>NC_143053.1:151690000-151990000 GCF_052426305.1 Pelodiscus sinensis
CTCCAGACTTGAACCAATGATGCTGACGATTCCAGGTATTACAGATGTTCTTACAACATTTATACTTTCCTGTGTAGAGACGTTTCAGAGGGGTATCCGTGTTAGTCTGTAACCTTAAAACAAGTAGTCTTGTGGCGCCTTAGAGTAACAAATATATAGGGTCACGAGCTTTTGTGAGTAAAATCCATTTTATCCAGATGAGTTGGAGTGTCAATAACAGAAGCCAAGATATATAACAGAAAAAGTAGCTACCTGTCAGTTGTAGGATCCATGTTAATGAAGTGGGCTGGGTGTATCTCATTCACAGCTTTGGTAGTGTGATAACCAGGTAATGTCTTTATTCAAGCCCAGGATGGTAATCTCAAATTTGTAGATAAATTCCAGTTGTGCAGATTCTTTCTACCTGGGTAGTGATATTCTTTTGCAGAAGAACAGCTATTTTTAAATCCAAATTTAAGTGACCAGGCAGGCTGACATGTTCCCCTAAAGGTTTGTGTGTGTTGTCAATCCTGAGGTTTGATTTGAGTCCATTTATCCTTTGTCACAGACTGCTGGTATGGCCCCTCTGCCATGTATATTTTACCCACAAAAAGCTCATGATCCTATATATATGTTAGTCGTGTGGTACCTGAGACTTCTTGATGCGGCTTAGCAAAGACTATTAGGGCTTGATTTGGAAAAGTAAACCTACAGATAAAATTAATCCCTGTGGTTTCAGACATATAACAATCTACTCCTTTTTTCAACTTGAGGTAATAGTGCTCATTTATACACTTCAGCTATGTCTACACTGGCAGCTTCTTGCACAAGAAATATTTTGCGGAAGACTTTTTGCGCAAAAAGTCTTCCACAAGAGTGCGTCTACATTGGCATGGGCTTTTGTGCAAGAGCGTCTATGGCAGTGTGGATGTTCTCTTGCACAAGAAAGCTCTGATGGACATTTTAGCCATAGGGGTTTCTTGCGCAAGAAATTCATGTTGCCTGTCTACACTGCACTCTTGCGCAAGAGCTTTTGTGCAAGAGGGCTTATTCCTCGTAGGGAGAGGAATAACTCTTCCGGAAGAAGCCCTGTTTTCCGATACTGTACTGTATATTTACTTGCTCAAGAACGCGCGTGCAGTGTAGACATCCATGAAGTTTTTGTGCAAGAACAGTTGTTCTTGCACAAGAAGCTGCCAGTGTAGACATAGCCTTCAATTGTAGCCAGTGTATATCTGCATATCAGATGTTGAACCCCTTTCTTCACATTGACAATTACTAGAACTGATGAGAAACTGGTAAGTGTTTTATGATATTTTTCCCCAAAATTTCACCTTTCTTGGTTTTGTTTTCCCCTTCTCTCTTCCTGAGTGGACTTTTGTCTTCCTCATTTTTCCATGGAAAATATAAAGAGATAAAGGGGGGGAAATGTGTCAACTTTTCAGTGTTTTTTCTGAAAAATGAGGCTTTTCATTTTTAAAGGTTTGTTTTTTTTCACTGAAACACCTCATAAAAACTTTCAAAAAGCTCCAACAATTTTCACGGGTAGCTGCAAAACTACTTTTCACTCATATTTATATCCCCACATCTTCTATTAGATCAAATCCAGTGCAGGTCTTATTTCATTTCCAAATCCTGTGATCCTAAAAGATTATTTTTACTCTTCACAGAAATAGCTACAAAAATCTAGGTATTCCTATGGAAGGTCCTTATCTGTCCCTAGTTACTGTGGTATCACAGCATCACGCAATCCTTACTGTAGATAACCTCATAGGAGTGTTGAGAGACTATGTCAATATTACTATTCCCATTTAACAGATGGGGGAACTGAGACAGAGAAAGTCTAAGGTCCAGAGACTGCAAATGGTATTGTATTGTTTGACTGAGAGCTAGATGAATTAAAACCTTTTGAAGGTCTAGGTCTAATTGACTTGCCCAAGGTCACACAGGAAGACTGTGGGAGAGCAAGACTTTAACCCCAGCTCTTCAAAAGTCCTGTGCACTCCATCATCCTTCTTTTTGGTGTCTAAGATTACTCTTAGGTTTCTTGAGTTCACAGTATTTGCTTCAGTAAATCCACACCTCCTGATTTTCATCAAAGATTGTGTGACAGCTTGTGAAATCATCTATCACGCTCAGTTTATTTATTTATTCCCTCAGATAGCAGGTTTGAAAAGTAACTTTTATCCTTTTCTATTGGTAACCTTTCAAAGTCTAAAACTTTGCTATAGGATGTGCTGTACATATCTGCAATCTTCCACCTGATTCTAGTGGTTTGGAATATAGAGTTTTCAAGCAGAACATCCAGTCACTGACTTGGCCGTTAAAAGTCCAGTCAGCTGGGGTAAGACAGGCTACCTGCCTGCCCTGGTTCTGTGTAGCTCCCGGAAGTGGCCGGTATGTCCCTAGGTATTGAGACACCTAGGCACAGTGACAGCCAGGGAGGCTCCATTCTCTACCTCAGCCCCAAGTGCCAGCTCCACAGAAAAGTCTGTGAACTGTCTTGCTGGGTGGAGGTTCTGATTAGGAAGCTGCTGGAGGCCTCACAACATTGGTTGGGAATAGGTCCCTTTGGGTAGGTCTACACTACCCTCCTAGTTCGAACTGGAGGGTAATGTAGGCATACCGCACTTGCAAATGAAGCCCGGGATTTGAATTTCCTGGGCTTCATTTGCATAAGCGGGGAGCCGCCATTTTTAAAACCCCTCTGGTTCGAACCCCGTGCAGCGCGGCTACACGGGGCATGAACTAGGTAGTTCGAACTAGGCTTCCTAGTTCGAACTACCATTACTCCTCGTGAAATGAGAAGTAACGGTAGTTTGAACTAGGAAGCCTAGTTCGAACCAGCGGGGTTTTAAAAATGGCGGCTCCCCGCTTATGCAAATGAAGCCCGGGAAATTCAAATCCCGGGCTTCATTTGCAAGTGCGGTATGCCTAGATTACCCCGCTAGTTCGAAGTAGCGGGGTAGTGTAGACATACCCTTTCTTTGTTGGTACTTGGTATTTGCATCCTCTTTTGTTGCTCAATAAACTGAGCCTTGATGTTAGAGCTCAGTTTATTGAGCAACTAAAAGGACTCTGAGCTGTGCATGGCTGATTTTTCTCAGGCTACACTACAGTCAACTAGTCATTGATGCCAAACAAGCTAGTAAAAAGAAAGACTAAGTCTCTTCCACTTCTAGTTGTTCAAATCTCACTCTCTTCACTATTTATATGTTTATTTCACTAGCTCTTTAAGTGTAATAGTGTCTTCTAGGCTAGACTTGCTTTGAATTTCCAACAGAAAAAAAACCAAGCTAAAAAGGTGAGAGAAGGGCATCGAGCCTTGACTATATATGAAAAAAATATGCAAAAGAAGATCCAAGCCCAAGTTTGTTTCCCCTGCAGCTCACTTTTAAAGGGAATGGTTGGTATGTTGGATGCCCTTCTGGTGACTCAAGAGTGACTGGAATTTACCTCAACATTTTTCATATCACATTCACAGTGCATCCTTAATTTTAAGTCACAATTTTATAAAAATTATAAATTTGAATGTATTCAGATTTTTCTGTCATCCTGGAGTTTTCTAGGAAATGGGTCATGTTCTATATTGCAGATAGTCAAATATAGCACACGGTCTTAGGATGGAATTGGTGAGGGGCGTGTTTGCTAGTCTAGGCTTAATCGGAGTTCATGCAGGCCCAAACCTGGAGTTTCTTTGTGCATGCAACTCCCACTTCAGGCAATGAGAATTTTTCATGTAAGCCAGTTGCAGGATCAAGCCCTTTATAGTGGATATTCATGTAATGTCAGGTTAGTATTTCTCTGAAGCTGCTGCACTTTGGAGAGGCTTTATATAAATAATGTAAGTGTGATATTTAATAGATGAATGCATTGAGGTTTAATGCTGTATATATTTTAGCCTTAAACATTAGAAAGAGCACAAAGAACACTGCTGTGTTTTAAAAGCGTGTATATTTCCTTATTGAGATTATATATATATATACACACACACACACAGAGAAGTGATGTGTACAATTGCTAGCTGGTTTGAGACTTGCTCTTAACTCCAGTAGGAGTAGGATAAGCATCATTCCATTTAAGTTCCATTAGGAACTGGTTAACCACAACACAGAACTCAACATATTTTACAGTACTCCCTTAATTTTTGAACATCAGATTTTTTTCTTGTATTTAGTTACTCTCACATTTTTCTTTCTACAAATGAAACAAGGATACCAGTTACTAGAGGAGGAATAATGGTTAGCTCTTACATAGCATGTGTCCTCCACAGATTTCAAACTGTTTAAGGAAGATAAGTATCACTATCCTCATTTTACAGACAAAGAAATGAAGGCACACAAAGGTTAAGGAATTTGCCTCAAACTCCTGGGAGAAAAGCCAGAGATGGCAATAGCGTTCAGGTCTTCTGACTGAAACACACTATCCACTGGATCATGCTGTTTTATTGATGGAGCTAGATGGGGGTCTAGATACAATAAGTCAGTGTGGGTGAATCTACCTAGCACCCTAACCTCAAAATAAGATGCCTATCTTGTATTTCCAAAGAAATTATTTCAAAATTTCGCACATCTACACAGTCTCACACTTCAGAATAATGCACTATTTCAAGATATCTCATAACCCTCATGGAATGAGGGTTACAGGGATGCTGGAATAACAGGTGCATTTCAAAGACGCGGGTAGCTATAGCCCCACTGTCTAGATGTTTCTCAACCCTTTTGATACCAGGGACCACTTGCTGTCAGGGAAATCTCGGGGAGGTGTCAGTTAACCACCTGGTTATTAAGGAACACTGCCTGCCATAAGGTATGCTCTGAGAGATGAAAGCATGTCTAATGCAAAGATAAAAGTTTGGGAGTGAAAAAATAAAATGCAACTCTACAAAGAGCTCATTTCTTTTCAATAACTTGGGATTGTTATTTGGCTTATCTTATGCTCACTTTATTCAGTGGTTCACACTGTTTCTCATTGAAGTCAGGGACTGATGATACTAGGCAGGCTGGCAAGGAGCACACTTTCCTGCATTGCTCTGACAATGCGCCTCTGGTATAAGACCTTGGCTTCTCCTGAACAACCTACCAGTTGTGTCGAACTGCAAAGTGATTTATGATCTGAGCAAACAACCTGCAGAGACCACATTGAGTTCATCAGACCTTTTTTCTGTTGTGATTCATTATGGATCTGAAAGCATTTTTCCAGTTAGGATGGGCCAGTGTGCGCTTTGAGTAGAGAGGAAGGGAAAATTGGATCTTGAGTCTGATTGTTACAAGAACCAATTAGAGGCCCTCAAATAACTGCCTTCTGTAAAGATTATTAGAATAATTTCTTACAAACTGTATGTCTCTAATGGAGTAGGATAAATGGCTTCAGAAGTTGTTTTGTTTAATTTCCTTTTAACTCGTGAATGACTTTGTTTTGTGCACTGAAGCTATATGGCTCCTGACTCTATAACAGGGGTGTGCAAAATAACCCCATATGCTGCATCCAGCCTGCCCAGCATTTCTATCCAGCCCATCCAGCTGATTAACAGAGTATGCATACTTACCTTAGGCAGTATGTATTCAGCAGCCCCTCCCCACATCTAGCTCCATCCTGCAGCTGAGCTGCTCCCGGGATTCTCCTGCTAGCTGTTTGGTGCAGGGGCAGGAAGAGGAAAACACTGAAGTCAGAGTGTGCCGCAGCTCCTGTACCCCATCTCTGCAAAGCAGAGTTTGGGGAGAGGGAGACACACAGTGGAGCTGCTCCACTTTGAAGCATGGGTGGTAAGTGACTCGGTGTGCCCGTCTTAGAAACAGTGTACTTCCTCTTAAGACATCAGTGCTCAATGTTCGCGTGTGTGTACACACAGTCACACTCTCTGCAGATCTGGGGAGAGTGAAAACAGAGCAGGATAGCTTTCCCAGTCTTAAAAAGACAGGCGCATGACTTCTCCCAAACTTACTCAGCAGCAGCCAGCATACTCTGGGTATGTCTAGACTGCATGGCTCTGTCGACGGAGCCATGTAGATGAGTTTACTAGACATAGGAAAATGAAGTGGCTATTTAAATAATCACCACTTCATTTACATAAAAATGGCCACCGTGCTATGCCGATCAACTGTTTGGCGGCACAGCGGGGCAGTCTGGATGCGCTGCGGTCGACAAGGGAAGCCTTTGTTGACCACTCCGGTATGCCTTGTGAAACGACCACTCCATTGACAGAGCCATGTAGTCTAGACATACCCATACTGTCACTGTCTCATAGTCTGTGCCACATGCATTGTCCCATACATTGCCACACACACTCCTGTCTGTGTCACATTCTGTCAGTCTCATACTCAGTATCTTTCACACTCAGTTTTTTTCTCCTTCTCTCTGTAGCTCCCAACCCTTCTGCGGGTGGGCCCAGAGACAGTCTGTGACCATGTACCACAGTTCATAAAGTGGCCCCCTGACAAAAAATATTGCCCACCCTGGCTCTAACATAGACCAGCACTTTAGAATATTCTGAGTCTTCACCTGTTGTCTTTACTTAGAGAGACTTTCATTTGTTTAGCTTTTGTAACAAAATACAGTTTAAATAGACAACTATATGGGGTGGAAATTAGTCTCTTCCATTCCTGTCACACATATTTTCACCTGTGTTCAGTGATGCTGAGTTTAACTGTTCTTCCCTGTCTGATAAGGGTTTTCTCAAGATTTTTCTTGGGTGCCTCATTTCCTCACACCAGATGGTTTCTACCTGGTAGCTTCCCATACAAGTCTGTTGGCATCTAGAGTACATGCTCCAAAGCAGTCCAATGCTTCCTTCCAATTTTAGTGGAGATGAGCTACTGGCTGATTTCTCAGGACTCGTGGTTGGTAATTTCTGCAGCCAGAGTCCAGAATCTTTTGTTGACACCTGCTTTCAAAGGCATCTAGTTTTCCAGCTAACATTTTAATCAATCTTCTGCTCTTGCATAAATAGCTAATATTTCGCTATAAACTAACTGTGGGAGGGAAATATGATAGCAATCTGCAAGTGTAAATATATGTTAGGAAGAGGCATATATTAGTGCATTAGAACATGTAATGGAATGAAATTAAGAAAAGGAAAACTAATGCTAATAACCAGATGCCTCCGAAGAGTTAGATCTAGTGGGTATGGAAAGATTACCTTGGGGGTGGGGAGGGGAGGAATGGAGGAAGCCTTATCAGTTGGGACATATAAAAATAAAGTGTTACAAAAAGTACTGTTGAAAACACTGTTGCTTTTTCAGATGGGATGGGCAGGATGATTTTCTTACATTTCTAACTTCTCAGATTAATTGGTGTGTCTGGATGGAAGAATTC
Organism: Pelodiscus sinensis; assembly: GCF_052426305.1. Classification (NCBI taxonomy): domain Eukaryota; kingdom Metazoa; phylum Chordata; order Testudines; family Trionychidae; genus Pelodiscus; species Pelodiscus sinensis. Next base: position 151,697,294 of record NC_143053.1, read on the forward strand.
ACTTAATGTGAACCATTTTAAGATAGTAGGTACCATTTTCAAAAGCACCTAAGGACTGGATTTTCAAAGGTACTTGGGTACCTAAAGATGCAGTAAGGACCTAGTGGGACTTTCAAAAGTGCCTTGGTGCCTAACTCCTATTGATCTTTGTGAATCAGGACCATTGGTATTTTTAAAAACCCCACTAGACACCTGTCTGCACTGAAAGTTGACTGAATACTTTTAAGAATGTAGCCTTAGGATAACACTTTAAAAATTCCCCTTTATGCCAAGATTCTGTGCTGATGGTCTCATGAGTTTCTCTTGAGTGTTTCTAATGGCAATAATGCTTCTTGCTGATGGTGATTATTCTTAATGGTGACAACACTGCCAGGAGCCAGAATGGTGCTTGGGTCACTTATGTGCTAGTTTCGTACTGGTTCTGTTGCTTCTCTCAAGAGCTTTCCATCCCATCTTAGAAATAATACATTGAGTGAATAGATGAGTTGATTTTCCATTGCTTGTTTCTATCTTTAGGTGTAATCCTTCCACACCACATGTTGGGTTGTTCCAGGCATTTCACAGCAGTTCCTGCTGCTGCTGTCCCTGTATTCCAGTGCAGATATTACCTCTTTCCACCCTGAGCATGTGTAGTAATACAATGGGCTCAGCTGTTTTCCATTAATCAAGAATTCCTCTCCATGGGGATGAAAAGCCAGCCACCAGAATATCCCAGATAAGAGGATTCCACAGCTTCTCTGTATATGGAAGCCAAATACAAGCTTATCTTCAAAGAAAGTGGGGATGATAACTTATGAGGATCCACCTTTTGTGCTTTGTTGCCTTGTACTCGCTCAGCTCTGTTCTTCTGCCTGCCATGACTCTCCTATCTAATCTGTCTGCCCTGTATCTACCCTGAGTGTGTGATTTGTATCCCTGAATGATTATGAATTATAAATACGAGAAGCTCAGAACCCAGGTTTTTTTTCTGTGGAAATAGGCTTGAATTGGGAACTTATCTGGTTGCAGAGATCATACTTCCGGCGGTCAGACTAATGAAGACTTTGAACCCATATTTGAATATCAAATGTTAGTGGAAAGCCTAGACCTGTTAGGTGTTATGCATTTATATCTATCTTGTACTTACTCAAAAAATGTAGTTTCTCAGCATTTGCATTTTAAAGCACTCTGAGAAGGCTCATCTCTCACAGATTGCACCACATCAAAAGACTTGCAATTACTGGATCGTTTTTGTAAAGGAATTCTGTACAAAATCTTTTGGATTTAAAATCAGATGGTTGAAGCCGGGTATCTTTTTTTCAACACAGAAAACTCAAGGCAGTAATTTGAAAATTGCTTCACCGATTAGAGACTGCTGGTCTTAATGGCAAGATGCTGGGATAAATGTTATAGAACATATGTCAAGGACTTTCAAAAAATGTTGCAGCTAAATTAAGTGGGCTGATTTGACAGTTATTCCTTTGGGTGTCATTGCAAACACATTACAAATCTAAGGAAAAACAATACTTTTGCTCTAAAAGTCACTAGTGCACACTTGACCCTGATTCTTCCCTCACGCCAACTTTATAGTGATGTCAATAGGTTTACGTGGGTATGAATGAAAGGGGGAAATCGGGCCCCAAACTTGGTTATATAGGCTGATGTTTGCCTCACGATCACACTTCCAAAAGTTCAGTGCTAGCAGGTACTGAAAACAAAGGGAGCTGCTCAGTACGGAGCTCTCTGGAAAATCTGACCCATAATCCAGAGCTATTTAATGCTCTCATACCAGTTCCAAGTGGACAGGAACAGTTTATATGACTAGAGCCCTCCGCAGATACAAAATGCTTATCTACAGCTGAAAAATGATCCATGGATGTAGATCCCATGGACATAAAGTAGATATCCACAATTTGGCAGGGTTCTAGATTCAAAATGTGTGTGCGCATCTGTAAAAAAATAAGCTGCAGCTACAGCTGTGGATGCAAATACTCATGGCTCTAGAGTGGATACCTGTGGATTGCAGGGTTCTACAGAACCAATTCCACAACTTGCACTGGTGCTCAGAATATGTCTAAGCATTGAATGGGCTATGGAGACTGTCCCCCTCCCTGTGCTAAGGGAGAGTGGGCCTAAATTTCTACTACCTTGTCTATTCACAACTGTGCCAGCAAGTGTGTGTAAAATGCTAATCCAGTCTCCAGTGTGGTGGTTGTCCTCCTAGCTGCAACTATTGCCCAAAGGCACAAGACAGTAGTGAAACAGAGTCAGTTTCCCTAGAACAGGACTGAGGAGAAATCTGTCACTGCCAAACCTGTGTTTCCTGTGGATAAAAACAAGACACAGTTCTGATGTGCACAGGTAGACATCTCTAAAGATGCAGTCTTCAGGGATGTCAAGCCAGCACATTTCCTGAGGACTAAATTCAAACAATAAAAAAAAAAAAAGCAAAAGCATAGATCAGATTGAAGGAGTGGGATGTAATGCTAGCAGGATTAAAATATTGAGAAGAAACTACACCAGGAGCAAAAAAGGTTTTATTTTCCTCTTAAGTTCTGACTCCAAAACATCCTCTCAATGACCAAGGGAGGAAAGCAGATTTGGGTTTTGTTTCTGCTGTTGGTATGACTGAGTGGCACAGCTAATTAGACATTGCAGCAATTTGGAGAGACTGAAAAGTAACAAGTGGAAAAAAAACTCCTTCATTCCTGGAGAGATGATTAAATTGTTTACGTAATTCTTTGGCTATAATGAAAAAATGGGATATGGGGATCCTATAGAGATTAAACATTAACACACTGTATTACCTTTTTCATTTGCTTAATTTTCTTTGCAACACCCTCTTTTCCTCCACATTGTCAATGGTGCAGCCTGCAACAACATCTTTCATTTAAAACAGATGGTCATACTACTGTAGAGTTCCCTGCAGCAGAACTTAAAGATGCTGACTGTTTTTGCAGCACAGCACTGGTTTCATGTTGCACTGATAAGCAAATGACTTTCTAACAGTGATATTCTCACATGGGTCATTGAGGCTAATAAAACCACACTAAAAAACTTGAGTTTTTTTCCTTTGCCTTTCCCTGTATACTTAGTTGTGATCAGTCTCATAAGCAGTGATTACATCATTTTACATGGGAACAAAGCATGATGATATTTGGAGCAATAACTTAATATACTTCATGTGTTAGGACTTTCATCTCACCTAATGCTATAATAGCATATTTTTGTTTCCAGCAATATTTATTTTACTGGACCTGGAACTTTTATGTATTCTCTTGCTGTGAAGTTAAAATAGCTAAGGAAGAAAGATTTGTAGAAGAGAACACACCACAGATAGACTTATGCTAGGGAAAGGAAATGAGCCTGGTACAATGTAACCAGGGCCTGCTCTAGTGGGAATCTTTGCATTCACATTGCTCAATGCCACCTCTGCTTCCTCCTTGCTTCTGGGGCATGGTCATTTGTTCTTGGCCTATGCGAGCAGCAAATCAAAGTCCACACCTCCACACTAGATTAGCTGTACTGTCCAGCAAGTAGGGGGGTAAGTCTGTGCCCATTTCCTGGCACTCCTGTCCAGTTGTCTGACTCTGGGCAGTAGTAACTTAGGGTTACTAAGATCACATGTCTAGACTACATGGCTCCGTTGACGGAGCCATGTAAACTAATTTACCCAACATGGTCAATGAAGCGGGGATTTAAATAATCCCCACTTCATTAAAATAAAAATGGCCACCGTGCTGTGCCAACAATCAGCTGATCCAGCACAGTGTGGCAGTCTAGACGCGGATTGGTCAACAAAGGAAGGCTTTGTCGATCGCTCCCTTATGCCCCATGAAATGTACTCTTAGGCCCCTATCTAGCTTTGCGGAATAACATCCACTGAGCATCTCAGCCCTACTCCCTCACAGAGGCATGCAGTCAATCACCATCTATTTGGCATTGTTGGTCCAGTTCTAGTTTTTAACCCTCTTCCCTCAAAAAAACAATCTGTAAATGCAATAAAGAATAAAAGCTAGTCAAAAAATATAGCTGTGTGCTTCAAGAGCTGTTCTTTTTTTTCCTAAAGAATCTAAACAATTGTCACCAAGCCAGGGTTACTGTTTGTTTCCTGAGCAAATTATATACATTGGGAACCTTCTGAGTATTGTGCAAATATAGCTAGAGAAATACTGTCTTTCTGAAAGCTTCAGAATACCCTCTCTGGAAATAATTGAAAAGATTGCATTATCTATCAAGAGCAGTAGTCTCCAAATGTTGTAAAAGTGTTTAATCAAATAGCTTTAATGGGACTTCTGCAAAAGAAAAATTGTGTCCATCATGCTTTAAACCTGGGGAATTTAGAGGATAAAGCTGAATAAGATGACAGTTGACATTTCTTTTCCCCTACTGCCTGCCAATCAAAGCAGACACATTTCATGTTAATAATCTTTTTTATATAAAAATCATTGAAATTATTGATCTAATAAAGTTTTATTTAAATGTTGCTTTAAGAAAATTTTATTACTCAGTATTGTATTTGCTGAGCAAATACATGAGGATTTGAAGACCAGTTCCAGAAAGCTTACATTAACCTTGATATTATTTGAATGATAACTTGCTTTAACTAAATGGTAATCTAACAAAGCCTCCACTGACAAATCCACTAAAGAGACAACTTTGTCACTTTCCAAATATCAGCAAGCTCAATCACCAACCAAGAAATCTGTGTTCATATGCACTGAAGTTTTAAAAAGTCTCTTTTTTTACAAATGCCATAAGGCATTGTGGGTGTATTCTAAGAGCCATATTGTGTCCTTGGATAGACTCAGAAGTTTAAATTTAAATCAATGAAACCTTCATATGTTACCCAAGGGCAGAATGGCTCCTAGGGAATGTAATCCAGCAGTAGGATCTTTAGCTGGGATTTTCAAGGAGCCTAAGGCAGTTAGATTTCTGACTACCTCTCTGGGAACTTCAGTTACTGCATAAGATTCTGCACCCAGTGGAGAAAACAGCATAACCCCCACTGATTCAGTGTTCAGGCCCTAACGTACTATACGATAAATCACAATTCATGTGTATGGACATAAGTCTGACCTGGTTAATCTACTCACTGAGCATGTTATAGTGTATATCACTTATTTTAATGATGGTAGTAAAATAAAACGACTACTTTTTTTTCTTTTTCGAGTGGTGGAGTGGATAAGGGAGCAGATCTTAAAAAGTATCTTAAATGGGAACCCAGCAACCTTTGGAACTTGGCTCTAGATGTTCTTTCTCTCTGCTAATATTCTTTTAAATAGAATACAATCCAGTAATACTTTGGGTGAGCTGGATTAATAAGGCGCTACTGCACAGTCTTCTGCCAAGTAATCTCTTCCATACAATTCTCTTGTTTCAATCCCTTCTCTGTTTATTCTGAGTTGCCAAGACACAAATGCTGACAGTGCTGGGGGAGGGGGAGAAAAAACCTCTGAGCCTGGAAAGCTGACCGAGTATGTACTGATCTTTATTTCTGAAATTATTTAAGTCTCCCCCCTTGAAAACATTACCTAAATTCTGTGTGTTATCCATTCATGTGAATAAGGACTGTTTTGCTGGCTCTTCATCTATCAAAAAGCCATTTATACCAGTTGTGTGTGTGTGTGTGTGTGTGTGTGTGTGTGTGTGGGTGTGTGTGTGTGTGTGTGTGTGTGTGTGTGTGTGTGTGTGTGTGTGTGTGTTTAGGTGGGGGGTTGCCAGCTAGTATATGCTCATACAAGCACCATTGACTGGAATATGCATCTGGCCTATTCCCGACTACTGAGTGCAAGGGGATTAGCTGTTGCTCTTTCTGGTATTTATACCACCTGCACTGATACGGATATTGGGCTTACTACTTGACAGCCTTTCTATTTAGGCAACATTTTATTTTCTTAGTCTGTAACAAATAATAATGGCTTCTTATAATAAAACAAGATACAAACAAGAACACAGTAATTACATAAAAAAAATCCAAAGACAATTGCTATAGTTATAACCCTCCATTATGGCATTGACAGAAGATAATGTACATAACTCCCATAACAAAAAAACAGGACTATGTAGCACTTTAAAGACTAACAAGATTTATTAGTCTTTAAAGTGCTACATAGTCTTGTTTTTTGTTTCAGCTACACCAGACTAACACGGCTACATTTCTATCACTATAACTCCCATAGTACAGGCAGTCCCCGGGTTACGTACAAGATAGGGACTGTAGGTTTGTTCTTAAGTTGAATCTGTATGTAAGTCAGAACTGGCGTCCAGATTCAGCCGCAGCTGAAACTGATCAGTTTCAACAGCGGCTGAATCTGGACACCAGTTCTGACTTACATACAGATTCAACTTAAGAACCCCAGGCATCCCCAAGTCAGCTGCTGCTGAAACTGATCAGCGGCTGATTCCAGGAAGCCCGGGGCAGGGGCTTCCTGTAGTCAGCCACTGGTCAGTTTCAGCAGCGGCTGACTTGGAGACACCTGGGGCAGAGCAGCTGGGGTGCTGCTGGGTTGGTCCAGTAGCGCCGCCGCTCCTCGGCGCTACTGGACCAACCCAGCAGCACCCAAGCTGCTCTGCCCCAGGCGTCCTGATTCAGCCGCTGCTGAATCTGACCAGCAGTGGCTGAATCAGGACGCCTGGGGCAGAACAGCTGGGGTGCTGCCCGGTTGGTCCAGTAGCGCCCAGAGCGGCGCTACGGGACCAACTGGCAGTGCCCCAGCTGCTGTACCACAGGTGTCCGGAGCAAAGCCATGGAGCACGGGGGCAGCGGGACAGCCCAGACGCGCCGTGGCTGTCCTTCTGCCCTCGGGCTCCGTGGCTTTGCTCTGCTTTGCTCCCCGTCCCCCTGGTCTGCAGACCAGGGGGACGGGGAGCAAAGCGGCGGAACATGCGGGCAGCGAATAGCCCAGACGCGTCTGGGCTGTCCGCTGCCCGCGTGCTCCGCGGCTTTGCTCTGCTTTGCCCCCCCGTTCCCCTGGTCTGCAGACCAGCGGGATGTGGGGGGGGCAAAGCAGAGCCAAGCCGCGGAGGACGCGGCCAGCTGTCAGCTGTCAGATGACCGTGCACTCCGCGGCTTGGCTCTGCTTTGCCCTCCCCCCCCCCCCCCGTCCTCTTGGTCTGCAGACCAGACGGGGGGGGCAAAGCAGAGCCAAACTGCGGAGCGCGCGATCAGCTGACAGCCCAGATGCGTCTGGGCTGTCAGCTGGCCGGGCGCTCCACGGCTTGGCTCTGCTTTGCCCCCCCCCCCGTTCCCCCTGGTCAGCAGACCAGGGGGACGGGGGGGGGGCAAAGCAGAGCCAAGCCTCGGAGCGCGTGAGCAGCGGACAGCCCTGTCCGCTGCCCACGTGTTCCGCCGCTTTGCTTCCTCTCCTTGGTCTGCTGGAGACCAGGGAGAGGAACGGCCCCGTTCGTAACTGCGGATCCGACATAAATCGGATCCGCGTAACTCGGGGACTGCCTGTAATCCTTTCCAATGAAGAGGAAAGAAAGTAGCATTATTTTCCTCTGGCAAGTTTTTTTTTTTTTTTTTTTTTTTCATCCGGACCTCTCCATCCAGTTATGTATCTGGGCATAAATATATGAATAGGGCTCAATCCTGTAGCCTTTACTGACATTGAGATGCATTTACCTACATAAGTAGTCCTGTTGAGTTGAACAGGTCTAGTTTGGAGTTTCGGTTCCATGATGTATCTATTTTGGGCAGGTCTATGCTACTACTTAAGTTCATCTAACTTGCATCCTTCAGGGTGGGAGGCGTAGTTACACCCCTGAGCAACTTAAGTTACAGCAAACTAAGCTCTGTTCACGCTGGTGCTATGTTGGTGGGAGGTGCTCCCCCACTGCCACAGCTCCTGCCTCTTGTGGAGGTGGAATAATTAGGCTGATAGGAGTGTGCTCTCCCATTGGTGTAGAGTGTCTTCATCAGATGTGTGACAATGGGGCGGTTACACTGGTGGAGCTGCATTGATGTAGCATTTCTAGTGTAGATGTGTCCTTTTAGAATAGGAAATAATTGCAGTCCCAGATACAGCTGTTAGTAATTTTTGGTGCCCGTTTTAAATAGTCCCCACTCTCTTTGCACACATTTATAGCTATTTATGTATGTATATTGAGAGACTGATATATGTATGTGACTGATACACACAATATAAATACAAATAGGTATCAATATTCCTGATCATGTTCAATCTGACACTGGATTTGTTTTTTAAAAGAAAGTAGTAACAGTTTGGGGTTTTTTAATGAAACAATGAAAAATCGGTAGTTTTAGTTTTAACTCTTAAGGGAATTTGATACTTAGGCACATGCCAAACCTTTAACACAAAAGTAGTTCGAGGTTATGCTCGGATGCTTAAAGGCCACGCTTAAGTGGTTTTCTGGATTGAGTCCTTAATCATTCTGGATTGAGGCCTATAATAAAGTAAGAGTTGGAATGGCTGAGCTTGCAAAGACCTGTGTCAACCTGATGTGAACTGGCACTATTAGAATGGGCACATTGTCTTGGGATGATATGTCTTCTCCGGTTTGTAAATAGTGGTAGGAATAGCTATGAGGATGAGCATGAAAACAAGAAGTGATGAATAAATGATGTTTGCTATATATCACTCAGCTGCAGCAATAATAGCACCAGCAGTGCACAGACAGGAAAGGTCATACGACAACCTCAGTTACCACTCTCGTTCTCCCCGGTGTGGCTGAATTTATGACTTCAAGGGGCGCATCCACTCCAGACTTTCTCTGCACATGTATGATGCTAAACTGCATTAAAGGCAAATCTTTGCAGATTATCTGTGCTGTCTTTTGCTCTTTTACACAATATCTGTAACATGAGGGAACCACACGGGCATAGTGTGCTCCTAATAACTAACTTACAGCATATCATATGGAGCTACATATCCAAACTGCTGCTCTGGCAGGCTTCTGGTGGCTTCTGAAACGAAGGAGAGAGTGAGAGTTGTTTGGGCCCAGAAACCACTTAAAGGGATACTACCCAATTCCTAAATAGTGCAGTACCCATTACGATGTGTTTGGGGAGCCCCAGAAAATATGAATTGACCTGGAGAGGGTGAAATGTGGGTCTTATTTGAAGAAGATGAATGTTTAGGTCCATCAACAACTGGGGTCGGATCCTGGTCATCTTTTGCCTGCACAAAGCACATGGAGTATTTTAAAACCAGGAGTAGAAAAGAGCCTTTGGTTCCCCTTCTGCATTCTCAGCATGTTTCTTTGTGCTTTACAGCCATAGCAAGAGAAGATAATAAGGGGGTGGAGGACCACAGTCTGTGCTAAACCCGCACAATTTTATTAGCTACTTAGTGGATGGAGTGGAAGGTAGAGTAAGAATATTTCCAAATTACAGTAAACTTCCGATAATCCGGCACCTTTAGGACCCAGGGGGTGCCGGATGATCAGATATGCCGGACTGTCAGAAGGGGGGGCTTTGAGGGGTCTGGCCCCAGACCCCTCATAGCCCCCCCTTCCGATAGTCCGGCTCTGCCCCAGCAGTCCCTGATTCAGCCGCTGCTGGTCAGTTTAAGCAGCGGCTGAATCGGGGACGCCTGCAGCAGAGCAGCTGGAGTGCTGCCGGGTTAGTCCGGTAGCGCCGACCCTTGGCACGGCGAGACCAACCCGACAGCACCCCAGCTGCTCTTGGGGACGCGTGGGGCAGAGCAGCTGGGGTGCTGTCGGGTTGGTCCGGCAGCGCTGCTCCTCGGCGCTACTGGACCAACCCGGCAGCCCCCCAGCTGCTTTGCCCCAGGTGTCCCCAAGTCAGCCGCTGCTGAAATTGATCAGCGGCTGACTCCAGGAAGCCCAAGGCAGAGCAGCTGTGCCCCGGGCTTCTTGGAGTCAGCCGCTGGTCAGTTTCAGCAGTGGCTGAATCAGGACGCCTGGGGCAGAGCAGCTGGGGGACTGCCAGGTAAGTCCCACAGCGCCGAGGAACGGCGCTACTGGACCAACCCGGCAGCCCCCCAGCTGCTTTGCCCCACGCGTCCCCAAGTCAGCCGCTGCTGAAACTGATCAGCGGCTGACTCCAGCAAGCAGGAGGCAGAGCTGCTCCGCCTCGGGCTTCCTGTAGTCAGCCACTGGTCAGTTTCAGCAGCGGCTGAATCGGGGACAGGTGGGGTGCTGCTGGGTTGGTCCCGGAGCCCCAAGGGGCAGCACTATGGGTACCTACCCGGCAGCGCCCCAGCTGCTTTGCCCCCGGCTTCCTGGATTCAGCCACTGGTCAGTTTTAGCAATGGCTGAATCTAGGAAGCTGGGGGCAAAGCAGTTCCAATGGTCCGGCTGCCCGGAGCACTTTTGGGTTCCTGATGGTGCAGGACCATCAGGAGTGCCGGACCATCAGATGCCAGACCATCGGAGTTTTACTGTATATGAAACGAGAATAATATTACAAACATTGATTTTTAGGGGGATAGGATCAAAGTTGAAGAATAGACTCAAGCTTCAGAAGGAAAATTTTAGCTAAATATCAATAATCTATTATACTTTTGAGGGAGTTTGTCTGTGCGTGTCTCTCTGTGTTTTCAAGACCCTCTTCCTAAATGGTAAGCGCTAGGACCACCAAATTTAGTATGCAGCTTCCTCTTATAACGCTAAACCAAGGAAAGGGTTTGGTTGAGCCAGGAAAATGAGATGTGCCTGGAATGGGATGCTTCTCAGAAAACCAAATGGAAAAGACACAGAATCACCAGAAGGTGAGAAGGGCTGGAGGGAGGTTTACCCCCCTTCAGGGACTGCTCCAGCCTTGAGCCTCCCATTTTCCAAGCTCACTTTAGGGAGGGAAAAGAGCTGAAGTTTCCTCCCTCCCTTCCCCCCGCCCCCCATTCATATGTGACTATTGCAGGCTGTTTGCCTTCATACAGTTTGTTGCATTTCTCACCCTGGTTGGGGAGAGCAGATGGCATATGAACCTGGACCTGCCCCAGCAAGGGGACATGTACCCCTCTCCTGACTGTGCTCGCTGCTGCAGCCATAGAGAGATGCGTTTTCACCTGGCCCCAAGCTGCTGCAGTGAGAGAGAGCTGGGGTTGTCCTCTCTCCCCAGGGCAGCCTGCACACTGAACCCCTCATCCCCAGCCACACCCCTGAGCAATGATTTAAGTGAAGCATGTATTTTTTTTTCATTTTATCTTCCAAAAAAACAAAAATGAAGGACCCGAACAATGCTGAGTAAATCTTCTAATAACTTCATAACATGATTTGGTCAATAAAATGTGCTACCATGGGAGGGTGTAGAATTGCAATCTAATGTTGCAGTGGTTCAACTTAGGAGACTTACCACTATCAGAAAACATGTTTGTGACATGCCGCTCATTTTATGAGAAGCATAGCTCATATCACAGATTATGTCAATGCCTGTTGCATAATGTTGTAATATCTCTTGTTGCATTGCTTGACACTGGAATTCTGAATCATCCTGGAATAGGACCAATTTGAAATAGAAAACACTGAAGATCAAAACTAGTTCTCCTTTAGTATTGCAGTAGACCCATATCTCTCAATCTCTCAATGGTCTCATGTGGCGTGCAGAATCCAAATGAACGATGCTGTTTTCTGAAATGAGAAACAAAACAAGGGATTTATTTTTCCTAATTGTGCCCTCTATTACTCTTCAAATACAGTTTTCCCCTTCTCTGGCTATTCTGTCTGCTTTTTTTTACTTTTCTGTCTATTGTCCAAAACTTATCCTTTTACTCATGTGTTTTTAAGAAGATTATGTTTTGTGCCCACGAAAGCTCACGATACCATCTACATGTTTTGTTCATCTTTAAAGTGCTACCAGACTATTTGCTGTTTTTTAAGTTTACGTTTTTATTAGTTCATTGTAACTATGACAAACACTTAGGCAGTTTCCAAAAAAAAAAAAGTGAAGTGAAATTGCTGTTTAAATGGCTTTGATGGCAAAAATGAACCATTAGAAGATTTTAGAAGTGAGAAATACATGAGTCTGAAATATTTACTTGAATTCCTTATTGCATTAGGAAAGCCTATACATAGAACTGAGAAATCTAAAGGTATTTTCATGCTTATAAAGCTAACAAAGTTTCAGGTTTACCTTTAATTTAAAACAGTATGTTTGGTATTAACAGTGGAATGTAAAGGATTTAGAAACATAAACAGACTGTTGCTTATTTCATTAAGGGTACAATTGAAATTTGTTGTAAGTTCCTGGTTTCAAAGTGGTTGTTTTAGTTCCTGGGTTCTCTCCTGGCCAGTAAAGACATCTGTTCTGGAAGAATTACAATGGAAGGGATTTTTTTAGGGTAACATTCATATTAGTCTCACACAATAGTCCTTTCTGAAAATAGTGTATCCTGTGAATATGATTCATGCACTGATATTAATAAACAATAAATGTGAATTTCCTTGGATACTTAATACACAGAGCTGTCCATTGTAGGTGATTTTAATGTCTTTCCATTAAATTGGACATTCAGGGATATTGTGTGGATTTCTGGTGCCTGCTGGAGTAGTGACCATAAACCAAGTACAAATCCTTTTTCTATGACATATATAGAGGCTGCATTATGAAATAAATAATCAAAATGTAATTCAGTTGCATTTATGCTAATTTAAGTTATTTTCTTTGTATCCAGAAACCCTACATAAGAGAACATGGCAGAATAGAAATAGATTATACAAACACAAGGGAATTGCAGGACGTGGGATGTCTTTTAGCGAAGTGTGAAAACAAAACACATACACAAACCAAAAATACATTCAAACGGCATTCAAGGTACGGAATATCAATGAGGGACAGAAAACATTACACTCATAACTATAGGTGATACCCTTCACTGAAGCAAAATTATCAAATAACTAAAAGGTTCATCCAGCATTGCTTAGCTCCATATTTCAAATAAGCTTTATTGCAAACTAGATTACACTAAGAATATACTTGATCCATAATCAAGGTTTATCAGCTTAATAGGAAAAAGCCTTTCAAAAGCCTCAAATTTTGACTAAAGCTGAGGCCAAAGTCATCATTTTCATACCAATCAAACAGCTGTTAGCACCAGATTCAAATATTCTTAATCACGTAGAATAGCACCTTTCTCCACAATATTTCCTATTGAAGTTCATGTGACTGATTCTGTATTAAAGAGGGGTATAATCTGATCCCAAATAATAAACAAAGCCCAGTGGGTCACATTTTGATACCTTTACTCCCACTGAATAGGGGCAAGTAGTGTCACTTAAATCAAATAGGACAGCCGGAGGAGTAAAAGTCTGCTTAATGTGAGTACAGCCAGAAACTGGTCCAAAATATCAGGCATTGAGGAGCCAATATTTTGTTATGAATATCGCTAACTCTTTTAAATATGTTCCCATTATCTTTTTTCATTTTGCTGCAGTACTGTGTACTGTGCCATGGATATCCGTTGTAGGCTGCTTAAGGTGACCAGATAGCAAATGTGAAACAAGGGGCAAAGGTTTGAATAAGAAGTATCTGTATTAGAAAACTCCCAAATATTGGAAATGTCCCAATAAAATTAAGACATCTATCTGGTCACCCCAAGGCTGCTGATTCCCCAATGGGCTGATGATTCAACTATGAGGATGAGATGTAATAGGACCTTCGGCTGTGGTTTAAAAGGAATACACTGATTGCTACAAAGCTCATTCTGAGACAAATGGCCAATGTTCTATTATCAAGCCTTAAGTAATAGATTTATACACTGAAAAACCTGGTTCTTTCATCCAGTGGAACTACTTGTGACATAAGGTAGCATGCCAAGCAAATAGAATAGCAGAAGACGCCCATTAAACATTGCCTGGATAGCTACGGGTAAGTGGCCTACTCAAAAACTGAATGCCTGTGAAAATACAAGCAGTCTCTATCCTCACAAACAAGACTCAATGCAGAAAACTGTCAAGCTGTAGTTCAGCTGAGACTGTGGGGAAGGGCTGAATGTAACATTAAATCAAAGCTGTGTGCACAAAGGAGGTGTCCATAAAATATTTAGGAAACCTGATCTCCAGGGAGAAGTTAAACTGGGGATGTTTAATCTTATGAAAAAAAGACTGTGTGGGGACCTGATAATTATCTTCAAATATGTTAATATTTTAGAAAACGGACTGTGATCATTTGTTCAGTGCCCACAGAAGGTAGGATAAGAAGTAATCGGCTAAATCTGCAACAAGGGAGCTGTTGGGTGGATATTAGAAAAATCTTGCTAACTACAAGGGTAATAGACTTCCAAGGGAGGTTGTAAAATATTTAAGGATACATCTAGACTGCAGAGTTTTTCCAGGATACCTCTGGTATCCTGGAAAAGGTCTGCTGCATCCAAGGAATGCATCTGCTTCCCCACCACCCCCCAAAAAAATCAGAAAAGCAGGCGTGTTTTTTTGGCATCCCTGTAAACCTTGTTCTGCGAGGAAGAAGAGGTGATCTGAAAGAGGCTTTTTTCCTGACATTTGGCCCAGTGTAAATGTGGGAAAAGCCTCTTACGGAAGAAAAGTGCTAAAAGATACGCAAAATTTGATGACCTCTCAAGGGCCTTTCCAGCCCAGATAAATGTTTTATAGCTGTGGGGTTTACCCAGAAAAGAAATATTTTGATAGTATCAGAGTTAAAATGCATCCTCTTTTACAATCTTTTCATCTGACATGCGTGATATGTGTGCTATCTACATTTGTATTTACTTTACCCAAAGGACTAGGTAGATAAATATCTATAAAGTATAACTTCTGGATATCTCTGTTCCACTTATCTGAATTCTGCTTCCATGGAAGACACCACTTACATTTTAACTATAATTTCAGAAAGCCGGAGGAAAACACTGCTTTCATTTTTTTCCCATTCCCCATCCTTTTCCATCATTTGATTTAATTTTTCTTGGACATCTCTGAAGTTGACTTAAGACCAAGGTTCCCTCTAAGCTCCTGCACAGGCAGGGAGTTCAGCTGATTGTCATGGGGTGGGGCATCTCACTGAACAAACAGCTAAGCCGAGCTAGCTGCCTGCTTGAACTGAGGAGCTCCCAGGACTGGTAAAAAGGAAGATAAAGAGACAGTTAGTGGCTAGGGGAATGGAGAGTGAGTACGTAATTGGCTGATAAGGAGTCAGAGGGGAGGGGAAACAGGAACTCAGCATTCTTAAGTATCCTGGGAAGGGGGAGATAAGGAGGGCTGACTGCACAGGATAGGTGGGGGAAAGAGAGGTTGGGTGGGTGCCGGTGTCTATGTAGTGAGATAGAGCCAGGGGGCCATTTGTTTGGGGTGTCTGACTCACTGCAGTCCTCTCTGAGGTTATGTCTACACTACCCCCCTAGTTCGAACTAGAGTGGTTAATGTAGGCAACCGGAGTTGCAAATGAAGCCCGGGATTTGAATTTCCTGGGCTTCATTTGCATATTGCCGGGCGCCGCCATTTTTAAATGTCCGCTAGTTCGGACTCCGTGCCCGCAGCTACATGCGGCACGAACTAGGTAGTTTGGATTAGGCTTCCTATTCTGAACTACCGTTACTCCTCATGGAACGAGGTGTACCAGTAGTTCGGAATAGGAAGCCTAATCCGAACTACCTAGTTCGTGCCGCATGTAGCTGCGGGCACGGAGTCCGAACTAGCGGACATTTAAAAATGGCGGTGCCCAGCAATATGCAACTGAAGCCTGGGAAATTCAAATCCCAGGTTTCATTTGCAACTCCGGTTGCCTACATTAGCCACCCTAGTTCGAACTAGGGTGGTAGTGTAGACATACCCTGACTGGGTTGAGACGGGGAGCAGGCTGCAAGGGAAGTGTGTGTGCCAGGACATTTGCATGATTGCATGTCAGAAAAAGTTTGCATAGGTGGTAATAGCTTTAAATAAGAAAAAACAAGATTCTTTTAACAGAATGTTTTTGGAGTGTTGCAGATATCTAAAACTTTGAACTTAACGATTTTTTAAAAATCTGTGTTACTAATAAATACATGGTATATTTTATTGTATTAAAACCAGATCTCTGCTATTTGGTAGCGTTCTGGCTTGTATGAGTCAGAAATAGCAAGTATTAACTTGAGCTGTTAGAAGGGTTAATACGTGTACTCTCCAAGGATAGTGTTAATTTTCTTTATTTGATTTCATATTAAATATCGTATGCATTTCTCCTTGTTAAATATCCTTGATTTAAAATATTTTCTTCCGCACATATGGACTGCTTAAAACTATGTGTGTGTGCTTTATTTGCATTAGGGGTGCATAGCCACACACACTACCTCAATGTTGGTGGTGCACATAAGAAATTTTAACCTGCCCAAAAGAAAATTCAACTCTCCCAAAGATAGAAAATGTTAGAGGAACACTGCTTAAGACCTTGAGAGCTATGCATCTTTGGTATATCTGAAATCACTCAATGGCTATTTAAAAAAATATCAGACTCCCAAAAGGGGTACAGAAGTCTGGAAAGGTTGAGAATTGCTATTCTAGAACAAATCTCAGAGGGGTAGCCATGTTAGAGTGGTCCTGTAGCACCATACATATATATATATATATATATATATATATGAAAATATTTGTTAGTCTCATAGGGTATGTCTACACTACCCTCCTAGTTCGAACTAGGAGGGTAATGTAGGCATACCACACTTGCAAATGAAGCCCGGGATTTGAATTTCCCGGGCTTCATTTGCATAAGCGGGGAGCCGCCATTTTTAAAACCCCGCTGGTTCGAACCCCGTGCAGCGCGGCTACACGGGGCACAAACTAGGTAGTTCGAACTAGGCTTCCTAGTTCGAACTACCATTACTCCTCATTTCACGAGGAGTAACGGTAGTTCGAACTAGGAAACCTAGTTCGAACTACCTAGTTCGTGCCCCGTGTAGCCGCGCTGCACGGGGTTCGAACCAGCGGGGTTTTAAAAATGGCGGCTCCCCACTTATGCAAATGAAGCCCAGGAAATTCAAATCCCGGGCTTCATTTGCAAGTGCGGTATGCATACATTACCCCGCTAGTTCGAACTAGCGGGGTAGTGTAGACGTACCCTTAGTCCTGGTCTACGCTAAGGAGTTATTTCAAAATAACAAGTGGAGCATCCATACTACCAAACCCATTGCTTCAAAAGAAGGGGCTGGTTATTTCAGGCTTATTTCAAAATAGTTATTTCAAAATAACAGTAATGTGGATGCTCCACTGATGCTATTTGAAATAACTACACCCCAGAGGAATTCAGATTAATTACACCCTGTGATTCCTGGGGCTCTTAAGTTGAAGCAGCATGTCCAACATTAACAGAACCTGCCTTGGACTAATTTCAAAGCTCCCCTGTAGCGTGGACATGCTATTTTGAAATAGTTATTTCAGGACTTATTTCAAAATACGTTATTTAGAAATAATTTCCTAGTGTAGACATGGCTGAGGTGCTACAGGACCACTTGTTGTTTTTATTTTAGAACAAGCCATTCTGCATCACAACTCCCTTGAGAAGAAGATCGATTTTTGAAAGTTTGATTATGCCTTCATGAATCAGAGTGTAGGAAAACTTGTAAAGGTGAGCCTCTGGAAGATCAGAATCTTTCGAGTACTTTTTTTTTTAAATGCCTTAGCATGTGTCCCAACTACCCTTTAAAAAGGAGGCCAATCACACAGGCTCACTAGTTGGGGATGGAATTGCGAAGTTATAGTTTTCAGAAGGCATTAGCACAAACAAGTCTATTTTTCACAAAATTCCAAGGTGGGAGAATGTTCTTAGTATTGTGGACCTGAAACATTGCATTCTTCTCATCCACCATGGAAAATATTTTTTGAGACAATGCAGAGAAAAGCTTTTCTGCCTTCAAATAGTATTTCTTCCTTTTGGGTGTGTAGTCTGTCCTTGTTCTGTTTATTATTCTGTGCTCCTGATTTGTCCTCAGAGGGCACATCTACACTACCATGTTACAGTGGTGTAGCTGCATAGATGCATCTGCACCGTTGCAACATGCCTAGTGACAATATGTTATGTCAGAGGGACAGCACTCTGCCATCAGAATAATTACTCCACCTCAATGAGACAAAATGTAAGAGTACGTCTACGCTGCATGCTTATTTCAAAATAGCATGTCTACACTGCAGGGAAGCCTCAATATTAGTCCGAGGCAGGCTTCCCTAATGTAGGCATGCTATCTCGATTTAGAGCCCCAGGAGGCACTGAGGAGGAATAACTTAGAATGGCCCTGGTGAAGGACTATTTCAAAATAGCAGCAGTGGAGCGTCTACACACACTTTATTTCAAAAATAGCTATTTTGGAATAGGCATTATTCCTCATAGAATGAGGTTTACAGATTTTGCTAGTTAGCTCAAAATAGCGGTGCAGTGTAGACACACCCTTGGTCAGCAAGAAAGCATCTTCCACCAACATGATGTGATGTGGACAGCACTTAAGTTGATGTAACTTACATCACTCAGGGAGTGGGATTTTTACACCCCTGAGCGATTTAAGTTACATTGACTTAAAGAGGTAGTGTAGCCCAGCCCCTACATGTGAAACTCCCTCTGACTTTTAACTGGAGTCACTTTCCTGACTCCTTTTGAGCCCCCTGTTTCCTTTCATTTGGTGCAGGTCAGTTTCCTCAGTACTACAGCCTTTCAGACTTCTATAGCAACGCTTTCTTTGAGACTGAAGGACATACATGCTCTATAGTCAACTCATAATTATCCACTGGGCCCCTGGTGTTGAATATTAGCCTGTAAACTTTGGCTTTGATCCCATCAGCAGCTGAACAAGATCAGATTACAATAATGCTTGCATGAGCAATCTCTAAGAGAGATCTCAGGGTGCTGAAAGAAGTAGTGCTAGTGATTTGGTAGCTGACACTTTTCCAGCTGTGTCGAATGAAGAATGCATGGTACTGCTGTCTTGTGAACTAAGTGAAAAGATGAGCACTTCACCAGTATTGACCAGTTCATGTCTCTCTTGTCAAAAATCCCTCACAAAGGAGGAGCCATGCCCTGAGATTCGTTCATTAAAGGACACATGATCAGTGCATATAAACCTTCACCCCCCCCCCCCCGCATCCCCCTTATGTTCTGAAATTTGATTTGTCCTTGTCATATGTGTTCATTTTTTTAATTGTATCCTTTGGTATATATGGTTGTGACTATTTTCTTCTACTATTTGATCTGAGGAAGTGGGTCTGGCCCACGAAAGATCATCACCTAATAAACCATCTTGTTAGTCTTTAAAGTGCTACATAGTCCTGTATTTTGTTTCAACTCATCAACGGCTCACTTGCAGGTATGTTATTTGGGAGAAACAAAGACTGCAACTCTCCATGGGAAAGGGAATGTCCCCATCATACATGTCCTGAGCAGTCATATAACTACAAATACTGTGAGGCATTTTCATGGTGGAGGTAACTACCCCCTTTCAAAATAGGTAACAGCCTTTTTGTGGCTGCGTACAGTGGCTTTGAGGGCAGAAGCAAAGAGTAACAATCATGATATTTGGTTGTACAAATACTGTAATTAAATTCAATGTTGATCTCATCTCTAAATTTAGCTTGCAGGACATAAATTAAATGTGTAATTATGACTATTTTTAAATGGTCGATTATTGGTTTTTGTTAAGTAGCTACCAATAATAAACTCCTCTTTCAAGCTGCATATTAAACAAAATCTTGTCCCTCTCTGCAAGCAGCAGAACCAGCACTCAGACAGGAGAAAGAGTGCAACAATTGTGGCTAAGGGTCCTATCATCTGCTTAATTTCAAACATCTGAAATGCTATGCTATTTAAAAAATCAGTATGCTGGCAATCTGGCAGCCTAGACTACCATTAATGCCAGTAAGTATTAGGAACAGATTTGATATATATATACACATATATAGAAAAACAACAGCTGCTGAAGCGAAAATAAAATGGTGTGTTCAAACTTAAGCTTGATGGGGACATGAAAGGAATTAGAAAAAGTGTTTTACATTCAAAATCAGGATTCATTATGGATGAAGAATAGTAATTTAAGAAGCTGTGTTTAAAAAATCAAATCTTTGCATTTTCTCCTGAATGAATACACTAAAGCATAGCCACAACCACACAACTGCCTGGCTAAAAATAACGCCTCAGGGAGCAAATGTTTCCCCTGACTGTTAGTGCAGGGAGGAGTAAACATTCATAAATAAAGTGTAATGGTAAGAAAGGGTAGAGGGAAAAGTAGCTATGTGGGAAAGGACGTTAATTTCCTCTCCACTGCTTGCAGAGACTGGTGCAGGAGGAAAAAGCTTGCAGGATGAAGCCAGTGTCAAACAGCCCTCCATTCCAGTGGTGGATAGTGATGGACAAAATCCACAGGATTTGGCCATGTTTACCAGAAACTGCCAGCTCCCTGTGTGGAAAGCAGACCATAAATTTCATAAAATCACCAACATTTTAGTACACATCATCAGCAGGTACAATATCCCTGAGCTGTTTCCATGCCTCTTGGATCCTTCTTCACTTACTGATATATAGAGGTAAGAACTGACCCTTATTCACAGGTCAGATATTTCAGAAGGAAATTGCAAAATATATTACTGGAGGAAAACAAGAATCTGAATGAAAAGTAAAAGGAGTGTGGTCTACAGTGTACATTTTACAGCAGATTGTTCTACTGTAATGAACTTATGAAATAATGCACCATCCTTGGAAGAAACAAACAATTGGCTAATGTCCAGTGTGAAGAAATTGGGTGTGTAATTAACATGCCTGTTAATTGGTGTCAGTGAATATAAGGCAGTGTAACTTACATGGTAAGGAGACAGGAGGCTAAAGTTGTAGCAGGAAAATTAAGCAACAGAAATGTAATATAGACCATAAAAATATAGGAAGGTGTCACCTACTGTGGGTAAAGAGCAATGTTAGATCACCTTTACCCACCTACTGTGGGTAAACAGCAATGTTCCAACTAGAAGCCTCCTATCTATTGCAAGTTACTTCCATCTCCACTTTGGAAAGACTACAACATTTCCCTTCTAGACCTTTCCTTCAGCCATGAAGAATGGAGATATGGATACTGAGAATAATTGAAATCCTGTAGTCTGAAAGGAAACAAATCTATGAGGAGTCGGTCCATGTATTCAAAACTCAGTTGTGTAATTGTAAGTCATTCAGCAACCAATGAGCAAATCAAGTATCCAAATAGGACCCAATCCTGCAAACCATTCTACCAAACATATCAATGGAAATGCAGTAGTAAACACAGTGGCTACGTCTAGACTGGCATGATTTTCCGCAAATGCTTTTAACGGAAAAGTTTTTCTGTTAAAAGCATTTGTGGAAAAGAGCGTCTAGATTGGCACGGACGCTTTTCTGCAAAAGCACTTTTTGCAGAAAAGCGTCCGAGCCAATCTAGACACGGTTTTGCACAAGAAAGCCCCGATTGCCATTTTCGCCATCAGGGCTTTTTCGCGCAAAACAGTTTTTAGCTGTCTACACTGGCCCTCTTGTGCAAAAACGTTTCCGGAAAAGGGCTTTTGCCCAAACGGGAACGTCAAAGCATTTGCACAAGAAGGACTGATTTCAGACAGTAGAATATCAGTGCTTTTGTGCAAAATCAAGTGGCCAGTGTAGACAGCTGGCAAGTTTTTGCACAAAAGTAGCCACTTTGGCGGAAAAACTTGCCAGTCTAGATGCAGCCAGTTAGTTTTTCCTCATGTGGCTCCTACACCTTTAAACAATTCTCACAAAATAGGAATTATGCAGACGTGCCAAACTGAAAGGGTCAGCTTCTAATCCCAGATGCAGTTTGCATTCAGAAAAATGTGGAGATGGATCTTTCAAGAGACATTTAACATCAAAATTTAGAATTTTCCCAAAATGGATATTACCTTCTACTATGTGAGGGGAAAAAAGTTACTCTACCTGACTGACACTCCTTCACCAGAAGTGGTAAAACTGTAAAGCAAGGAAATAATTGCAATTAGAAGCCATCTCAGGAGGGACAAAAGAAAACATACATCTGAAAAAAATCCAGTGATGCTACAGTTAAATAATTTATAATTATTAACAATCCACAGTGGGCTCCCTGTCTCTCTCTCTCTCTCTCTCTCACACACACACACACACACACACACACACACACACACACTATTTGAAGCACTCAAAATGTGTCTGTGATTTTTGAAATTGATGTCTATAAATATTCAGACTGACGAAAACTCATGTCAAATGCCTTGTGCTAAATATCTCAAAAGCCTCGAGATCATCATGTTGCAGTCATAGGCACCAGCATTTGTTAATTGGTTTAATTTTTAATTTTAAATTAAAAACTATATCTATCTGATGAGCATTTCTTGATGAAAAATTATTATTATTCAACCAATATTGATTATAAAGCAACCAGGGACATTCAGATGTCTTGACTTATTGAAAAATCATCTGATGGTTAAGGAACACTGCAGGAGCGCTTCATTCTTCCTTACCTTAAATATCTTCTGGAGGAATGAGGGGCTGACCTCTCTTCACCATACGTTTAAGACACCTGCTCCTCATCATTCAATAGCTTTAAGGCTTTTAAGGCAAGGGCTGCTACTTTCTCCTGAACCCAGAAGAGTTCTTAGACAAGCAGCATGACCACCCTCGCAGGAGCCAGAAACTCATAAACTAAGTGGCATGGCATGTAGGAGGAGGGGGATAGATAACCAACAAACATTATTATTCCAATTAGAAAACCTATTGGGGGCTCCTTATCTGCTACATACTAGCTTGGACAGCCTATGATGCTGGGAAAAACTGGCTGAAGTGACCATTAGAATTCCAAACCTACCCTGATTGTATGTGTAAGGAATGGAAAAACCTGCCCTACATGAAGAGACATAAAGAGCTCAGCTTCTTTAATCTAATCATATGAAGACTGAGGGGGAATATGATTGCTTTCTATAAATGCATCAGATACATAAATATCGAACAGGAAGAGGAATTACTAAAGTTACGCGCCTGTGTGAACACATGGATATAAACTGGCCATCAACAAGTTTAGGCTGAAATTAAAGGTTGCAAATAATCAGAGAAGGGAAGTTCTGCTGCAGCCTTCCAAGGAGAGCAATAGAGGCAAAAAACCTAACTGGGGTCGGGACTGAGTTTGACAAGTTTGTGGGGAGAATGGTCTGATGAAACTTGCCTCCAATGGTATGTGGCCCATATGTGATTGCTAGTAGCAAAAATTCCCATGGCTGGAGCACTACATGGTGAAGGCTCTGAGTTAGCACCGAGAATTTTCTTCTGGCTTGTGGGTCTTGCCAGCATGCTCAGAGTTCAACTCATCACCACACTTGAGGTTGGAAAGGAATTTTCTCTGGGGTCAGATTGGCAGAGAGCAAGGGGGGAGGTTTCACCTGCCTTTGCAGCATGGGATATGGGTCACTTTCTCGTTTAAACTAGTATAAATGATGGAGTCTTTGTAACTTGAAGTCTTTAAGCCATGATTTGAGGACTTCATTAATTCAGCCAGAAGTTAGGGGTCTATTGTAAATGGGTGTGGGTGAGGTTCTGTGGCCTGGGATATTCAGTGTGTCAGATTAGATGATTGTGATGGTTCTTTCTAACCTTAAAGTCTGTGTTTCTATGGGTCTATGACTTCACTGGGAGTGATGTTGAGCTCTTAATTCCTAAACTTGTTAAAATTAAATGACAACTTGTGAAACTGCCCTCCCACTCTTGCTCCTGAAATGTGGCTAACAGCATCAATTCGACTTTCCTTAATGTTGAAAACATACTAAGAACTAAGATGACATGATATAAATGTCTTCTGGTGCAAGCGTTAGAAGTGCTGCACCCGAGTGATGCTTCAAACTGTTGGCTAACAATTTCTTGCTTTTGTAATGAAGTGTTGCTGTTGTCAGTAAATTGGAATTACATTGTAAAATGGCATGACATCTGGTCTATGCGGGCAGACAAATGTTGATTTGAAAGCTGCTCTTGATGAAGAACAGTTGATAGATGAGCCTTGCACATTTATAGTTTTGTCAAACAATGTAAAAGTGTTATTCTGGATTTACCAGAAGGAAATAAGATCCAAACTGAAGTAAAATTTTTAAATGGCACACAATCCCACTTCATTTTGTGTCACTAATAAAAAAAAAACATACCCAACTAAGTTTAAGACCTTAAAGTTTCAGTTATTGGGGCTATGTCCAGACTGGCAAGATTTAGCGCAAATACTCTAACTGCAAGAGTTTTTGCATTAGAGTATTTGAGTAAGAGAGCATCTATACTGGCATGTGCCTTTGCGCAAAAGATTTGCTTTTGTGCAAAAGCATCCGTGCCAGTGTAGACGCTGTCTTGCGTAAAAAAGCTCCAATGGCCATTTTAGCCATCGGGCTTTCTTGCGCAAGAAATTGATGTTATCTGTCTACACTGGCCTCTTGCGCAAGAACACTTGCGAAAGAGGACTTATCCCTGAGCGGGAGCATCAGAGTATTTGCGTAAGAAGCACTCATTTCATACAGTAGAACGTCAGTGTTCTCGCGCAAATACTCGCGGCCAGTGTAGACAGGCGACAAGATTTTGCACAGAAGCGCCTGCTTTTGCGCTAAACTTTGCCAATGTAGACACAGGCTAGTTGTATTTCAAATCACACTTTGGTTTAGGTTGGAGAAGACCATATTTGATTATTTTATCTCTTCTTTAAATTGAATGAGAAGTATTGTTTTTTGTATTGTTCCTTATTTTATATTATTTGCAAAGATTAATAGAAACAGTAATTTGTACATAAACGTTGGGTTTAACTTGTAATTAAGAGATTAATCCAACAAACTTGTCTCTGGCTGTGTGCTAGTTTTGCTTTAGCATATATGCAGGATTGGGCCCTGAATCTTTCCACTTTTACTCAGATTTTAGGGCACAATCCTGCAGCCTTTGGATAAGTACGGCAGGATAAGTACAGCATTTATGTATGTATCTATCTGGTGATTCTGACCAAGATTTTATCATCTAAACTGGTTAATAACACAGTAAAAGCATCCAGATTAGTTGACTAATAGCTAAATCACACCATGGTGGCCAGTGAAGACAGAGTGGGTGTGTCTAGACTACAGGGTTTTTTCGAAAAAAGTGGCCTTTTGTCGAAAAAACTTCCCCTGTGTCTAGACTGCTGCTGCATTCTTTCACAAGTAAATCGAAAGAACACGGCAGTTTTTTTGACCATGGAAAACATTGTTTTATGAGGAATAATGCCTTTTTTTGAAAGTACTCTTTTGAAAAAAGGCGCTATTTAATGCAAACTGTGCTTTTTCAAAAGAGAGCATCCAGTGCTGTCTTTTGAAAGCACTGCTCTCTTTTGAAAAAGCTATCTTTTGAAAAAGCGCTTGCTTTTCGAAAGTACTGGTTGTAGACTAGATGCTATTTTTCGAAAGAGGCTTTTTTGAAAGTATCTTTAGAAAAAGCCTCTTTTGAAAGAGGCTTGCAGTCTAGACGTAGCCAGTAAGACCCACTTGCAGCTTTTGAGCCACAGTCTGACTATCACAGTCCAACCTCATCCTTCTAAAGACGTCCAGTTTTGGCACCACATTGGGATCCTAACCAGGGAGAATGAAATGTTCCTCTGCTTTTTTCACAATTCTGGGTAACGTTTAAAGAAGCCCTGAGAACTTAAGAACAGCTATTCTGGTCCATCTAGTCCAGTATCCTGTTTTTGACAGTATCCATTGTCAGATGCTTCAGAAGGGATGAACAGAACAGGGCAATTATTGGATGGTCCACCCTCTGTCATCCAGCCAACTTGTCTTGCAGTTGGAGGGCTAGGGACACACGGATCTTGGGTTGCCTCCTTGACCATGTTATCTAATAACCAGTGATGGATCTATCCTCCAGCAGGCTTCTTTCTATAACACTGCATAGAACTGGGATCAGGCATCACAAATGCTTCCTTTCAGGCTCCCCACCTCCGCTGCACCCAGTGCTCACTGAATGCAGCTGAGAAATGAGCTCACTGTACTTTTAACCTGATGAACAAATTGAGACCTGACAAAAAATTGGGTCTCGGGAGCAGGCCTTTTGAGTTGTACGGCTGAAGCGCTGTTTAGTTGTCAGTCTATGCATCTCACATAAATGCATCATTAATTGTATTCACTTCCTAAAACTCATGACAACAGCTTGTTCTATGTAGTTTCTGTGGCCTCATGAGTCGCATTCCTCAAAGGAGATATTTGCATCTGATTTCCCTGGGCAAAGGAACAGGCTCATAATGTGTGGTTTTTATTTAAGCTACTTCTCTTCAAAGTGTGATTTGTGATAGGCTGACAGAATGTTTTTGAATACATGATTTTTTTCATTACCATGTAACATATTATCTTAGCTGCTATTTACTCCATTGAAGTATCTAGAAAGCAGGTACATGTTATGGATAGCCTCTTGCTCTTGAGAAGCAGGCTTTGATTTCAGATCTAATAATTTGGCTATGATATAGATATGTATGTGCTCATTTATTTAGCACAATCATGCTTTATGATATTTTTGCCTTTTAGTTTCCTAAAAGAAATCCAATTTGCTCATCTTCTGTTGTAACAAGGAAATAAAATACTAACCCATTACAACCTGATGACTTGCACATATTGCCAGTCTTAGAGTAGGTGACAGCAGAAATTTTGGTGGATGCCAAATTCAAATTCTTACTGTTGCTGTAATGCTGAAAACAGACCCTGTATTTATCATCCAGAATTTCCATAAAGAAAACTAACTGATGATTAACTGCTGTTTGTCTCCATTACTGTAATGTAAATAGAGTTTTAAAAGCATTTATGAACTAAATATACACCTACAGGCATCACAAATATTTTGACTATAGAACACTCTGCATTTTCATTTTTTCACGATCATAGTAATATTTCAAATTGAAAAATAAACTTCAAATATGGCTATACAGTATTACAGATCAATCCTGTTTCTTTTCAGCATTTGATTTTCCTAACATGTTCAAGTAGCTGACAGCCATCTCTGCTCTCAACTGATGATCTGCTTATATTATGACATCTTTCCAAAGGAACAGATCAACTTTTTGGAAAAATTCCCAATAGGGACATGATTTGGTCAAAAGTTCTTGAAATCCACCCAAACAAATAATCTACGTTAACAGAAAAAAGAGTATTCAGATCGAAAACTCTGTGGTTAAATTAATCCTGACCTAGGATTTTGTTTTCTTCCACATTTTCAGATAACTATTTACTTGGGAGTTGTATGGCAATTGAATGTGATTTTTTTTAAATGTGTTAACTAAGGGCTTGATCTGGCAAAACTTCTATATACTTGATTTAGCCTATTGATTTCAAAGGGATGCTGACCTGCTGAAGTTTTTCGGGAAACTTAATTAGTCCACTGCTGTACATTCTACTTGGACAGTCATCTTGGTATTCCTCCCTTTCCCCTCCCTCCCCTGCTTCCAAAAGAAACTCCAAAAAGGCATCATTTGTTGGTGTGCCATTCCTACCCCTACCCCTCTTCATTTAAAACCTGAACCTTCCTTTGGGTCCATCTGCATCTGCCCTTTCTTTAACATGCTGTCCAGATTCAAAATGGTGTAAATGAGAGCAGAATTTAGTCAACCGTACCTGCAATGAACTCCATATTCATGGTGACCTAATAGTAGAAAACCCAGATGTATATTATAAAGCCAGTTTTGCCCCACCTTTCATTTTATTAAGCCAAATATTTCAATATTTTTAGTGTGCAGTCAGTATCCAAAGAGTTTTATATTTCTGCTATTTAGGTCATAAAATGTATGGGCAATTTTTTATTTCAATTGAAGTCTCTTAAGCAAATTGATAAGCTAACATTAGAGAAACAGGTATCAAAGAGAGGAAAATGTATCATCTCAAGGCAAGAAAACTCTGCCAAAGAACACAAACTAATATTTCAGACACTATGAAAACAAACTGATAAATTACAATGGCAAGCTACTGCAACAGAAGATAGATGTAGTGTCTTTGAATAAAACAGATCTAATCAGCACTGGACAATCACTTAACACCATCTACAAAGGAACATTTTGTTATGGTGCTATTGTATAAATGTAGAGTTTTCTGTAAACAGAATTGAATTATTTCAAGTTAGTGTTAGTGTGTATTTGTTCACAAAAAGGATGATTTGATGTTTTAAAATGAGTCCTGCAGAGATAAAAACATATGGATATGAATAAGCTTCATTGAGTTTGCTGTACAGGTTGAACCTCTCTTGTCTGGTATTTTCTGGTCTGGCGACATGTGTTGTCTGGCATGATTTTACGGAATGTCCACTCATCATGGGTGTGGCCAAGTTTTCCATGGTCCCGTAAGGATTGTTTACAGCCACCAGTCCTGGTTCTCAGTGTTCTTTGCTGTTGTTTAGCTCTAATTTACCCTTAAATGTCTTCTAACAGCTCAGTAAGCAGTGGAAGTGTTGGTAATGCTGCTAGACAATATTGACCTCCTGTGGTTCAGCAAATTCTCTGGTTTGGCACCATCCAAGTTCCAAGGGTGCTGGAGTAGAGAGGTTCAAATTGTACTTTGAAGACCTGCGTATCAGAAGGGGAAAGAATTAATTTTTTGTTGTATTTTTGGAGAACTATTGGATATCAGTATCAGATTCTCTGCATGAGTAATTGTGGCTCAGTACAAATTGTAGTTCTGAGATGATTTTTTAGATGATTTTTTTATTTCTTTATAAAAATTTGATCTAATACACAGTAAGCACACAACCCCACAATTAAAAAAAAATAGATGTGATGCTTTCTGTAATGAGCTAAGAAACTTGATCTGTGATAGTAAGACCTGTAGATTTGTATGTGACATCCACGTAAATACATCAGATTTTGAAGGGGAGATGTGTTCTTTTCCTGTATGTGGCACATCTCAGAAACAGCAACGCCCTATCTGTGCCTGGTAGTACAGGTTAGACCGCCTTGGTCTGGCACCTTCGGGACCTGACTGGTCCCAGATAAGAGATTTTTGCCAGGCCAGGGGAGGTCATTTTTGGACTCCTGTCACCAACCCCCCTGGCCTGGCCTCTGGCCACCCAGGTGGCACCACTCTGCCCTGCTGACCCGCTTGGCAGCCATTGCTGCCGTGGCTCTGCCGGGAAGTCTGGTGCTGGGATTCTAGGCAGCCATGCACACCATGCACTGGGACTCTGAACAACCACATATGCCACACCGGGGCCCCCAGCCCCACTACTACGTGCTGGGTGGCCCTGC
This sequence comes from Pelodiscus sinensis, assembly GCF_052426305.1. Lineage (NCBI taxonomy): Eukaryota > Metazoa > Chordata > Testudines > Trionychidae > Pelodiscus > Pelodiscus sinensis. The sequence goes on from NC_143053.1 coordinate 151,726,375, forward strand.
CACCAGCTTCCTGCAGGCAGCCCACTGTCCTGCCGGCCCCACAGTGATTCTTGCTGCTGGCCCTCCGCCACAACTCTCTGGTCCTGCAACATCCCTGCCAAACCATGGATGTTGCCAGACCAGAGAATCCCAGTTAAAAGAGTTTCAACCTGCAGTGTATTGGGCATGCATACTGAAGGCCTTTTTAAAGTGGCCATGCTAAAGTTAATACCTTAATGCTCCTGCATAGCACATATCATCACACTGTTCTGCACACAAGCATGAGGCAGCTTTGATGCCAACATACAGTATACACATGCTACATACAAATGCACTCAGGTTCTTAAGGTAGCAATTATGACTCCATTGAAGTCAACAGAGATTTTGTGTCTCACTTAAATGAAGCCACAGTTTCATTCTGTTTATTCTGGCTGTTTCTCCGTGTTAATCACCATGAAGAGACTGGGCTATTAAACTCTCCTGTAGAGTTAGGTTAATTCTCTTAAATTATAAAATGATCAGGGATATGAAATGGCTGCCATATGAGGTAAGAGAAAGACTGGGATTTTTCAGCTTAGAAAAGAAATGACTGGGGGGAGAGGGGGAGGGCTATGATCAGTGTTCCCTCTAAGCTGCAAGGTGGCACAGCTTCACAGGTAATTAATCAGTCCCACCCAATCAGAGGCTCACAGGATGATTAATCACCTGTGAAGCTATGCTGCTGCCAGCTTAGAGGAAACACTGGATATAATAAATGTCTATAAAATCATTACTGTGTGGAAAGAGTCAATAAAGAAGAGTTATTTATTCCTTCCCATAACACAATGGGTCACCAAATGAAACTAATAGATAGCAAGTTTAAAACAAACACAATTAAGTACTTTTTCACAAAATGCACAGTCAACCTGTGGAATTTCTTGCCAGAGGATTTTGTGAAGTCCAGGACTATAATGGGGTCCACCAAAAGCTATAAGCCAGGCTGGGTAGGAATGCTGTCCTGAGCCTCTGTCAGAAGCTGGAAATGAGCAACAGGAACATGTACTGGATTTCTGAGCAATACATATGGGCTACATCTAGACTGGCATGATTTTCCGGAAATGCATTTAACGGAAAAGTTTTCCGTTAAAAGCATTTTCGGAAAAAAGCGTCTAGATTGGCAGGATGCTTTTCTGCAAAAGCACTTTTTGTGGAAAAGCGTCCGTGGCCAATCTAGACGCGCTTTTCCGCAAAAAAGCCCGATAGCCATTTTCGCGATCGGGGCTTTTTTACAGAAAAGAAATCTCTGCTGTCTACACCGGCCCTTTTGCGCAAAAGTCTTTTGGAAAAAGACCTTTGCCCGAACGGGAGCAGCATAGTATTTCTGCAAAAAGCACTGATTTCTTATAGTAGGAAGTCAGTGCTTTTGCGGAAATTCAAGTGGCCAGTGTAGACAGCTGGCAAGTTTTTCTGGAAAAGTGGCTGATTTTCTGGAAAAACTGGCCAGTCTAGACACAGCCATGCTGTTATATTACATGTACTAACTTCGCATTCCCATCAAAGAAGCTATGTAAGAGAATATGTCTTTAGCCATGGAGAACGGTAGTTATTCGTTGTTGTTGTTGTTATTGTTGTAGCTCACACCCTGATCGGAGTCCCATTGTGCTAGGAACTATACAAACAAAAATGACAGTAGCTGCCCACTAAGGACACAACTGTGAATGGCGAAGGGGAGGAGAACCCCTTCTTTATTTTTTAAAAAAAAAGCACAGAAGGTGCCAAATTATCAGAATCTACAAAACATAGTTGCCATAGGTTGATACATAGCATGTCATTTGCTCTCATTCAAAACTATGCTATAGCAACTTGCAAGGAGCCCATCTAAGAAAACTCATTTCAGAGACCCAAACCAATACATATAGGATTTTGTGGAAATGATTCTTAACTGTGTGTTCCTACACATGTATCTGCAAGTGTAATAGGTGACCAGGATTCCTGCAAGTCTGTAGGGGGCATTTTTAAATTCACCGCACTTTGACATGAAGCCCACGTTTTCAGAAAGTACCATTTTCAGAAAGCAGTCTTGGGAATGTGCTAGAGAGCTCACATAGTGTATCTCTGAGCTGTTTATGGCTGAAAGCTGTGGTGATTTGTTATATCTCTTCTGTAAAAAATCACGATTGGTTTCAGTTCATTATCCATAGTAAATTGGCTTTCCCTTGTCTCCTCACACACTTCTACAGAGCACCCCCCTCCACACACACACACACACACACACACACACACTTCAAAAATGTTTAGATTTTTGTCATGGCACTGATTTTCTATGATTACGTGGCATACTGTTATATTAAGGAGGAGGTTGTAGCAGACTGCAGTGGGGGCTTTCAATGCAAGATTTTATGGGAAGTTGTCATGCTTTCTTCAGTATCATGCAAGCCATGGAAGCACATTTACTTCTGGATGTGTAGAAACTAGTTCTAGAGTGTAGCATGAGAAATCCCTCTGCTTTAGTGCTGATATCTCTCTCCCTACTACCACACTCACCATTTTGCTGCTTTTGCTTTAAGCTTTCTATTGGAACAGAAATCAGTCTCTTGCTAAATAAAACAATACAGGTAAGTTCTTGTTAGCGGATGAGATGACTTGTAAGTGGACACTCAAGTTAATTTTCATAACCATTTCCCAAGTCAGTATCTTCTAATTCCCTTAGAAATAGGTGGTTGGAGGGAGGGATTACAAAGGATGTTTCCAACTTAGTGTGGACTTTACTGATTTAAATTCTGTCTCCCTCTCCCAGGTAACTGAAAAAAAAATAAGATAGGTGTTTTTTATCTTGGTAGAGATGGTGTGTGCATCAGATATTGTTTCCTTGCACCGGATATGTTGACACAGATAGTATTATACAACTTGTAGTTACTTTGCCACAGTTCTGGAAACAAATGTTCAACAGTGATTGATGACCAAGAATACACACACCTGAAGTCTCAGGCCTCTTAACTCTCTGTTGTTGTTCTTTCTCAGATGTTGCATTTGTTAACATGGCATGTGTGAATACATCATTTTGGCAGCTGCCGTTCAATCTGTCCAACCTCAGCTTAGCACAGGCTATAACACTAGTTCAAACCTCAGTCATATTCTTAATTCTTGCTTCCTAAAGTCTCATCATGCCCTCTCATTGATTTGTGACTGTTTATTAAAAGCTACTGTATTTTATACAGAAATGATTTAAAAACTGTATAGGGCTTTTTTCAAGGCCTTACATACTGTACAAGCAGCTAATATCCTTTGATGTGCTGTGTCAATTAAGTGATATGTGTGTTAACATAAATATGTAATTGTAAAGGAGAACTCACTTTGTCCTAAAGCTTTAATTAAATTAGATGCTCTTCAGATGATTGCCAAGATGAAACAGTCCATTATGAACATTTGTCACTGCAGGAGATTTCTGCTTATTGAAAGACAAAAGGGTAATTTCATCTTGCATTGTTACAAACTGTATGACTTCCTTGTACTGATAAGGAAATTCTTCCTTTTTTTAACCTTGATATGTACTGTAGTAATGAGTTTCTGAATCTTTACAGTTAGAAACATCATTAGGAGAAATACAGTATGGCTGCATCTAGACTGGCATGATTTTGCGGAAATACTTTTAACGGAAAGGTTTTTCTGTTAAAAGTATTTCTGCAAAAGCGCGTCTAGATTGGCAAGGATGCTTTTGCGCAAAAAGTGCTTTTGCGCAAAAGCATCCATGGCTAGTCTAAATGTGATTTTGTGCAAGAAAGCCCCGATCACCATTTTAGCCATCGGAGCTTTTTTGTGCAAAACAATTCTTCCCTGTCTACACTGGCCCTCTTGAGCAAGTATTCTTGCGCAAGATGACTTTTTCCCGAGCGGGAGCGTGAAAGTATTTGCGCAAGAACCACTGATTTTTGTACATTAAAAAGTCAGTGCTCTTGCGCAAATTCAAGCGGCCAGTGTAGACAGCTGGCAAGTTTTGTGCGCAAAAGCGGGCACTTTTGCGCAAAATCCTGCCAGTCTAGACGCACCCTATTAGTGTTGTCAAATGATACGGATGAAAATGTGTCTACACAATAGTTAAAGAGATCGCAATCAACGTCACATAGTCAATATTTATTATAATTTTTAAAAGCAAAACTATTCTGATTGCAATGGACAATTGCGGGGCCTGTTCTGGCACTCAGGGAAAGTTTTCTCATGAAGTTTAGTGGAACAGTTGTTATAGGTCCCACTTCTGCAGACCAGAATATAAACCAAGGATCAAAATGAATTTTGTGTCCCATTTTGAGGTCAAATAAAGCTGAGTGAGTCACCCCAGTAAAATGTAGCTTCTTGTTGTGAAATGACTGAGCCGATCTTATCCAACCTTAAACTTTGAATTGGGAAATTTGACTGAAAATAAAACCTGGATTGTGATCAAGCTTGCCAATGGAAGGCAGAAGGGGAAATTGCCCCAGGGACTGGTGATTCCAAGGGGCCTGTGGTTCTGGCTGCCACTGCGGTAGCAGCAGCACTGCCTGGAGCTATGTGCACTTTAGATTGCTGCTCGAGCACCACGCTACACGCTCTGGGAAGATCTGAGGGCTGAGGCGGGGAGACACGCCATGTTCCAGGCAGCGCTGAGGTCTGGTGCCCTTGGCCTCATCCTTTCAGCCCTCAGTTCTGCCTCTTCTGGGAGCCAGATCCAGATCCTCCCCACCTTTCCCGGGGCCTCATGGAGGCTCCTGGCTCTGCTGATTGAGGTTGATTCAATCCAGGAACAAACCTGCTTAGATCAGAGTATGAACCTAGGGCTGGTCAAAAAATTTCTACTAAAACAGTTTTTACATGGCAATTTGGAGTTTTGACAAAACAGATTTTCTCCTGAAAAGTGTCTGCTTCCTACAGAAAATGCCTTTTTTCTTTGGTCAAAAAAACTCTATGCCAGAAATTATTCTGAAACAGTGCTGTGATGTCTCATAGGAATTGTAGTTTGAGTGCCTCGTATTCCTTTTTATGAGCCAGGCTCCTCAGACAGATTTCACCTCGCATGATGCATCATAGTGATACAATTGCCTCCACACACCATCCCACTAAGAGGGGAGTCTGTGTCGGGGCTGGGCAGGGCGGGGTGAGTCGGGACGGGACGGCTAAAAGCTGAAGGGACAAGGGGCGCCCTGATGGTAAGGCAGTGGGGAGGGTTCCCCCATGACCTAGGAGATAGGGTGCTCACCTGGGGAGGACAGGGTTGTGGGTTCAAGAGATATATCATCTGACCTGGAAACCTGATCTATGGAGGGCAAAGAAAGCATCATGCACAAAATACAACTCCCACAAGGCACTGCAGTGTCATTTCAGAATCAAAATATTTATTTTTCACACAAAATGTTCCCATTTTCAAATAAATATTCCAGACTGATTTGTAATAAAAATATGACCTTTTCTGTAGAAAATTTTGATGAAAATGATTATTTTCATTTTAATTAAAATTTTCCATGGAAGAAAAACCTATTTTCCAACAAGCTCTAGACTACAGATTATGTGCATGTTTTCCACTGAAAACTCATCATAGTAGCTTCCTTCTAAATCAACCATAACTCTATACTCAGTTGATGGAAAGAGTGATTCACCATACATCTCAAAGTTTCAATGTTTCATTTGTCTCAGTAATATCCAATGAGCATTTCAAGGTGACTGTAACTAATAAACTTTGCCAGATATGACTGGTCTTAAGTAGCAACCCCTAAGAAGGTTCTTTCTCTACTTTTTAATATCACAGTCTATGTTGTGGAGCTACAATGAAACTCAATCCCCATTTTGCCCTCTTCAAAAAGATCTCCATCACAATCCGAGAAAATGACAACTTCTTGTCACTTAAGAGCCAGTAGCGAGGAAGTTCAAAGTACAGAACATTTTTGCATTCATGTCTGAAATGACAGTTGTTCTGATCCAAACTGTGAGAGCGTTCTTGTTTCTCTGTATTTGTTTTGCAGCATGCAAGTTTTGGTATCCTCTCTTTAACGACTGGTAGTCCCAAACTCCCTTGTCACCTTCAGGCATCCTGCTAAGCACTTGAGTGTTTGGCATTGATTGATTGATCAACTGACTTGGAAGCTCCGTCTGCCACTTTGTTCTGCAGAGCATAAAGATGTCAGCAACACTCTTTATATACAATGTCAATAAAAGGCTTGGTTTCTGTTGTAGTGGATGCCTGCTTGGAAGAAAGTGTCACATTCCCTGTTTGATTACTTAACATGCTTTGTGCTACAGGGTACCTGCCCTTTTTAAGGGGAAATGAGTCTAGCACCTTCCCCTCAGTGCCATAAATTACTGCCTCCAAGCATGAGAGGAACAAATGTGTTTAGCCTGATGAACAAGTGGGTCTCGTAAAAATGGGTGAGAAAACTCAGACCGAAGGAGGAACTGTTGGAAGCAGGTTAGGCTCCTGTGGAAGACCCTGATATAGGGCTTGCAGGGATCAGGGAGGGCCCTGGGGTGAGATGCCACTGGGAGGGGAGCTGCCAGGGTGGCAGTGCTCAACTGGAAAAACAAAGACAAACCCTGCAGGGCCCGGGAGCAGGGGCAAAGAGAAGAGTGAGTAGTTAGGTGCTCAGCTACCTCAGATATGCACATGGAGTGAAGGGGTTCTGCACACCAGTGAGAGGAGAGGGACTCCAAGGAAAGCAACTTGGGAGTCAGCACTTTATAAAGAAGCAGGGAAGGTCTTCAAGGTAGCTCAGAACAATTGCACCTACAAGGTGGGCTGAAGAATAGCTCGGTGGGGCAGAAGAATTTTTTTATATGTTTCTTTGAATATTTAGTTGGACTTTTGTAAACCTACAAGAGGTTAAACTTGTAGTGCTCTAGCTGGAGGGCCAAGCTAGATCACCCTTATCAACCTGTGTGGAGAAGACCAACGACTCCACCTCAGAAAAGAGGAGAGTGAGGCAGGGGTATTGCAGGGTCCTTTCCTGCCATTTCCCATCCCCTAATCTTTCCCTGACACTTCACCTGCTGGACATGTCCTTTCTGCTCTTATCCTAGTAGGCACAGCTGTGACATTGGAGGTGGTGGTAGTAGGTGGTGGAGTTGGTAGAGAGAGCAGTGAGACATCTCTTCCAGCTCAACACGAATTGAAGACTGTCAGTTAAACAGAGAGAATTCTCCAGGGGAATCCCCAGCTGGTGCCAATTCACTCTGTGTGTCATAACTTTTGAACTGTGCAAAGCAGCGTCACCAGCACAGAGTGAATTTATTACAGCAGAGACTCGAGCCATTTTGTGTTGTATTAGTGTGGAAGTTGGGATGCCAGCATAGCTTTAGGCATTCTTTCAAAAACTGGCCTCTAACGTAGGACTTGATTCTGCCACCATTGAGATCAATAGGATTCTTGTCATTGACTTCAGTGAAAGTTGGGTTGTGCCCTCAAATCCTTAACTTCATTTCATGCACATACCAGTGGAAATCAGGAATGAGCCCAGTGACATGAGTAGTGTGACACTGGTGTGAAATTGGTGTGAGATGATACAGGCCCATAATATTCCTAAAAATGGTTCTTGCACACACAGAATGGTAGTTAAGTGCCCAGCTACTTCAAGTATACATGTGGGGTAGAGGGGTTCTGCACACCAATGTAGTAATTTCATGTGCAAATGTCTGCATGTGCAAAATGTTGGTTTATAAATTCAGAAACCAGCTAAAAAATTGACCCAAATAATTTTCTTTGGAGCTATCCAGTAACAAATGCACGTTGCTTTGCACACATTGAAGTTATTTTGGCAGGGAATAAATCTACACTGATGTTTATATATAATTTGTTGTTAGACTCATGCTGGCCTTGTGATTCAGCATGGTGAAGATGATGTGTTTGTGCTGGTGAAGAAACCTTTGAATGTGGAGAAAATTAGTTACTAAAGCAGCCCCGAGCCCCAAGGGCGGAATAATAAAATGACATGATATTCTGATAATAAAGAATAACTAAAATTGCCCAATTATTTAAATTGGGGTATTTTTGTATCAATACAAGATCTCGCTGAGCTCCTGCGACATAACTCAGAACAAGCACGTTGCCCGTGGTTCACTGTATAAACATCATTTCATATGGTCTTCCATGCTATTAGAGTGATAGAGAGAGCCTTATTTAATCCAGTCTTGGCAAAAGAGATTCTTGCCATGCCTGAAGTGCTCAATGGACTGTTTTCATGGGAGATGCATCAAGTTGGGAGAATGATTTATCATGTTAGCAATTACTCATTGTGGGAGACAATTGGGCACAGTGAGCAAATGCTTAATACCTTGCAATGTTCCAAAAACACAATTTAAGAACATTTTGAAGACTCGTGGGAAAAAAATTAATGGTGAGTGGAATTCATATTAGCAGCCTAAGTGCCAAAAAGATAGCAATTCCATGGTGTGCAGTTGTGGCATGTGCTTTCCAAGGGATTGTTTTGCTGTGGAACTGGGGCTTCATGGGAACTCTGCATAGGTCCATGAGGAGGCAGAGTGCCTCAGGATGGGAAAGGGACAGGCAAACTCTCAGCAGCCACAAACCCCAGCAGAGGGTGTGCAAATGCCGTCATTTCCATTTTACCAAGACACTGCAGTAATGGCCTGAGATACATTTTGGAGCTAACCTGCAAAGTGGCCATAGACTGGGGTGTATAATCCGGCATCTTCCAACCCAGTATGCTTCCCCATTTACTTGAGCTCTGTGAGTTTCTCCTTACATTAAGAAGGTGTACGTTTTTAACAGTGAGGGTAATTAATCATTAAACTAATTTATCAAGAGTTGTGGTGGATTCTACATTAATGACAGTTTGAAAATCAAGATTCGATGGGTTCCTTCCCTCTCTCCCCGCCCCCCCCAAAAAAGATGTGCTCTAGTTCAAACAAGAATTATTTTAAAGGCGTTTTATGGCCTGTGTTCTGCCAGAGGAGAAACTAGATGATCACTATAGTCCCGTCTGGCCTGAGAGTCTATGGATCTGAAATGAATGGGAACATATTGAAATCTTTTTCTATATCATGCATGTTGGGAATGTCCACCAGTACAAAACTGGAGAGACTTCTATTGGGAGTATGGCTAAATATCTATTCATGGGTTATTACAAGGATTGGATAAAATATTTGTTTATGTCTCGCCTCCAAACCACGCTGTTATTACATAGTGCAAAACCACTGACTTGCCACCATTGCATGGTAAGGCCATGGAAAAATCTGTGATTGAAGCAAGAAATAAAAATTGGAGCTCACAGCCTGGGGATATGGTTAAGACCTCCCTCTGAGAGCTATTGCTAGGGACAAAATCCAGAGTCTCTATTATGGAGATATCGCCTAACTCCTCTTGCCATGAGGGGAGGAAGAGAGAGGAGAGCTTCCCTCAGAACACTTCTGTGCCAGAGAAGGAGAAATGTCCCCCTAACAAAGCAGTGAACAGAGAAGGAGGATTCAGTAATTTAGTTACCCATTATAATTTTCAGATGCATATCCACGCCAAAATTCAGTACAAATCAGGTTCTTTTGTCACTACTCAAAACCATATTATTATTCAAATGATATAGTATATGTCTGACTCAAAAACATTTCATAAGGGGAGTGTGTGTAAGACCATACTACGAAAGAAATGTTATATTAATACATGCATGCTGACTAATTGGACCTTTGCTGTGTTATATAGTATTTAACTCAATATTTGTTCAGTTTATTTACACCCTGTTTTCTTGCTTGCTTTAGCTTTTTTTTCTTTTTCTTTTTCTTTTAAGTCTTTGATAATATAATTTTTAGCTATGAGACTGTATTTTTTCTTTTCTTTTTGGTTAACTTTTCAGTAAAGATTAAAATACTTCAGCAGCCTATAGAGAGATGGGCTTGGGTTTGAAATTTACGTGCAAGTAACACATATTATAATACCTATGAGCCAGATAGGCGGAAAGGAAATTTATTATGGACTGCTCTGGCAATATTCATCTCCCTCAGATAAGCTGTGTGATGAATCATTCCACACTGCCACATGGGGACTGCTGTTGCTGCAGAGCACTATCAAGAAATGGGTGGGGGGGGGGGGGGGGAGAGAAAGACAGGGAGAATAAAAGGGCAAGTGCAGAAAAACATTTTAAGAAAGGTAGCAGATTAGAATAGCTGTTAAAAACTGACCATTATGAGTCTGGCCTGGAGATTGTGTTATATACTTTTATTATGTTGTTGGGCAGGCTCATTGACTTGGGGGTGTTGGAGTGGGGGGACAAAAGGAGGAAACGAACCCAAGGCTTGGCAATTATAAAGGGCCTGGAGCCCTGGGCCTTTAAATCGATGCTGGAGTGCTGCATGGCATGCTCTGGGCCACTCTAAGGGCTGGCAGGAGGTGTGCCATGCTCAGAGGCTATGTCTACACTACATGTTTTATCAGAAGAGGCAATGCAAATGAAGCACTGATTAGCATTTTCTCACACTTCATTTGCATAATCTATTCCAATCCTTTTTTGCGTAAGAGGTTTTGGTGCAAAAACATGCAGTGTAGACATGGACGTTTTGTGCAAAAATCCATATGTGAGAAAATGCTAATCAGCGCTTCATTTGCATTGCCTCTTCTGACAAAACACGTAATGTAGACATAGCCTGAGTGGCACTGAGGGCTGGGTGCCAAATATTTTAATTGACTTGAAGAGTGAGTAAGTGAAACATCTCACTGAATTGTGAGCAATGAGGAGCTATTTTAGGTGAATTAACTTACTTCGGAACATGGTGCAAGAGGATACTTAATGAAGAGCACAGCTCTAAGGGATTTGCACATCTACTATGAGGTCCTGAGAACTCTCAACTCTCACTAAAAGCAAAAGCAGATGAGCAAAATCTATCTTCATTTAGAGCCCCAGGAAGCACTAGAGAGAAATTACTTAGGGTACGTCTAGACTACAAGCCACTTTCGAAAGAGGCTTTTTCAAAAGATACTTTAGAAAAAGCCTCTTTCGAAAGAGAGGGTCTACACTACAACCAGTACTTTCAAAAAAGCAAGCCGCTTTTTCAAAAGAGAGTACCCAGGCAGTCTGGATGCTCTCTTTTGAACAAGCACAGTTTGCATTACATAGCACCTTTTTTTGAAAGAGCACATTCGAAAAAAGGTGTTATTTCTGGTAAAATGAGGTTTTCCACGTTCTTTCAATTTACTTTAGAAAAAATGTGGCAGCAGTCTAGACTCAGGGGAAGTTTTTTTGAAAAAAGGCCACTTTTTTTGAAAAAACCGTATAGTCTAGACCAGTGTTTCCCAATTGGTGCTCCGGGGAACCCTGGGGTTCCGCGGAGCACAACGAGGGGTTCCGCGAGGAGCCGGCGCTCCCCCGTCCTCTCTGAAAAAGAGAGAGAGAGAGCTGGCTAGCCAGCAGAGGTGTGGGCAGCGAGTTTTGTGGTGCCCAAGCTCCAGCAATATTTGGAGCTGGAGCGGGTCCTGACCCTCCCCCCCCCCCGCGCATCCTCCCACCCCGGCCCCAGAGCGTCTCTCCCCCGTCCCCGTCCCTGCCATGCGCAACCTTCCCTGAGCTCCCCGTCGCTGTCTGCTGCTGCCCTGCGCAGCATACTCAAACCAGCGGGTGGGGAGACGCCCGGACGTGACATAACATCACAGCCCGGGATTTTAAACTTGCTGGGCGCTGTGATGCGCTGCATGGCTGAGTTGCGGGTTCGGAGTCCGGAGACAGAGCACAGACTCCGGCCCCACAAAGTGGAAGGCAGAAGGTATGGGAAAGAAAGAGGGAAAGGGAAGGGGCGGGGCTTGTGCAGAGGGAAAGGGGAAGGGCTGGAGAGAAAGGTGCTTGTGTGGAGGCGGAGAGGAAGGGGGAGGCACCAAAGGGACAGGGGTGGAGGAGAGAAACAGCAGGGGACCAAGTGCAGACAATGAGGAAAAGGGCAGGAGGGGAGGTGTCAGTGGGAGGGGGACAGGGTGATGCTGGGAGGGGAGAGGGTAAGGGCATTGGGGGCTAGAAGGGTGACGGGAGGTGCTGGGAGAAGGCTTGAAAGAAGGGGTGGGCATGAGGAAGGCTGGGATGGAGCAAGTCATGTGAGAGGGCACAGGGGCATGAGGGGAATGGGGGCAGAGAGTGGTGAGGGGTGGGCATCAGGGAAAAATGGAGCAAAGGGGGCAGGGGAAGTGAGGGAAGGGGGAGGCACCAGGAGGGTGCAGGGCTAAGGGAAGGTGCAGGTGCCAGGGGATTCTGGGGGTGAAGCAGAAGGGCAGACACCTGCAGTGGAGGGACCACCATCAGAGGAGAGAGGCAGGGCAGGTTTGTAGAGGGAGGTGTTAGAAGAGGGGATGAGGAGGGGTAGCTCACATGATCAGAGTGGGGCTACTGGAGGAGTGGGCACGGGGAGGAGAGAAGGGCTGGTGGAGGGGGACAGGTTGCAGGAGGGCTGAGGACAGTGAGAAGAGCAGGAGTCAGGACAGCAGAGGAGGGTGAGGAGTGGGGGGGCAGCAGGCACCAGGGGAGCTGACATGGCAGCAGAGGGAAAAGGTAGAGGTTTAAACATATGTATTAATAACTTGGGTGGCGCATCCAAACAAGCCATATGAACTCAATACTGGTGCACAACACAAAATTCATTTTGCTCATGTGAGGAAACTCTTAGGCTATGTCTACACTGCTTGTTTCTTGTGCAAGAACACATCCACTCTTCCATGTACATCTATGGCAGTGTGGACACTCTCTTGCCCAAGAAAGTGCTGATGGCCATTTTAGCGATACGGCTTTCTTGCTCAAGAAATTCATGTTGCCTATCTACACTGGCCTCTTGTGCAAGAATAGTTGCTCAAAAAGACTAATTCCTGAGTGGGAGCATCATAGTTCTTGCGGAAGAAGCCCTGATTTTGTTCATGAGAACGTTAGTGTACTTGCGCAAGAACACACGGCCAGTGTAGACAGGCAGCAAATTTTTGCGCAAGAATGGACGCTTTGGTGCAAGATCATGCCAGTGTAGACACAGCCAAGAGGAGGGAGGAAGGCAGGGGCAGGGAATCAGCACTGGCTCAGCATGTCTACATGGTTTGGGGGAAGGTGCAGGAAACTGAGCTCAGCTGGGTTGCAGAGTGGGGAGGTCTGGGGGGCTGGGGTGGTGTGTTTGTGTGTGTGTGTGTGTGTGTTTGTGTGTGTGTGGAGCTCAGAGCTCAGTTTGACTGCAGGAGGAGGGAGGTGCCGGGAACCGGGGCTAGACTCAAGGGGAGGAAGGGACAGGGAATTGGCTCTTGGCTCAGCAGTTTTGTGGGGCTTGGAGGAGGTGCAGGGAAACGGGGCTCAGCCGTGCTGTGGGGGAGGCATGCAGGGAACCAGTGCAGGGCTCAGCTGGGCTGAGGTGGATGGGGAGGGCATACTGAACAGACAGGCAGCTCAGTTGGATTGTGAGGGGCTGCAGAGAACTGGTGCTGCACTCCCTTGGATTGTGGGGGATGGTTTTGGGGGAAGTGCAGGGAACCAGCAGGGGTGGGCAGCTTAGTTCGGTTGCAGGGGATAGAGGTGCAAAGAAGCCTAGTGGGGAAGGGGGGGGAACCAGGAGCCCTGAAATGACCTCCCCTGGTCCAAAATTCCTCATCTGGGACCAGTGAGGTCCAGAGGGTGCCAGATCAGGGAGGTCCAACTCCTACCCAAGTCCCCTCCTCGCACCCTCCCTCGTAGCCAGACACCCTACATCCAGCCTGCTTCTGCACCCTACCTACGACCCGGACCTTGTCCCCTTCCACCCCCCAGCTCCCTCCCAGATCCTGCACCCCATCCCTATCCCACTCCTTGGCAGCCCTGCCATCCACCCTAGCACCGCCCTGGCCCCAGCACCTTGTCTCACACCCCAGGACTCAGCACCACCTCGGCCCTGGCCCCGGCCCCAGCACCCTGCCATCCACGCTAGCACCCAGCAGCACCCTGTGTCTTGTCCCAGCACCCTGCCAGTCACCCTAGTGCCCAGCAGGACCATGTCCCTGACCCCAGCACCCTGCCACCTGCCTGTCCCAGCACCTTGCCCCAGCACCCTGCCACCTGAGCCAGCATCCTTCCACCCAGCAGCACCCTCTCCCCAGCCCCAGCACCCACTAGCACTCTGTCCCCTACCCCCACCAGCACATTTGGGACCACATTAGTGAGGCTTGGGGGGTTTTGGAGGAGCTTTTTTTTGTTTTTTGGCATCTCACTTGTGTGGCCCCAACTGACTTTTCTGTGGGTCAGTAACCCCTGACTCAAAACAGGTTCCTCACCCCTCTCATATATAAAGACAATACTAAACCTTTTGAGTTTGACATAATATTTTATTTAAAAATGAAGCCAGGCCAACAAGCCCCCAATTGGGACCAAACCCCCATTTCACTGCAGCATCATAACACTCCTGCACCACATGACCCCAATTCTGAGCCTATCATACACTGAGCCTCTTACATCCCCACACTCCTGCATCCCCACATCCTCAGTCTTCTGCCACAACATTCCTCCACCATCCACACATCACAAATCTGTGTCCTGAGCCCATCATACTCACAGCCTCCTTGCTCTGAGTCCCTCACATATCCAGCTCAAACTCCTGCACCCTCACATCCACAAGCCCTGGCTTGCTCAGCACCCCAAGCTTCCACTTGAACCCAACGCTCCCCAGCCTAGAGCCCCCTCCATGAGCCAACAGCCCCTTCTCCTGCATCCAAATTCCCTCCTAGAGCTTGTACTTCTCACCCCTTCCCACACCCAAATCCCTCATTCCCACCACACACCTCACTCTCACTAGGTTGAGACAGGTATAAGGGCTGGGGATAGCAAGTGATGGAGAGGAGGGGAACAGAGCGAATGAGGCCTCACAGAAGGGAGATGGGGGGGTGTTTTGGGGAAGGAATGTGATTTTCATGAATTGGTGGGTCCCTCTCTCCTCCCCAGCCTCCTACCTTTTTTGCTTGATAAGCCTAGGGGTTCCTTGAAATTCTGAAAAGCTGAAAAGGGTTCCTCGGCCAAATAAAATTGGGAAACACTGGTCTAGACACACCCTTAGAATGTCTCTGGTGAGGAGCTATTTTGAAACAGCAGCAGTGGAGCATCCACACTGCAGCTATTTCAAAATAGCTATTTTGGAAGAGGAGTTATTCCTCATGAAATGATGTTTACAGCAGTCGGAATAAGCTGCCCATTATTTCAATATTATTTCAAAATAACAGAATTGCCATGTAGACACTTGCACTGTTCTTTTGGAATAACACTAGTTATTCCAAAATAACAGTGCACTGTAGACACACCCTAAGTTTACTGTAGCTGTGTTCTTGGTTTGTCTCAAGTGGTACAAATTGATTCAAGGGAAACATTGAGAAAAAAACCCCAAAGTAATTATTTTCTTTATGATGAACCTACATAGCTTTCAATGGGAGATCGGCAGGTGCATTGAGAGGACATTGCACTCTGTATTATGATCTAAGGCTTTTGCTGCTTCTCTGGAAGATAGAAGAGGCTTCCTTATTAAGGTGTGATTATGGTTTTTTTTTAAAGGAGTAATAAGGGTTCAGTGCTTTATTTTATTCAGCACTTGTGGCACAGAGAAAAGTTAAAATGAATCTCTCCGGTGTCAGAGTCTTAAGTGAGGGATGATGCATTAGAGTGCCTGATTTTATTTGATTTGTTTGGAAATTGAAACTGCTGTTCTGCTTCCAGAGCAGAATTACAGACTTTGTTTAAAGATAGATGCAAAGCACACCCATCATCCTCAAAGAGATCAACATAAGCATTTTCTGTATCATGAGTAATGTTTACTGGAAGAAATCAAATTACTGTAACACAGACCATCTGTTTTCTTTGCATGCAATCATGTAAGTGTGTTAGGACAAACCAGCCAAAAAAATCAATAGTACATCTTTTATGGAAAAAGCCAAACTTTGTCAATAAAGTATATTTTGACAATAAATGCAAGAGATCTAAAATATTTACTTTTTCTGCAGAAGGCAGACTATGATATATAAGGTATTAACAAGTATTGCCATTGTCCGAGAGCTTCACTCAGGTGATCTTTGGTTAGTCTCCCTTGGAGATACCTGAGTGTTCAACTGATTAATATTCAAACTGCTGTAAGAGTGGTAAAATCAGTAATATAGTCCACATAGAGTGTGTGGAATTGCTTCTTCCATTTTATAAATGTGGTGTATTTGGTGTGATCTAATGTCTAAATATTTACGTTTGGGAAAATTTGTAGTGAGAAAGGCATGGCTTGTCAGAACATGACCTTATAAAATCACAGGAAATTAAAAGGACATACTAAAACTAAGAGTAAAATTGGGGTGTGTCACATATTTCACATTTAAGTGGAGAGCATGTGTGGATGTTGTAAACACACTGTTGGTTTAAGTGAATGTTTAATTGAGGGTGACATCTTATTTTTTATTATTACTCAGCTTCTCAGAGTAATATTTTTGCAGTTAGGTGTACATATGTGGCTTTCCTTGAATTCAGAGGAAGTTGCATTTATGCATCTGAGGCTAGATCCACATGACAGACTATATCAGTATAACTATTTTGCTTAGGGATGTGGATTTTTCCACACCTCTGAGCAACATAGTTATACTGATCTAACCTCCTGTGTAGACAGTGCTGTTGAAGGGAGAGATTTTCCCATTAACAGAGCCTCTTTGGGAGGTGGATTCACTATGCCCATCAGTGTAGTAACATCTTCACTTAAGTGCTCCAGTGGCCTAGCTGCATCAATGAGCTACACTGCTGTAGCACTGTGTGAAAACAAGCCTTGAGGCCGATCCCTCTGATGTCAATGACTGCTGCATGCGCACAGTATCACGCTCTATTTTTGTTGCATTGAATGGCATTTAAAATGAAATAACGGTATGAATAATGAGGCATCCTGTAGCACCTTAAAGTCTAACAGGTTTATGTGGGCATAAGCTTTCATGGGCAAAAACTGACACAAAAGCATATGCCCAAATAAATCTGCTGGTCTTAAAGGGTACCACAGGCTTCCTTGTTGTTTTTGTGGATACAGACTAACATGGCTACCCTCTCTGAGAGTTGGTATCAATAATGAGATACAAATGAGCTCAACTAATCCGATTTTCAACTAATATAGATCCTTTCAGCTAATAAGACCTTATATTTTGCCTAAGAAATTAATCGATACACTCAACCATATAAAATTATGGGGGTTAAACCCTTAATGCTGCTTATGTATACATGTAAGTAAAGGAAACGAGACAAGGGGCACAGGTTCTGTGTCCTGTTCTTAGCGTCTTGAAAACCTATGGAGCCCCTACTCTGCTTCTAAGAGGCCTTCTATTTAGAAGAATCTCGAGTGCAGTACTAGGCCCATGGTAGCAGTTCCTACGCCAAATATATCCCCCAGTCTCCATTATAAAGGCTTGGAAGAAAGAATCTATATACTGTGATTCCCAGATGCCAGAATAGACCTGATGGGTTGTTGGCATCAGACACAGCTAAAAGCACAATTCAAGCTACTTTAATCTGTCCCAGTGCAGAAGGGGAGCAAATGGGTACTTTAAAAAACTAATCCACACTCATCAAACAGCATTGAACATGGGGTTTTTTTTTCACCATATTCTGCAATCCAGCCCTGAAAGATTTTTCATAGGGCAAATCAATTTAATGTCCAGTAATATACTACACTTAACATTATTTCCTCTGAGCTGATGCAACAAATGTGTGTTTTATAGACCTCCATTCAAAGTGTGACATTAGAGTAACAAGCACTGGTCAAGAATTTTCTTTGAGAACAATGAACATTTTGGATGAAAATAATTGTTTGTTTTCATCACATTGTTTTTTTAATTTTCTGAGCTTTTCAAATTTTGGCAAACAAATCCAAAATGTTTTCAATTTAAAATACTATTTTAATTGAAAATGGTTACATTTGCCTTCGAATTAACAAGCTGGAATACAGAAATTTTTGAAGGAAAGGTATTTTTTCCCATTTTTGTTTAAAAAAAATTCTGTCAAAAAAATGTAATTGGAAAAATTTAACCAATTCTAAAAATTACAAATCTCCAGACTGCTCCATGGAAATTTTCATATATAAATTATTCAAGCATTGCAGTTTATTTCTATATAACGATATAATTAACTTTGAGACAGAAAGCAGTAGAAATTATATGATTTTCACTACTAGTCACATTTTGCTAAGTAAACCATATTAAATTAATCAGTAGTAAAATATTTTTGTCCTGTGAGCAATTAAAAATGAACATTACATAAAATATAAAATTCCTGGCTATTTTAAAACTGTCCATAAAGCTGTTGTTTGTTTTGATAGAATTTTGTTTGTCTAATGCTGATTAAATTGAAACAGGACTCAATGACAAGATGCCATCAAAAAGGCATTTATTTATAGTCACTGTATAAGTATTCTAAAAGGAGAGGTCAAATTTTGATAGCATTGTCCTTTAATAGAAAAACTTGAGAAGGGAAGGTTGCAAATTCACCTCAGTGTCACTCCATTGATTTTATTGGTGATTTCTGCCCTTTGATATGCAATTAAAACAAATATAATTAGCGTACATGTGGTAATTAATGCCACTTTATTTTACCCTGTTTGCTGTTCAGCTGTCCATTTGGATAATGATATTAGGTGGAAGCTCCAAAACCCTCAAGGCTACATGTTTCCTGTCTGCTTCTCCTACTAATAGTGCATTTCACTGCTTTGTTAATGTTCCCTTCCCACTCCTCTGACACCTAATAATGTCATTCTCATGGAGGATGCCATTTGTATGTCTTTTTCAATGCCTCTTTTTCCACCATCTGCACCTGATGCACATACTTCCTAAAGGAAATGGAAAAGAAAACTGTCAGCCCTGTGCTGACCTCTCATCTATCAGAAAACAGGAGGAACTGCTTGAAGTGGAGACTGCTCCCTGAAATGTGCTGAATTCTGACCAGTCCATTTCAAAGAAAGATGTCTGGTACAGGCCAACAACATTTTGTAGTGCCGAGAAAGGATTTCTGTATGAAGAAAGAATGAAAAGTTTAGGACTATGAAGTGTAGAGGGGATGTGAGTAAGAGGGGATATACCAGAGAGAAATAAGGAATACTACAGAGATAGGCACCCTACTTCCCCTGGTTTTTTTATTAAATGTGGAAGTGTTTACTGAAAACAAAGAGAAGTTAGCCATCTGGGAAGCAAACTTCTGATTTAATCCACTTGCTAAATGAACAGTACGGCTTCCTGGATTTTCCTGGTCCAAACATTTTAGAGGCAGAGACTTCAAAACCTGCTGCAGTGCTGCTTCTCATTCCTAAGTGAGTGGCTTATGGGACCTGTCCAAAGTTTATCAACCTCGAGCAAGTTGGTGTCCCCTAGATCCATATGTGAAAAGGACACTTCAGGCATGGATTTCCTTCAGACTCTGTTGAACATTATATGTGTCTGGGATCTGCAGAGGGGGAGTGTGGACAGGATGAGTTGGAGTAAGAAGCAGGTTGCAGTTTTGCCTTTTTTTCACCCTCCCTCCCCCAGCGCTGTGAACATTCCTCAGGAAAAAGATACTGGTTGGACCTCCCTTGTCTGGCACTTTCGGGACTTGACCCATCCCGAATGAGGGAATTTGGAAGATATGAGGAGGTCCCTTGCCATTGGTCTCCCAGGACGCTCCTCCTCCCTGCGGTTGGCACTGCTCTGGCCCCACTGCCACTGGGCTCCAGCCTGCATGGCTTGGACTTGGGCTCTGGCCCAATGAGGCGCCCTGGGGATGGAGTTCCCCTGCCACCACCACCTCACATTTTCCATGCCCAACCTGGAATCCCTGGGGACAGGGCTTGCTGGCTGCCCTGCTTCTGCACGGTCACCTGGAGATCCCTGGGGTACGGGGATTGCCGGCTCTCTTGCTTTTGCTGTTAGCTGCCCTGCTGCTGCCCCACCCAGCCAGCACTCCCTGGGGACAGGGCTCGCTGGTCCTGATGCTGCCCTGCCTAGCCAGGGCTCTGTGAAGATGGGGTTTGCACTCCTAGGCACTGGGATACTCTGGTTTGGCAACATCGATGGTCCATCAGGATCACAGATGTTGCCAGACCAGAGTGTCCTGGATTTTGGAGGTTCAACCTGTAGTACTGCTCTGTTATTCTTTCAGCAGAGACAGGTCCACCTGGGAATTTTAGGGGAAATGCCTATCCACACCCCAGGATAGAACAAAAGGGTGGTAAATATTCCTAGGTATTTTCTCCTTCCCATGGGAAGGAAAAATCCATCGTATAAATATTGTTATGATAAATCACCATCTAGTCCTGGTACACACATTCTTTGCATACAAGCAAGATTTTAGTCTCTGATGAAAAGCTGCATTGTTAGTCTTGTTGTTGCTGGTTCTCTGAGAGGAGCTGTGCAAACAGCAGGGGTGTTTGCTCTGTGCTTTCATATCTTTGACGAGAGCCAGTTTTTTCCCGTGAGTGGTCCTGGGGACCCAAGCATTTGTGCTTGACTTACAATTCTGAAAGAAGGGACCACTTTGTTCTAGGACAGGAGTAAACAGTATTGATAAAATAAGTTGTGCCAAGAATATATCCAGACTCTACATCACTGATTTCTCCTCTGTTGAGAAGCTAGCTTGGAAGGCTATGAACATCTGTTGCCACTCAGGCTTCATCTACAGTTATATCAGTATATAGAGTTAAGGCACTAGAATATAGTTGCACACCTCAGTGAAAAGCTTCAGGAATTTACTGCTGCCTCCCTGCTGCCAGGTGCTTTCACTGAGGTGAAGAAAAAAACCAGCAGTAGCAAGGAGGCAGGATGCTACAATGCTAAAAATAATGGTGTGGGAGACACTGTTTGGGTGTGCAGTGACCCCATGCTGGGTATACACCATTGGTTTCAAGCATGTAGCGCAATCTACTTGCCTAAGACATGCCTCATGTACATACTGCTGTTTACACCAATGCCACCTAGGTGTGTAGTGCTGGGATTCTACACACGAGCATGTGTGTAAATGGACCTTCAGTGAAAGGGTAACAGTACTGTAGCATGCTCTTTTATTGACTCTACTATATTGTACTACATAAGATGATACTAGAGATTGTAATAAGTGAGGTACTACATTTTTAATCTGATGGAATATCCAAACACTGTATATTCCACAAAATAGTAAATTATTTCCTGAGGTGTCATGTATTTCCTCATTTAAATGTTTTTCATTAAAACAATTATTTTATGGTTTCTATGTAATAGAAATTTGCTGTTTGATATGACACACGTTTATTCAACAAGGGTCAGAACTTATGATTGAATGCAAAAGAAGTGCTAGTCTGTAAAAGTGTAAATAAAGATTAAATTTTAAGAATCCAAGGTATCCTTAACAGCATCTATAATTATATTACTTCTGCTATCTGCATATAAAACAAAAGTATTCCCCAGATCTCACTGACACTTCTTGAACATTACTGCGGAGGGGGTGGGGAGGACTGAAAAAATGATTAAATGCATAATTAAAGGTTTCACATTTAATCCTGACACATCAGTGATTTATGGTTTCCATTATTTTGTCTAAGTGATATGCATTTTTTTTAGTGTTTGTTCTTTCATTACTGTTAATGTCTGTAATCTTACAGTAAGGAAATGTATCACAAGGAGAGTTTTTCTATCCCCAACTGCTGCTTAGAGGCAGAATTAAATCAAAATACTGTATGCTGCCCATTGAAGTCAATGGGAGATATGTGTGCTGAGTGCTTGCAGTACTGGACCGCAAGTATTTCATTTAGAATAAATATGCAGAAGAGATAATTTCTCATCTTCTTTGCAGTGATGTACTCCAGGGCCCAAGTGTGCTCCTCTTGGAGTTGATCACAAAGTTCTTGTTGACATGAATGGTACAAGACTGCCCTTAATTAGGAAACAAGATGGTTTTCTTTATAGAGTCATTTAACACAGGGAATTCTCATACCAGATCAAACTAGTTAGCGCTCTGTTTCTTATTGTAGTCAGTTCCTCATGTGTCTCAGAAAAAACAGCTGGAAACTGTGCAGCGAACTTTCATGGCATAATCTGCTTAATGGGAAAGCTTCTTTGTAACCTCCAATAAATACTGGTTGGAATCTATCCTGAAGCAGGATGTAATTATGACTACATATGAATGTCTCGTCTTATTTCTGAACCCCAGAGAACTCCTGGCTTCAGTGACATCCTGTGACAATAGGTTCCATGGGTTAAACCATGCATTGTTAAAAATGTTATTGTGCCTGATTTAGCGTCTCAAATATTGTGTGTATTTTTCATCTAATTTTTAAACAAAACAGTCCCAATATTTGTAATTGATCTTAGTATGTTTCATTGCCTCTAATATATTTTTAATCTTTCAATCTGTGTCAGGATGGCTGGCCCTTTAGTGACTCACAAAACATGTCTCCTCAGCTGGGTAATGGATGGGAGATAATGAAGAGGCCTGAGTGGTAAGATATGGGATGGAAGGGTAGATTTCAGCAGAGGCTTTGAGAAGGACGATGAGAGCAGAATCCTCTTACTGGAGGCCCTGAGACACCAGGTGATAGAAGATTCCAGAGAAGTTGAACTGGAAGTGACCTGCCAATGCACTCTACACAGAAGGGCCTGGAAAGGGCTTAATGGAGAGTTCAGAAGGATAAATATGTGAACTTGGTTTAGAATGGTCTGTGGTGTAGCAAAGGTATGAAGCTGGAAGAGCCCTAAGGAGAGGAAACGGAGGGTGGGATGCCTGTAGGACCGCCCATTACAGAAATCTTTTATTTTAGATTGCCTTGAGCTAGGGTGACGAGAGAACACACTATTCCAGGTTGGTGGAGACCATTACTTATACAATAGCATCATAATATTTTCAGTCGCTTCAATTTATTTGTTTTGTATCTTTACATATTGTTTGAGGCACTGCTGACACTGAGCAGGCATTGCCATTGAATTGTCCACAATGAAGCTCCCTTTTTTTAGCTGCATACTTGCATTTAATTTACAACCCAGTGATGTCCATGGGCACTTCCATTTATTCCTTCTACTGTGCAATACTTTGCATGTGCCAATGGTGAATGTTATCTACTACTGTAATGCCCATTCACCTTCATTAGTTGGGGAGTCTGTCCCTCTGGAGTTCCTGATAACCTTGACTAATTGTGTCATTTGCCTGCTACTGTTCACTCTCTTCCGCAGATTACTAAGAAACACAGGGAACAACAGCAGTACTCATACAGAAACTTGTTGCATTCTCCTTGTAACCTTTTGCTATATGGAAAACAACCACTTATTCCCATTTTTCAGGGGAAATATTAGGGAAAGAACACTATTTCTGAGTATTTTACTCTTATTCCCACTGAGTTACCCTGGCTTCAGGAGGATTTACTGTAGGAGAAAATGTTACTCAGCACCACTAAGGTTTTCAGAACTAGGCCCAGACCTTCAAAAGACTGGGTCAAATTGTGATGCTATCATCCTTTCATTCTGTCCAACCCCCACTAGCGACAGTGGACAGGCATGTTATACTACATCCTTTTTCCTTTTTTAAAAGGTTTTCTAAAACATCAAGAAAAATAAAGAATTAAAAAATATGTTGTTAAGTTATAAAGTACAGAATTGTTCTGATTCAAGAGATAAACTTTGAAAGGAACTGTGTCGTGGTCTGGTAACCATAATATTTAGAATTGCCTAAATACGTACTTAGGAGTGACTAAATTTCATTCAGGAATTGTCATACTTATAAGCAAGGCACATTTTGATACATGCATTATTTTCTTTTGACACCATTTCCATTTATCAGGCAAATCTCTTGTTTTCACAGTAGCCTTGAACAACTTATTCCACAGAAGCCTATAACTGTTAATTCATTTTAATTTCAGGGATTACTGCTCTTCTGATCTTTAGGATCTAACAGGTGTTAGCAAATCTTAGGCCAAACTCTACTTCTGTGGAACTGCACCAGTTCCTAAAAGTCAACACCAGCATGCCAGTTTACATTGGGAGAAAATTTGGCCCACAATGAAGCAACAAGTGTAGTCTATGTAAGTCTAAAGCCATGTCTACACTGGAGACCTTAAAGCAGTATATCTGTATTGATGCTACTATAAGATCCCCTGGAACTGCTCTTTTGCTGTCAATGTAATTAACCCCTCTCCAACGAGCAGCAGAAGAGTGTCTCCCACTAACATAGCACTGTCCACATTGGTGCTTCTGTTGGTCTAACTTATGTCACTGGGGGGGGGGGAGGTTTATACACTTGAGCAACATGAGTGATACTGACAAAAGTGCTAGTGCAGACAGTCTTAGCCAACTGCGCACTCATAAAAGCCTGTAAATCCTTTGGGGGTAGGTACTTTCTTTTACTATTTGTCTGTACAGCATGAAATATAATGGGGATCCGAACTGGGAGGGACACTTAGGTACAGTACTGCAACACAAATAAGATTTTAAATTTGGATTTTTTTAAAAAAAATCTGTTCCTGAATTAGGAAACCATTTGCCAAGTTTCTACCTAGTGCAAACATTCACAGCAGCGCTATACTATGAATCCCTGAGAACAGAAGTTCACAATGGTATTGTAGCAGCATAAATAGTAGCCCTATTGAGACATGAGGAAGGTCTTTTGTTACTTTTCTCATAGTACCTCTCCTTGCCTTTTTGCTTTGTATACTTCTGTGACATTAAAGCCATTTACTCAGGAAAACGTGGGTAATAACCTCTTGTTATAAATTACCAGGAAATGGCTATGAGGGAATTTGTTCTTGTTTTTTAAAATCTTTATGTTCGGTAATGAATTGTTCGGGGGGAACAAACACAGCCATAAAAAGGGCAAATGGCTTTAAATGAAGCATTTCTTCTGAGACATTTTTTGAAACATTTTATAACTCTTATTTGCTACAACCAATAACATTTTTACCATAGTAACATCCATCCATGCAGGACGGTGGAACCACATGAGGGCAATTTGTTGGCTGTGAACATGAAAGTGGCTGTCACACCTTTCCCATCACTGTGCACTTTGGATATACTATTTATTTTAAATATGGCATTCACTATCTGAAATAGGAAATACTGTATCCATTTCACAGATAGGTAAACAGTCACAGAGAGAATAAGTAACGTATATGTCGATCCACTGAATTTAAGGGTGCTCTGTGCAGGTACAAAGGTTGTGGTACAATTCTTGCTAGCATCTGCTTCTATTTCAAGCACATGCATTGTTCCATAAGGAGCACCAAAGGTGCAGAAGTGGGGCTATCATTGATCCGTTTCAGTCCCTTTTGTTTTGCTATCATTTCCTAGCCTCACTGCTAGCCACAGTCTTTCTCCCCATTCTTGTGAGCCTCTTGAAGGACACAGGGAGAAAGTATTTTTCCCAAGAGTCTTAGGAGCAAAGTGGTGTGTATTCTGCTATAGCATGTCCTAGAATCTGTTTCCCATCTAGCCCACCAGAATTGTCTCTATTCCTCCTCTTATCAAGTGCCACCAGTCTCTTCAACCACTCTTCCCTCCATACTACCCAAAGCTGTTGTCAATAGGAGAGAGTGATCCCTACTACAATGGCTGCTAACCATTTCAGTTCTATGATCCCATTCATCTTTGTCATTCTAGCATTTCCTCCACAAGAAGTACCTTAAAACAGAGGTGCTTATTGAAAGAAATATGGGCATAAATAGTACAATCAGTATAGCAGCCCTTGCTCATTAGCTTGATGTTAATATTGATTTAACGTGTTCTGCACCCAGATTTTCTTTGTGCTGCAGATTTTTGTGTGAAAACATACAATTGTAGAAATTGGGGAGGTTTTTTTTAAAGATAAGGGCTACAAGGGCTTTTCTTATCTAGTAACTCACTGGAGATTATTTAGGGGGGTTGCATTTAAGCAATTTTGTGCTGCAGAAGGGATGCATTTTCTTCCCATTTTTTGGTTTGTTGGCATAGGCGCTGAGGGTACTAAGAGTAGGGAGAAAGCTTGAAATTTTCTTTCCCCAGAAACCAGTGACAAATAGCTGCCCTCCTCTTATTATTTGGCACTGTATCCAGCATGATGGATGAGCACACTGGTTTGATATTTCTGCTAAATTGATCACCAGTGAAATAATTAACTATGTATGTTAATTCTGAAGCATAATGGCAGCAATTTACATTTCACTGAGATGAATGAAAGACATGTCAGATATCTTTCCAGGGTCAACCACAGAGCACTGTACATACAGCTCCTTTCTTAAAAGGCATCCTTGTAATTATAAGTGATAAAGATTTATTTGTTAAGAATGAAAGCATAAATTATAGGGCACATTTATGCTGCACATTTT
This sequence comes from Pelodiscus sinensis, assembly GCF_052426305.1. Taxonomy (NCBI): domain Eukaryota; kingdom Metazoa; phylum Chordata; order Testudines; family Trionychidae; genus Pelodiscus; species Pelodiscus sinensis. The sequence goes on from NC_143053.1 coordinate 151,752,565, forward strand.
AAAAATCAAATAAGCAGCCATTTGCACAGCAGCACAATTGATTTATACTGCATAATGTATTTGCGATCGGTGGGTCACAGAACTGAAATGGTTGGCAGCCATTGTAGTAGGGATCACTCCCTCCTATGGAACAACACCTCTGGGCAGTATGGAGGGAAGAGTGGTTGAAGAGATTGGTGGCACTTGATAAGGGCGGAAGAACAGAGACAATTCTGGTGAGTTAGATGGGAAATAGGTGAAAGGAGGAAGAGAAGAAACTGATCACTAAAGCCATGTAAATAGCTCTTTAGCTTTTTGCCTTTCCTTTTCTCCAGCGTCCTTCCGGCCATCCTTCATTCACCCAACTCACTTATATATGCATCAAATGTATTGATTTGCAGAGGAGATCTGGCGTCTGGATGTCTGAGGCCTGTATTTAGCTGTTGGAGAGGAAAAGCTTTTACTTCTCCCAAGGAACAAAATGAAGAAACATTAGCTAGGTTTCAAATCATCGTGGAAGGTAGAGTGCAGGAGAGTCTAATAATAACTCACTTCCACTTGTAATGTGGCAAATTTTTGTTAGAAACTGTAGTAATTCTACTTCTTTTTAGCATGTAAGCAAACAGAAAGTTAGGAATGATTTAAAGAGGGATAAAGAATAAGACTAAAAATATCTTATTGCCTCTAGATAAATCCATGGTACACCCACATCTTGAATACTCTGTGCAGATGTGGTTACTTCATTTCAAAAAAAGATATATTGGCATTGGAAAAAGGTCAGAAAAAGGCAACAAAAATTATTAGGGGTTTGGAATGGCTGCCATATGAGGAGAGATTAATAAGACTGGAACTTTCCATCTTAGAAAAGAGGAGACTAAAGGGGGTTTTAATAGATATCTATAAAATCATGACTGGTGTTGAGAAAGTAAATAAAGAAAAGTTATTCTTTTGTTCCCATAGCAAAAGAACTAGGAGTCACCAAATGAAATTTATAGGTAGCAGGTTTAAAAAAAAAACTAAAAGGAAGTATTTCTTCACACAGCATACAACCTGTGGAACTCCTTGCCAGAGGATGTTGTTAAGACCAGAACTTTAGCAGGGTTCAAAAAAAGAGCTAAATAAACTCATGGAGGATGGGTTCATAAATGGTTATTAGTCAGGATGTGTAGGAATGGTGCCTGTAACCAGTTTGTTAGAAGCTGGGAAAGGGCAACAGAGGATGGATCACTTGATGACTACCTGTTCTGTTCACTTCCTCTGCAGCATGTGGCATTGGCTACTGCTGTAAGAAAGGATACTGGGCTGGATGGACCCATTATGGCAGGGCTACTCAACTTTGGAAACCCTGCAGGCCACAATGATACTCACAGCACATGCTGAGGGCCCCGACTTAAGTGTGGTTGCATATAAATGCAAATATATATGCAAATAGCTTCTTTTACACTGATGAGCATCGATACAAAGCACTTCCTACAATGCCCTGGTGCTCCCGGCACCTCCTCTCTGGGAGCTAGAAACACTGACATCCTGTACCTGTCTGTTCCAGCCAGCCTGTCTGCTTGCATTTTTCAGTGCTTACCCCGCCTGGGAGATGCCTGGCTGCTGTGGCGTGTGTTCCTAGTGGAGGCCATGTTCAAAGGATTCTACCCACAGACCGCATGTTGAGTCCCATGTAAACCCAAACCACACCATGGGCCGCAAACAAATGGGCCGTGGACCGCATGCCTCCCACAGGCCGTGTATTGAGTAGCCCTGCAGTATGGCCATTCTTATGTTTTGTGCGGGGTTTTAATCTAAAAGCTCTTCATTCACCTTATTATCCAGAGCCACAAAATAAAACGTTTAACATATTGTTAGTGGTGCATTATTCATTCTGTACCTTGAATAGCCTATCCTGTCTCACAATGTAATTCTTTTGATATCACTACAGTAATTATTTGCAGGTTCTGGACTAGTATATAGCCTTGATGGATTCCATAAAATCCCTTAAATTTCCCCTTTTTTATTTTTCCATAACCCATATGGGTTCATTTGTGAGCTCATTAGTCTTGTGGTACAGAACCGAAGACAAAAACTGATTTCCCAAAGTTCTGTCATTAGAGCCTTTGGATTTTGAGCTCCAATTTGCCAGGGCAAGCAGAACACTCCGCCATTATCACATACACTCACCTCCCACCACCACCAGTTCCCCTTCCATGATGTAGGCAATGGAGGACTGGACATGTCACCAGGTTTCTTCTGATCTCATAAAAAGCTGAGGATTCTTCCCAAGGAGAAGGACCTTTGGGGTGTTTCTAGACTACATGGCTCTGTTGACGGAGCCATATAGATGAGTTTACTTGACATAGCTAAACGAGGCTTACAGGATCTGACAACAGAAGGATCTGGGGTCGGTTGATCCCCATCTAGACTACCATGCTGTACTGATAAACAGCTGATTGGCACAGCGCGGTGGCCATTTTGATGTAAATGAAGCGGCGATTATTTAAATCGCTGCTTCATTTTGCTATGTCTAGTAAACTCATCTACATGGCTTCGTCGACAGAGCCATGTAGTCTAGACACACCCTTGGGCTGTGTCTAGACTGGACAGTTTTTCTGGAAAATCAGCCGCTTTTCCGGAAAAACTTGCCAGCTGTCTACAGTGACCGCTTGAATTTCCACAAAAGCACTGACTTCCTACTGTAAGAAATCAGTGCTTTTTGTGGAAATACTATGCTGCTCCCATTCGGGCAAAAGTCCCTTTTGCGCAAAAGGGCCAGTGTAGACAGTGTAGACAGCTGAGATTTGTTTTGCACAAAAAAGCCCCGATCGCGAAAATGGCGATTGGGGCTTTTTTTGCGCAAAAGCACATCTAGATTGGCCACGGACGCTTTTCCGCAAAAAGTGCTTTTGAGGAAAAGTGTCTGTGCCAATCTAGACGCTCTTTTCCGAAAATGCTTTTAATGGAAAACTTTTCCGTTAAAAACATTTCTGGAAAATCATGGCAGTCTAGACATAGCCTTGGTGTTTGGGAAGTGTAAAGCCTCTTTGCGCACACAGCCAGAGTGACTAAATCCCCTTTTGTAAATTTCAGACTGTGTGATACAACAAGGCAGGCCTTGCTGTTGATACATGAAATCCAGGAATCCTTTATACTGCTGGCAAGGAGCATGGAGAAACCTCAGACTAAAAGGAAGTCCCTATAGAAAGAGAGGAGAGACCCTTATTGAAGCAGAGGAAGTACTTGATTCTGCCTTCCTCTCTGAGTTCTTTCCTTTCAATCCCAGGTCAGAAAGAGGAAGCCGATAAGTGATGTCAGTAACATCACTTGGGTGACTTCGTTGTGGCTCCTACCCAGGCAAAAATGATTGTGTTTTCTCTTTGGATTTCCGCTGTGTGGCTATTTGGTGGGTTTGCCAAACCCACGTGTTCAAAAATCATTATTCAGCTCCTGCCCCCAAATCAGTCTATTCTTAAAAATAATAAATGCATTACTGAATTGTATTTTTCTTTGTCTTCTGAGGTTTTGAGCCCTTAAAGTTCATACTTTTCAGCCCCCAGAAATGGTGGACATAATTTAATTAAAAAGCTGAGATTTTCTTGTAATCAGACAAATTCCTCCTCCTACCAAAAACCAAAAAAACTACTACGAAAACATTGTGATAATCACAATGAAACTACAAGAGGTGGCCACACTGAACCAATATTCTACATTATCACTGGAGTACCTCACCTGCAGTAACAGGCTTCACTATCTAGCTGGTAGTCAATATTTGTGAACTTGAGAATGCGCCAGCCCTTCCCACTGAATACTCATCTTTTTCTTTGCTGAGCTCATTTGTGTTAGATGTTAGCCCTGATGTTAGGTTAATCTGTTCAAGAGAGGGTATGGGTCTGGCTTCTTATAGTCTCAATGTAATTTCCCTGTGCTTATTTATCTAACCTTTTTCTTCATATTTCTATTTTCAGTACATCAGTTCCCTTGTTAGTTTACACAAAGACCCTCTGCCCTCAGGGAGGGCTTAATTCACACTTTGTGTTCATTCTCTATTCAGGTGTGATTCACTGGTTCCTGGGATGATGAACACTGAGCTTTCATCAATCTAAGTAGATAGCCTGGATTTTCTTGTGAAGTTTCAGTAGGGATCCTGTACTCATGGCAACACAGGTGGCAGGACTTTGCAGTCTAAGCTTTGGCACTTGATTGCCCTCCTGGAAAGTCCTTTGTAGACTCACTTTCCTTCCTGAAGGTTGAGGATTGCTGCCCAGAAAATGGTGTCTTTACCTAAAATGTGGTGAGTGGTATCCTTCTGAGGGAGAGAATCTTGCCCTTGCTGTGGAAGTGTGGCAAAGACTGGAAGAGCTTACTCAGCTAGTAAAATAAACCTCTCCTTGTAAATGTCATTAGGGTATAATTTCTAGCTAGTGCATTCTGATTAGCCATGAGAATTTGGAAAACTGTCATGGTTTTCCAGAATGAAGCATTTTACCACTGTGACTTATGGCTTTAAAACAATATGCTATAGCATAGCTCATAAATGCAGGTGTTGCTGGCACGCATGTAACCTTTATTTTGAGCTGTATAACTAAGGTCTTAGAACCAGATCCTGCTCTCCTTGTGGCCATGTACTGAGGGAATCTGTAGCTTTTCCCCACTGCATTGCAATGGGGCAACTGCAATTGAGTGCTAGGGTAGCAGCTACCACAAGAATCTAAGGAGATTCAGGAAAGTGCAAGGGGATTTTGAGGTGCATCTGGTGGATGTTATGCAGAGAAAGGAGAGAGAAGCCATGGGAAATCCAGAGGGATAGACTGAGGGACTTGTGAGAAAGAGGAAGGGGGATTAGGAACATGGGCATCCCCTCAATAATGCAGATATTAACCTTGATAGTTCTTGTGGAGGAAGGTCCCATCTATGGCTATTAAACCATGCTCTGAAGTGTCCATAATCTCTGTGTGTCAGAAACTGGGCATGGGTGACAAGGGGTGGATTGCTTGATGACTACCTGCCCTGTTCATTCCCTCTGGGACACCTGGCATAGGGCACTGTCAGAAGACAGGATATTAGGTTAGATAGATCTTTGGTCTGATCCAGTATGGCTGTTCCTATGTACTACTGTGGTCTGTTACTTAGCAGAAACTGCTAGGTAACGTTTATCCAAGAAGATAGAGATCAAAGACATTATGTCCATTGGTGTACAACTTGCATTCCAAAGGCTTCCCCTGTTTTTAGTTTATTTCTAGAGGACTAGCATTTTGATGAGATGAAACTTCCTGGGTGTATTGGGTAGAGCAAATCCAGGGTTTTCAGCAGAGCCAGCAGCAAGTGAAAGCAGCTTTTGGCAGGCTCATTCTTCACCTAACTCTGCAAAGCTCATTTAAGGATTTAGCTTTCTGTAAGATGCAGCTGCAGAATTCTGTTCCTTGCAAGTTTGAAAGGTGGTGATTGGCTGTCAGACAAGATACTCTTTTCAGTTGCTTATATCTATTAAACATGAGAGAGGACTGTGGGATTTTATTTGCTGCTGCCAAGAAGTTCTTCACATACAGTTGAAAACTTTTTCATGACTAGTTTCTGTGGGATTACAGCCTTCAGTTTCTGACCTGCCAATAAATGTTGAAAGAATATCAGTGTGAACGTTGATTGGAACAAGAATTTTCAAGATTTATTTGCTCAAAGTGCTGAGACATTTCAAGGTCCACCCCTTTAGGAGCCAAGTAAACATCCAGCCCTGTTGTGGAGAGGAGTTTGGCAGGCAGGTGCTAGGAATCTTCTGATCAGGCGGCTGGATGACGAGGTCTGATGATTCCCACCTAGGGGTTGTGAGGACCCCAGTGCCATTAGGAAGTCTCAGAGTAGGACATGGCTGATAAAACACTGCTGTTGAGGACTGCAAGGGAGTACGAGGCCCCAGGGGCAACCTTTAGCCTTTCCCCGACCATTAAGCTGCTGGAAGCTATGCTGGAAACTGAGAAAGGGGTGCACAGACGGACACCCAGAGGACCAGGGAGGAAGCCTGGAGGGGAGGGGGGCCCTGTTTAGCAATTAAAATTTTGGCTAGGTCACCTCCCAAGTGCTACCATGAGTCACCTATGCTGGGAACATGAATGATACTTAATGTTGTCACTCTCTTTTCTTTTTTTCTTCTTTTGCATTGGATAATAAACAGATCCCTGTGACGAGAGCTATGAACTTATGTAGGTGTAGATGTTCATTTTCCTCAGGCTGCTGACCGAGTCTATAAGCCTACAGGAGCAAAAATGTTCAAATTATTCACAGGCCAATGTTTCAGCCTCAAAGTGAAGCCAAAGATAAGTTAATTAATTTATTATGCGCTGATACAATTCTCTCTTCTTGTGAAGCAAGCATACTGAATTTTGATAAATGCTTGCTGAGTGAGAGAGCTCTAGCTGGATGCTGTTTGTATTACGCTCTTTGGAAGTGCTTTATGTTTGTGGATGCCTGTCACTTATGAATTTAAATATGGGAGAACACTGCATCTGTCTAACTCATTCAGACTGGTATTTTATGATGCATACAGTCAGATAGCTGGACATCAAGAAATGGGTTCGGTGAAATAGTACCAACTGATACTTTGAGGAATCCAGGGAAAGATGTATTTTGTTTTTCTAGGAATTTCTGTCTCATTAAAATCCAATTAATATATGTACCTGTACAACCTTAGTAACTACAGCCTTCAGACAAGCTGCTAAAGTGTGGTCCTGGGTGCTGCAATTGTTGAGAAAAGACAAAAAAAGATGACTTTAAGCACTGCAAGGACAAAACAGCACCTGCAACAACATTCAAAAATGGTGAGGAAACAGGTTAAGTGACTTGCCCAAAATGTAGAAAAGTTCTGCAAATCCTCTTCTAAGAATCATAAATATTATGAATTCAAGGGCCAATATCATAAGGTTTACCCAGACCGAAAGAAGCACTAGTTTACATTGGAGAAACTTAGGAATTCTTGTTTTATAGCTCTGACAACGCATGAGATATTAGTCTTCAAATGCATGGTGGATAAAGCTGACTGAATAGCTAATTTTTCCAGTTTGCTTTTGTAAAGACAATCCTTTTGTCAGGTCAGACCAAAACTGATTTTTTTCCCTAAAAATCAGAATGACAGGACCAGATGTTTTCAGCTCAAATGGAATGTTTTATTTTGAGCACGTGCACACACACACAATTTTGAACCAGTCACTTCAGATCTGAAAAATTAAAATTTGGGGGTTTTTTAAATCTTTTTTTCAAAACAACCCCTTTTTTTTTTCAAAACCAACATAATCTTGCAAAGCATGTTGGCATTAGCAAATCTGTGAGGAAGGTCTGGGGAAAGGGAGGAAGGGAAGTGTTCATTGGAAAATTTCATCCATCTGTGATCACTGGTCTAGTGAAGTGGAAAACTGGAGAGAGAAGGAAATGTTTGTGGACTATATATTTAAATAGCATAGGCTTGAAGCTGCTCGGGTGTCTGGAATGTTGGAATTATTCTGGGATAGCAAGCAAGACAACTGCCTAGGGTTGCCACAGGGCTCCCTCCCATTAAAGCAGATTAGTATATGTGAAGATGTGGCAGAGAGTCTATAGACTCTCTCAAAAGATGAGGGCTGTGATGAGGGCTGTGATTTAAGGCAGTGTGTCATGTGGATCTGGAATGTACCATATGCTGTCACCACCTGGGGGGGGGGGGAGCATATGTAATTTCTCATGAATGGAAAGACCCATAACAGAAAATACATACAGACAACAGAAATACATGCAAAAAACTGGCAGAGATGAATTGAACACTCATTGCATCTTTTGAGAGAGTCTATAGACTCTCTGCCACATCTTCACATATACTAATCTGCTTTAATGGGAGGGAGCCCTGTGGCAACCCTAGGCAGTTGTCTTGCTTGCTATCCCTGAATGCAGGGGTGGGCAAATACTGGCCCGCAGGCAGGATCCAGTCTGCCAGAGAGAGCCCATGGTGGGGCCCTCCGCGCCATATTTACTTGTGCTTTTGCTAGTACAGGCAATCACAGCCCCCGTTGGCCATGGATAGCCATTCCCAGTCAAGGGGAGCTACGGGAAGCTGTGTCCCAGTGTGCACCTCTACCTGCCACTAATATTTGCCAGAAAGGGCAATCCGCAGCCAATGGGAGCTGCAATTGCCAGTACCCTCAGAGGCACAGGTAAATGTAGCAGCAGCAGCCTGCCAGTGGCTAATCCTGGCAAACCGCTACCATTTTATTGCCCGCCCCTGCCCTGATGCCAGCCCTGACTTTTATATGCAGAAAACCAATTATTGTGACACAGGTAGGTCAATGAGTTTTTATAGCATATTGTAGACACTTTAAAAAGAAAGGTTGAGAACCATGGGGAGGGGGCATAACTTAATTCCCAAGGTTCATGGTCATCAGATTTGTCAAGTATATGTGTTTGCGATAATGCAAATGTTTCCACAGACAGCATGCTCCTTCCAAGGGAAGCTTAGTCGTCCTGAGCTATACCAGAAGAAAAATAGTAAGGGTAAAAGGGGCTCACACATTTTTGAAAGGGTGAAGACTTCAAGGAGGAAGAATAATTTAGGATAGCACAGGAAGATATAACTCAGAGTTGTGGGCTGAAATTAAGAAAGAACATTAGGAAGAATTTTCTGAAAATGAGAGATATTGGTCAGTTGAGCTGACTCCCCACCTAATGGAAACAGCATGGCTTGCCCTGTTCAGAATTGTACTGGGTAAAATACCAGTAGGAAACAGTTCTCCTCTGATGGGGACAAAGGTGTTTAAATATCTAAGAGGAATCTGTGGATTCTATGATCACTGTATGCTTGTCCTATGAAGACAAGTCAAGTATTTAAAGAAAGGAATGAGGTTAAAATAATTGGATTCCCTGTAATGAAGCTCTGTTAAATTATTTGTCAAGATTGCACCTTATTCCCCTTCTAAAAATCTTGCTACATTGATTTTGTATATTGATATACTTCTCAGTTATAAAGCACTTTAAAATCACTTAATATCAAAGGATGATAGAGCAGATGATTCAAAATCTCTCCTATCTGGAGTCATTCTGTTGACTGGACCCCTGTATTGTGATCAATACTACTTGTGGTGGTATATGACCAAATGGCAAAACCATATAGAGAAAAATGTTTCCATATTTTATATAGGTCCACCTTACAACCCTTCTGATTCGTAACCTATACGGGTAGTGAACTTTTGAAACCGAACTCATAATCCATGTTGTGTTGGAGCTGAAATCATGTAAATCCCAGTAATTCTTACAAAATGCTGTGGTGAAATAATCCAAATAACCTTTATTTTGAAGACTATAATCAGATACAAGTTAGAGGTATACATTTCAGTACACACTGAAATACTCACCTCAATTTCACTTCATTCAAATCCAAAGCCATTTTAGTATTCAGAGCAGGTGAGTCAAGAATTAGTTTATATACACCCTAAACCACAGGCTTTATTGTGCAGGAGTAGTACAACCGTAATTTTTGAATAATCTCTTTGGACATCCAAGGCCAAATCATGAAAGCTGCTCTTGACTTGAAACCTGCAATGGGCAGAGACCATTCTGGCTTCCCTGTGTCTGGCTTGCTGTGTAATTTTTCTCCTGCTTAATTTGGGAGAGCCAAAGGCACCTGCAGTCCTCTGTCCAGAGCTAGGAAGCAGAGCTGACACAAGCTATTGTGCAGCTTATTCCTGCGATGACCAGTTTCAGATGCAGCTCTGTGATCATCTCTGGCCATCAGATAATCAAGAGTCTGAGTATCTCTAGTTCTGTTACATGCAATTAAAATCAAGGAGGGCATGGAAGTGTAAGGAGGATGCTATGTGACAAAGCAGGAATGTTTCATTCCATCTTTCTTTTTCTTCCAATCCTTGCTGTCTTCTGACTCCTGTCTCTCTTCCTGAAGTGCTGCTCCCAAGCCATCTGTTCTGCTCTTTTGGTCTGAATGATTCTCCTATGTATCCAGAGGACAGAGCAGATTGCAGATTTTTTAAAAAACCAAAACACACAGGGGGACAAGAGGGCACCATGCTGGGTTCTTGGACAGTAGGCTAGCAAAGCATTGTGAAATCCAATAGCACTAACAAAAATGCAATGAATGAGTGTTCATGTTTCTTACCTCATTCCAAGATGCAGACACTTGTTCCAAACAGTCTCTCTTTGAAAGAGTAAGAGGGGAGATCTTACTAAGCGCCTAATGTAGTACTTAGACTCATAAAAATTGGAAAACATAAAGCAGGGGATAATCTATGATTGTAAAAAGCAAGAGTTAATAGTAAAGGGAAAACCTGTCAGGTAATTTTAAGTATACTATAATCTTGCTCTTATATGGCTGTAAAATCATAGAAGACTAGGGTTGGAAGAGACCTCAGCAGATCATGAAGTCCATCCTGTGCGCAAAGCAGGACCAACCTTAACTAAAGCATTCTAGCCAGGGCTTTGTCAAGCTGGAACTTAGAATCATAGGGCTGAACGACACCTCAGGAGGTCATCGAGTCCAGCCCCCTGCCCAAAGCAGGACCAATATCAACTAAATCATCCCAGCCAGGACTTTGTCAAGCTGAAACTTAGAAGCCTCTAGGGATGGAGATTCCACCGTCTCCCTAGGTAACCCATTCTAGTGCTTCACCATCCTCCTAGGGAAAGAGTTTTTCCTAATATCCAACCTAGGCCTTCCCCCACTGCAACTTGAGACCATTGCTTCTCATTCTGTCATCACTGAGAATAAACTTTCTCCATCCTCTTTGGAATCTCCCTTCAGGAAGCTGAAGGCTGCTATCAAATCCCCCCTCACTCTTCTCTTCTGCAGACTAAATAAGCCCAAATCCCTCAGCCTCTCTTCATAGGTCATGTGCTCCAGCCCCCTAATCATTTTGGTTGCCCTCTGCTGGACCCTCTCCAATGCGTCCACATCCTTTCTGTAGTGGAGGGTGTGACGGAACCCCACCCCCATGCTTTATGGAATGGACTCATGGACATTCATACATAACTCAAAGGTGGTTTGAGCGAATTATTTCATGTAACCCATCGATCTTCATGTCATGATCTGCTGGTTCTGTTTATGGTACTCTGTTGTATGTATCATTTGTGTGTGTAAAATTAGACACATGGAGTGGGGAATACTTTGTGAGTTTCAAATGTGTGAAGGAGAGAATTGGAGGATGTTACCTGCAACTTCTAGATGAGCCAGGGTTAAACAATCTTTTGTCCTTAAGTCTGAGCAGTGGGTGGTAGGGAGTGGCCTCAACTCCTTAACAAAAGGAAGAGGAAAGCAGAGGCCTAGGTCTTTTGGCTGTGCTGCACCTGAAGGAAGGGGCGAGGGACCCCAGGGTGTGGAAGACAGCCCTGGTTTGGAGAGGCAGCTGGAAAAGAGATTTTAGGGTGAGTTTGATTAAGTTTGCACTGAGGTTTCAGTGGAGAATTAGCCAAGCAGTTTTGTTTCTTTTGATTTGTATTATACTTCAGTCTGCCTGTTTTCACTTATTACTACTTAAATCCTACTGCTTCAACTTAATAAAACCATTTTTATTTTCTATCAAACCCAGTGTAAGGGATTGTTACCTGGGGTTAGGGGGGAGCAACCAGTGTGCACATCCCCCTTTCATTGTTAAAGGTGGCTTACCGAATTCTTTGGGGTCTGATCCCATCTGGGGAGTGCTCTTTCAGGACGCTGGGCCCTAAACTGCACTCTCCTTGGACCTGAAGTGGTTCAGTGTTGGTACTGCTTCTTGGTTGGGGCAGGGACCTCAGCTCGGGGCCTTGGCTGGGGGAGACCAGCGCAGCTGGCCCAGCAGGACCGAGTGGTGAGGAGCCCCAGAAAGTGGGAAGGCAAGCGGCAGTGGCTGTGTCAGCACCCCGGGAGGCACCCCCGAGGGGTCATCTGTGTCCGCACCCCCTCACAGGGGACCCAGAACTAGAAGCAGTACTCCAGATGTGGCCTCACCAGTGCTGAATAAAGGGGAGTAATCTTAAAGAGGGATGTAAAAACTTCCAGGGGATGTAAAAACCTCCAGGGATTCTACCACCTCCCTAGGTCTCCCATTCCAGTGCTTCACCATCCTCCTACTAAAATAATTTTTCCTAATAGTCAAGCTAGACTTCCCCCACTGCAACGTGAGACCATTGCTCCTCATTCTGTCATTTGTCACTACTGAGAACAGCCTCTCTCCGTCCTCTATGGAACCCCCCTTTAGGTAGTGGAAGGCTCCTATCAAATCAATTTGTGTAATGGAGTAAACTAAAGGATGCAGAATGATTGGGCCTGATTCAGTCTTGTGAATTATGTTTATTTTAAACCAGAGTAGTAAGCAAGTGATGAATTGGGCCTAGTTTGTCTGTGAAGAGGGCAGGATGACAAGCATAAAAGAAGTGTGACATTTTTGCTCCTCAATATCCAGAGTGACACTTAAGTGGTTTAGAAATTGATTTAGAAAGCGCAATCTGCACATCAGTCAAGCATAGCATGAGTGCCTTGTTAAAGGGATCATTAGATAATCAATAGCAGGAGAAAAATTACAAAGAACTATGCATGTACTGTCTAGATAAGATATGCATTTTTAATATGGCTCTTAACGAAACTGCTGCAGCATAGGACAATGGTCTAGCGTCACATTTTATAGCAGTCTTAAGATTCTGAAGGATCAGCATTTGAATTGATTACTTCTCCAGGAATAAAAAAAATATGGTTACTGGTCTTCCCTAACACGTTAAATCAAACCTGTTGATCAGGAAAAGTGCTCATGTCAGGCCTGAAGTTTGACATTGTCAGGCCTGATCCTCCAAATGTTTGCTGCCAAGTACAGTGCCACTGTGGTGTTTGGTCCTATTTAAATCAATAGGGTATGTACACTTGGGTATGTAGGATCATGCAGAATAGAAGTTGTGGAGATTTTTAATTATAATATATTACAGTAGAACTTCAAAGATACTACGAGAGTTATGAGTTGACTGGCCAGCTGGACACAATGTGAAAGTGGATATAACCAATCAGGCAGCAGCTGAGACCCAAAAAACCCCCAAACCAACAGTGCCTGTATTGCATCTTAAAGGTAGGCACATCTTTGCTGCCTGTCCTCACTCCACCTCCTCCCCCACATGCAGGATACCCAATTACAGCTAGGACTTGAATTTGCAGGCAAAGCTGTGAGCCCCCGCTGCCAGTAAAAGGCAGCTGGAGCAGCACTGGGATTTGTGCTGACAAATAGGATTTTACCCACAAAAGCTTATGCCCAAATAAATCTGTTAGTCTTTAAGGTGCCACAGGACTCCTCGTTGTAAGTCCGTTCATAACACTGCTGCTAAGGTCACCTTTTTGGCATGTTGCTCTGTGTTGTCGTCATCTTTAAAAGTCTTATCCAAAGACTATTGGAAAGACTTTCATTGACACTTAGTGGATTTGGGTTTAGCCATATGTCAGTCTGTTGGTTCCATGTCTTCCACCACATCAAAGTTCTTGTCTAAAATGTGGCCTTTAACAAAAGATAGGCAAAGGGTGGACTGTATTGTCTGTTCCTGACAGGCTAACAGTTGTAACAAAAATAAAAGATTGTGTACATCATTTCTTCTAATTGTCACTCTCATTTAATCCTCTTGTGTGTCCCATCCACTTATTTTGTCTGGTCTTTCAGACTGGAATTTCTTTGGGGCAGAGGCTGTCTATATTTTTTTACTTTTTCAGAAACATACTGGCTGTGTCTAGACTGGCCAGTTTTTCCAGAAAATCAGCCACTTTTCCAGAAAAACTTGCCAACTGCCTTCACTGGCCACTTGAATTTCCGCAAGAACACTGACTTTGTACTGTCTGAAATCAGTGCTTCTTGCGGAAATACTATGCTGCTCCCGTTCGGGCAAAAGTCCTTTTGCGCAAAGCTTTTGCACAAAAGGGCCAGTGTAGACAGTTCAGACTTGTTTTGCACAAAAAAGCCCCGATCGCAAAAATGGTGATCGGGGCATTTTTGCGGAAAAGTGTGTCTAGATTGGCACGGTGCTTTTCCTCAAAAAGTGCTTTTGTGGAAAAGCATCTGTGCCAATCTAGACGCTCTTTTCCGCAAACGCTTTTAACGGAAAACCTTTCCATTAAAAGCATTTGCGGAAAATCATGCCAGTCTAGACATAGCCACTGTGTATTTGAAGAACACTTAGCACAATGGGGCCATGATTTGCCTGGCCTGTAGATGTTACTGTGATATGAATGCTTAATAACTTTTGAGTGCTTCACTCAGCAGCCTTACACTACTTAGTTTTTACTTAGAACTAATGGGGATATGCAAATTTGTTCTAAGGTTGGAATCAAGGGTATTTCTAATTTCACCAGTAAAAAGCCTTAAGAACATGTGACATGAAAGCAAGTCACGGGCACCCTTAGAAGAAAGTTGATTTATCAGGGTTTCTAAGTGAAAACAACACTTACAAGGCAGTGCTTTGCCACTGTTTTCAGACTGGTTGAGTAGTGTTCCAAGGGCAATTGGTCCACTTCTGTGGATATAGAACCCTGACCACTGCCGCAGTGTACGTGTACCTTCATAATGTCTCTAAGACACCAATAATTCATTCCAAACTTCTGAAGGTAGCATAATATATTTGCAGACTTCTAAGCCATACTAATCCTGGAATGGGGGATGGGTTAGCTTCAGGGCAGGTCTGATATACTGTGCAAAAGGTTGACCGCCTGCATGTGTCCTTCTGTTCCCCTCCACCAACCAGAACCACTCCTCTGCAATGGCTACCTGCAGAGCTCACCACCCTTTTTAGCCCTACACACCATACTTTTGAGACTGTTTCCCCCAATTTTTATTATGTAACCTCTGAGAATCCTTGTGGGGAGGTGTTTAAAGCTAGGCCCCCTTATTTTAAAAATAACATAAAATCATTCCTGATGGGGAAATTCTGCCCTACAATGCTAAGGTGCTGGAGAATATTGTGTGCAGGATTTCTGGAGTGAGGGATGTTCCTTGTGGGAGTACTAAGTGGTATGGTCCTGCATTAGAAATTACTTCACTTGTCAGTTTCTTGTTCTCCAGGAAAAGGTCATTAGTTGCTTAAACTAGCAGTCTGCTACAACTAAAATCTAAAGATTCACCTATGTAACTTAGGCTGCAAAGACTCTTTGATTAGAATATTTTTGAAAACTTGGACTTTTGAAAATGTTATCCTACATCTTTAAATGTTAATCATGATTCTGAATTTACATCAGTGTAAATCAGAAATAACTGTTTAAGCCAGCAGACCTAAATCAATGAAAATGTTGTGTACGAAAATTCCAGATCATGTTCTTTACTCACGTTGATCCTATAAAAATGGATGAAATGCCCAAGGGTCTGGTATTCTTTTCATTGACACTAGTTTCACCTGCCACTCTACTCACTTCATTGCACTTGCTCCTGATTTGCATCTGTGCAGATAAGACAATCTGACTTTCTTATTTAAGTTCCATTCTCAGTTGTAATAAAAAATAGTATCTTGATGGGCATGGGGCTTGGGAGAGGCGGATATTGGCGTTAATAAGAAACTTGCAAGAAAATCGAACAAATGCCATAAACAGTCTGAGTTTAGCAACGTCCCATTTCAAAGTGGCGAGATTTTGAAGATGTAAATAGTAGAGCTGAGTAAATTATTGATTTTAACCAGTTTGGTGACTGAAGCAAACAGGAAACATTTCATTTTTCATCATCGCAGAACAGAAATGTTTAGTCTCTTATCTGAAAAAATAAAGATATGAGATTTGTATTTTGTATTCATCCCTAAATTATTTTTTGTTTTGTTTTGTTTTCCTTCCAAGTGTTACCCTTTTTTTTAACCTAGCTAAAGTCTGAAAGAAACTTAGTTTTAAAAATGAAGTTCAAATATTTCATTATGACTTAAAAAAAGTTTTTAGTTTAAATGATTTGCTAAATTCACCCCAAATTTGCAGATGATTATTGTTGACCCTAAACTGCATTTTTCAGCAAATAATGTGTTTGTCAGAAAAATTATCTCCAGATTTAATAAATTGTACTTCACTTTCACCACCTATTACCTGCTTCAGTGGACAGCTTGGACAGCAAGGGGTCGGGGGGGCGAGAAGCTGTGGAACATGACTGGGGATTCTCCAAAAAGACATTGAAACAAACACAAACAGAACCAAGCAGCATTGTAACACCCTTAGAGAACAGACCAATTCTTTCAATGTACAAGGAGTGGTTTTTTTCCTTTTTTAAACAAATACTATACAATAGTTCTTCAGGGCCTCAGTAGACATTTCACATTTTTCTTCTTGCTCCCATTCTGACAGTACCAAGAAAATAATTGTCATTTTTCTCTCAGTTCCCCTTCTGGCATTATTATAATATATTTCCAAAGAGTCTTTTGGGATATAGGTAACAAGTGTTGGCACATAGCTATTAAACTCAGTCTGTATCTGAAAATAAGAGTTGTTTGTCCATTGAAAGGCTGTTTTGGAAAAAAGCATTTTTATGGAGGAAATCGATTTATGCCATATTTTCAGACTTTATTATTATACATTTATAGAATGATTATGAACAAAATTATGATCCCAGTAAAAACAGCATACATTTTAAAGTAATTAATATTGGTATCAGTCAGCACATTACTATTAGTCTCATCAGGACATATGAGCATAGAATTGGGCTGTATATGTTGAACTACTTCCTTCATATCTTAGGGCTTGTCTATGTTACAGTGCTACAACAATGCAGCTGTACTGATATAGGTGTTCTGCCGTAGCACATTTGGTGAAGACCTGCTATATGGATAGGAAAATGCTCTCCTGTCATCACAATTACTCCACCTCCACAAAACACAAGCTGAGTCAGTGGGAGAACATCTACCACCAACATAGCATGGTGGTGACTGTGGTTAAAGTCAATGTAACCTACAGAGGTTGGCAGCAGGGGCGTCATTTTCATAACCCTGAGATTGTTTTATTAACTTAAGCTGTAGTGTAGTCCTTATTTATAGGACATTTTTACTGCTGTCCCATAGCTGTTTTATTACCTATCTAATGTAAGGTCCAGATGAGGTTTCTTACTGATGATTTAAATTCTGAAGTGATTTTGATATTTATGATGGAGCTAGAGCCATGCTACTGCTCTTAAAAAGTCAAAAGATGCATGATCTTTACTACTTGTTTGGATATTGTTGCTACTATCACAGGAAGACTTAGGCACGATCATTGGTTTAAATTTTAGCCTTTCAAACTCATTAGTAGAATACTGCAGCTAACCTGAGTCAAATGTTGCATGTGCAGTTTCTTAAGCAAAAAAGCTCTTAAAAATGGTAGAACATTTCTTGCAAAAAAAAAAGTCATATATTCACAGTTCTACTTGAGGGGCTTTGTGAAGCTAAGAAAAAGGGATTTTTATGTGCCAGTCTCAGCACACCCACAATAGCTATGTGGCCAGAATCAAGTCACTTAACTCGCCTCATTTTTTTGGTCTACAAAATTGGGCTGACAGTGCTAAATTGTATGATAAAGATAGCATAATGATTTATATATTCACCTTTTTATGAAATATTTGGCAAAAATCAACTGCTAAAGATCCTGAGCAATTCCCTTCCCCCTCTCAGGCATAACAACATTGATTGGAATAGAGTTACATCCAGGATTAATATGGCCCAGTAAATCTAATTTTGGTAGGTGAAAGGTGGGTTTTTTTTCTTGTAATATTGCAAACAATATGTTAAAATGCTGTATAAAAATGTGTGAACATCTAGTTTTAACACCTTTCAACATGTATTGGTTGCTTGTGCTCAACCTTAGGGGCCAGTTAATGGAAGTCAAGGACTGACTATAATCATCTAACACCCTTTTAAAACAAATATCTGCATTAGGTGCTAATCTTTTGTAAACAGTACTTAAACATATTTGGCCCATTTAGAAGCAAAACACGTTTTCCTTCTCTAGGTAGGACCTAATTGTAATACTGCATTCTTAATTTCCTAAATGCCATATAAATTATGGGTTTTTTTAAATATAAAGTGAGTAGATATTATCTACTGATTCTACTTATTTCTCCCACTCTTCTCAGTTATCAAGAGAGACAAATACCTAACAGACTTCCCTATTTCACCAGCAACCAGCCTCAGTGTAATCAATGTTCAAGCTGTGTCTACTTTGCTTATTTTGAGTGAAAATTGAAAGAGGTGCTAATTCCAAAGCAATAAATAGTCTAGTACAGAAAAACTTGTCTTCTTGAAAAGTTTGGATCTAGGACTGAACTTAAATGTTTGGGAGCGAGAGGTGCCAAGGTTTTGGTTCAGATCCATCTCTACTAGTATTTTAATTAGTTATAGCACACATTTAGAACAAAGGAGTTCAAAGCGTGTCTGTCTATCGCTAGTCTGAATTCTTGTTTTCTTTTGATCATACAATATGCAGGAAACAAACCAACTGAATGAGGAACCAGCATGGGGCAGTCCAGGAGAACTTTTCCAAAACTGCAATCTTGTTGCAGAAAGCTATTTCAAGATCCTTTTTAAATGAGCACCATGGTAACGAGCCTTAGAGAAGTGTATTTAGTAGTTGCTTTATTTTAAGCCTATTGCTTCTAATTCAGATCTTTGAGTGTCATCCTGACTTGAGAAGAAGTGAGGGGCCTCTTAAAGATTATTATTGAACGTTGACTGTGAGCTCAGTGCTATCTACAAGTGATGTGTTAATCATAACTGCAGAAATGTTGAGCCAAATAGAGGCCTGCTGTAATCTGGTGCTAATTACACTGATGCTCTCAGGAGTTTTGTATAAAACAATATTTATATCTATAGTCTAACTTTTTTATTTATAAATCACTGCATGTCTCTGCCACCTCATGCTGAGGTGCTGGGTGGGGCGAACTACTCTCACAAACTTGAAATACAGTCCCATCAAAAGTATAGTGACTGTGAAGCGTGTGGGGGGTATCGAGTGAGGGTGAAAGTTCATAATCATTACTGCCTAACATATCTTTTGAAAAGTGAAGCATGAGAAGTATGGAGGGAAGGGGTGTGGTGGATGTCAGGGCAAGGAAGTTCCAGATTAGAGGCTGTCCCAGACCAAGCACCACCACCTTACAATGAAAGAAGGTCAGGGAAAGTGTGGGACCCTCACTGAGTGGGGAAGGCAACCTAGTCACAGATGATGTGCAAAAATCTGAAATACTTTCTTTGCCTATGTCTTCACAGACAAGATCAGCTCCCAGAGTGCTGCACTTGGCAGCACAGTGTGGGGAGGAGGTGAGCAGCCCTCAGTGGTGAAAGAACAGACAAAGGGCTATTTTGAAATGCTGGAAATGTAGAAGTCCATGGGGCTGGATCTAATGCAGCCAAGGGTACTGAGAGAGTAGGCCGATGTGATTGCAGAGTCATTGGCCATTATCTCTACAAAATTGTGGTGATCGGGGAGGTCCCAGATGATTGGAAAAAAGGCAACTGCAGTGTCCATGTTTAAAAATGGGGCAGAAGGGAGGGCATGGGAAACTACAGACCAGTCAGACTCCTCTCAGTCCTTGTAAAAATCATGCAGTGGGTCTTAAGTAATTCAGTCTGAAACACTTGGGCTACGTCTACACTGGCATGATTTTCCGAAAATGCTTTTAACGGAAAGCTTTTCCGTTAAAAGCATTTTCAGAAAAGCGCGTCTAGATTGGCAGGATGCTTTTCCGCAAAAAGTGCTTTTGCGGAAAAGCGTCCATGGCCAATCTAGACGCACTTTTCCGCAAAAAAGCCCCGATAGCCATTTTCGCGATCGGGGCTTTTTTGCGGAAAACACTACTGTGCTGTCTACACTGGTCCTTTTGCGCAAAAGTCTTTCGGAAAAAGACTTTTGCCCAAACGGGAGCAGCATAGTATTTCCAGAAAAGCACTGACGATCTTACATGAGATCGTCAGTGCTTTTCTGGAAATTCAAGCGGCCAGTGTAGACAGCTAGCAAGTTTTTCTGGAAAAGTGGCTGATTTTCCAGAAAAACTTGCCAGTCTAGGCACAGCCTTGGAGTAGAGGAAGTTGATCAAGAATAGTCAACATGGATACTTCAAGGAGAAGTCACACCTGACCAACCTAATTACCTTCTAAGATGAGCTAACTGGCTGTGTGGACATGAGGAAGTCTGTGGATGTGATATAACTTGACTTTAGCAAAGCTTTTGATACAGCATCCCACGTTAATCTTGGCAGCAAGTTAAAGAAGAATGGATTGGATGAATGGACTGTAATGTGGATAGAAAGATGGTTAGATCATATGGCTCAATGAGAAGTGGTTCAACATCTAGCTGACACTGGCCCCAGAGGTGGGTGCGGGGACCAGTTTTGTTCAACATCCCCATTAATGATCAGGATGATGGAATGGATTTCACCTCAGCACCTTTCATAGATGACTCTAAACTGGGGAGAGAGGTAGATATGCTGGAAGATAGGGATGGGTTCCAGAGTGAGCTAGACAAATTAGAGGATTGGGCCAAAAGAAATCTGATGAGGTTCAAGGACAAGTCCAGAGTCCTGTACTTAGGACAGAAGAATCCCAAGCACTGCTATAGTCTGTGGACTGACTGGCTAAGGAGCAGTTATGTAGAAAAGAACCTGGGGATCACAGTGAATGAGAAGCTGGATATGACTCAACAGTGTGCCCTTCTTGCCAAGAAAGCTTAATGGCATATTTGATTGCATTACTAGGAGCATTGCCAGCAGATTGAAAGAAGGGATTCTTCCCCTCTTTTTGGCAGTGGTGAGGCCACATTTGCAGCATTGTATACAATTTTGAGTCCCCCACTACAGAAAGGACGTAGACGAATTGAAAAGAATCTAACAGAGCACAACAAAAATGATTAGTGGGTTAGAGACATGATTTATGAGGAGAGGCTGAGAAGCCTCGGCTTAGTTAGTCTGCAGAAGAGAAGAATAAGGGTAGATTTGATAGCAACCTTCAGTACCTAAAAGAGGAGGCATCCAAAGAGGATGGAGCTAGGTTATTCTCAGTGGTATCATCATAGATTACGGTTGGAAGAGACCTCGAGAGGTCATCTAGTCCAACCACCTGCTCGAAGCAGGAGCAATCTCAATTAAATCATTCCAGCCAGGGCTTTGTCAAGCCTGGCCTTAAAAATCTGAGGATGGAAATTCAAACTGCAGTACAAATTTACAGTCTGGGAAGGACATCCTTCGAGATTCCTGGTAATATCTGGGCAATCATTCTTTTTCATTTGCATACGAAATTTGAGTTTGAATGGGGCCTCTGAGAGAGAGTATGCATTGTACAAGGGTCTGGTGGCAAATCATAGAATCATAGGACTGGAAGGGACCTCGAGAGGTCATCAAGTCCAGCCCCCCACCCTCAAGGCAGGACCAAGCTTCGTCTACACCATCCCTGACAGATGTCTATCTAACCTGTTCTTAAATATCTCCAGAGAGGGAGATTCCACCACCTCCCTTGGCAATTTATTCCAATATTTGACCACCCTGACAGTTAGGAATTTTTTCCTAATGTCCAATCTAAACCTCCCTTGCTGCACTTTAAGCCCATTACTCCTTGTCCTGTCCTCAGAAACCAAGAGGAACAAATTTTCTCCTTCCTCCTTGTGACACCCTTTTAGATATTTGAAAACCGCTATCATGTCCCCCCTTAATCTTCTTTTTTCCAAACTAAACAAGCCCAGTTCATGAAGCCTGGCTTCATAGGTCATGTTCTCTAGACCTTTAATCATTCTTGTCGCTCTTCTCTGTACCCTTTCCAATTTCTCCACATCTTTCTTGAAATGTGGCGCCCAGAACTGGACACAGTACTCCAGCTGAGGCCTAACTAGTGCAGAGTAGAGTGGCAGAATGACTTCACGAGTTTTGCTTACAACACACCTGTTGATACAACCTAGAATCATATTTGCTTTTTTTGCAACAGCATCACACTGTTGACTCATATTCAACTTGTGGTCCACTATGACCCCTAGATCCCTTTCCGCCATGCTCCTTCCTAGACAGTCGCTTCCCATCTTGTATGTATGGAACTGATTGTTCCTTCCTAAGTGAAGCACTTTGCATTTCTCTTTATTAAACTTCATCCTGATTACCTCTGACCATTTCTCTAACTTGCTAAGGTCATTTTGAATTATGTCCCTATCCTCCAAAGAAGTTGCAACCCCACCCAGTTTGGTATCATCTGCAAACTTAATATAAGCGTACTCTCTATCCCAATATCTACATCACTGATGAAGATGACAGAACAAGAAACAGTGGCATCCAGTTACAATGGGTGAGGACTAGGTTGGACACTAGGAAAAACTATTTCCCTAGGAGGGTGGTGAAGCACTGTAAAGGATTGCCGAAGTAGGTGGTGTAATCTCCATCCTTAGAGGTTTTTAAGACCATGCTTGACAAAGCCGAAGCTGGGATGATTTAGGAGGGATTGGTCCTGCTTTGAATATTTACGCTTAGATGATCTCCTAAGGTCTTTTCTAATCCTAATATATGATTCGATGAAAGTGGAACCCTGTAAGGTAGACGGCAACAGTGTTGTTTGTTGCTGAGAGAGTCTGGAGTTTACCCATATCCTTTCTTATTAATTGGGGGATTTTAACTTCTAAAGATAGGAAGTGAATTCTGCCTACAGATGATGAACATGTATCTTATGCCTTTCTGTTAAAGATTTACAACTGTTGTATTCTGAGAGCATGAACAATGCAGGTTGGCTGTAATGTGATCAGTCCTACTCCAGTATGAGAGCAAACATGCTGCTGCTGCCTTCTGCACTTGCTATAAGAGGCAGAAAAACCTTGTGGGAAACTCTATATACAGTCAGTTACCATAGGCAATCCTGGGATCCATTTTGGGATGTGTTAGTTGTGAGGCTGTGGAGGGATAAATATGGACACAACCTGATCTAACTATACTGCAGAAAGAAACATTTTCATACCACAAGTGATACACTGGCTTTCCATAGCATGGCCAACTTCAGAAACAAGGTTCTTAAAATGACTCGCCATTCTCATACATTCTCCCTCTATAAATGGGACATGAGAGATTGCTTCCTTCTGGCCCTGGCTTCCTGCAGTTGAGAATAGTTGGCTTGTATAAATCAGGTAACAAAATCCAAACCACCATTCAAAGTACAGACCACGTCAGCTGCATACAGTAATACATAATTGTATATCAGCATACTAAAGATGCTATTCCTGGTTTAGAAGTAACCTCGCCTTATGGGACAGATGTGGCATTTCAAATGCCTGAGTGATCATCTGTGACCAATTGATACTTTTCTTCTGTGTGGCTTGAACCCATGGAGAGCAGTTTGACATATAATCAACTAAATTGCCCTTAGTCACTGAAGTAATAATCCACAGTTCATTGTCTCAAAATCTGCTAAGACTCCCATGAGCACACTGGCCAACTGATCTCTGTTCAAAAATCATCTTTGAATCTGAAAAACGGAGTGTCATTAAAGAAAGACCTAAATGAAGCTCCAAAGTCATTGGTATCTTGGTGGGTTGAGAATTGAGGGCCCTACTTTCTCAGGAAAGCAAGGTAGAAACAGGTAACTTATTGCCTAGAGCTACAGAATGTTTGAGGTTCCTCTCAAATGTGGTGCACAATGCTCAAGAGTTGCTCACATTCACCATCAAATACAGTGCCATAATTGTGCTCAGTTTCTCTTTCAGTCATTCCCATGTTTCCTTCGCTTCTTTTGCTGCTGCCAGTTATTGAACAGAGGATAGCACATTTGTTTGTTTTTAGTGAGCTTGCCAATAATTTAATCACTGAATGCATAAAGGCAAGTCTATGCTTGAAATGCTGCAGCAACACCACTATTATGCTGACAGTAAAGTTTCTCCCATCAACATAGTTAAATCACCTTCTCAAGAGACAGTAGCTATGTCAATGGGAGAAGCCCTCCCATTCGTAGTTAAACCAATGTAACTTTATAGCGTTGACTTGGCCTTTTTCCCATTTCTAAATGCTTTGCCTTGTTTCTTCACTTCTTCCTCTCCACGCATGATATTTCATGAGTCATTTTTATACCCATGTTGCTACTGTTCTAGGCTCTTGTCCCAATATCCCTCATGTATGGTTCAAGAAGAAAAATGCTAACCCTGTTATATTTTGAGAGCAGTATACTTAACTCTGTTGTGCATATCTTTCCCTATATTGTTGTTTGATCAT
The DNA here is from genome assembly GCF_052426305.1 of Pelodiscus sinensis. Classification (NCBI taxonomy): domain Eukaryota; kingdom Metazoa; phylum Chordata; order Testudines; family Trionychidae; genus Pelodiscus; species Pelodiscus sinensis. The sequence goes on from NC_143053.1 coordinate 151,776,648, forward strand.
CACATCTATGATGCTTAGAAGGGCTTGAGAGCATTCCTGTATCTTTAACACGTTGAATCTTTTTGAATGGTGGTGCAGGTTGTGGAGACCTCTTCAGGCGCATTTCCTTTGGGGGAATTATGGAAAGGAAGATCTACTAACATACCCCCTCCAGTTAATATCCATACAGTATGTACTTTGGTGTTCTTGCACTACAGGTTGCACCTCTATAATCCGGGACTCTCTGGGCCGGACCACGGATGTTCCAAGATCAGAGAGGCCTGGCATGTTGTGGAGGGGGACTGGGAGGACATGAGCCCAGGATGCTGCGGGGGGCAGCTAGCTGGGCTATGGATGCCGGAGGTGGGAGCTCGGTAATGGCCCAGCTGGGGTACTGGAGCGGGGTGTATAAAGTCCAGCATGTGGCTCAGCTGGGTTGCTAAGGGAGATGGGAGGCAGGAAGCTGCCATGCTGCTAGTGAGGGTCCGGTAGCCGAGAAGCTCTGTGCGTGTCCCAACTGGGTTTGCAGGGGTAGGGAGAAGGGAGTTGGGAAGACTGGTGGGGGAGGGGGATGGTGGCAAGTGGTCCAGAAGTGCTCTCCCTGGTCTGGCAAAATCCCTCATCCAGGACCAGTCAGGTCCCAAGGGCGCCAGACCAGAGAGATCCAACCTATACAGATACAGATATGTTTAAATCATTCCATCTTCTCTATCGAAATCTATTTCTGCACACAAGACACTTTTTGCCAAGTGGACAGCATTTGCTCACTATACTGTTGCCAAGCAACACTGAACAATTAGCATGGTCTGCATTTTCACACTTCTGTCCATGACTTCACAGTTTTACTTACACTTGTATCTCTGAGCTGCTAGATTATGCAGGTGTTGACTATATTTTGTGTAAAAATGTAGTTGACAATTTGGTAGCTTCTCCAAATAAATAAGTAGTTGGCATTGGCCATGCCAGCTACCTTTAATTTTTGTAACACTGCCGCTAAAATAGAGGGCAGAAATATGATTAGCACATTTTGTTTTGTTTTTAATTATACATATCAGCTTTTGTTGACTGGTGTTGAGGAATTTTTTATGTGCTGGGGATTGAATAGGAAGCTAGAGCTTAGCTTGAAGCATTCTAAGCCTTACTCATGCTCTCGTCCTGCGACAGTTAATGTTGGAACCTGATGTGAGGGGAGGGTAGCACATGTAATCTGCCATTTCCTGTACCTGTGGTGGGCTAGAAAGGTTATAGATTTGGTGCCACTGCCTCCTTTGCTCTCCCAGGTTACCTCACCACAAGCCTCTCAGCCTCTTTGTCGTTATTTTACCAATTTCTGCTCCCAAGTTCCCTTCTTTATTGCCCCCCACAAGAGCTCCAGGGCCTAGATCCTGTGCCAAACTAAATTGAAACCTAGCTGTCTGTCTGTGTGGCAGCATCTTCCGTTCCTCTTCCCAGATACCCATCTCATTTATGAATGAGTGTCATGAAATTAAGCTTGTCATGGAGATCATGGATCTGATTTTCTGTCCTAGTTCTTCTAAAGTTTAGACTCAAGACTCTAAAATACCTTCCCATGGCTGAAGAAAGGGAAGATGGGGACACATATCCCCCTGCAGTATGGTTGGGGGATGGGATGCTTCCTTAACCTTACCTACTACGCAGAGATGAGGGCAGAAGACTCTGCCCTCCCTTTCACTGCACGTCTACTCTGTCATATTCTTGTATCAGAGTAGCTTCAGTTTCTCTCAGTTCCACATTTCTGTGTTTCCCTTGAGTGGATGCCACTGTGAGTGCTGCCAAGAAAAGGCATAGAAGGTTTGGTTTCATGTGATTTCAGGCATGTGGGCATTGAGACTTGGGCAGCACTGTTTCTATTAACATCTAACATCTGGGCCCTTCACAAGTGGACCAGTTGCCCAGGATGAAATCCAGCCACAGGGACAGGAGGAAAAATAACACGACAAGCTTCCAGAACTGATGTTCATTTTACAATCTGAGCTATATCCTCACAAGGAAATGGGAAGAACTACAGTTGAACATTGGAGTTAGACACTGACCAGTCAACCACACACCTCATTTGGAACATAAGTATGCAGTCAGGTAAAAATACAATATTGTTCCATGTTAAATGGAAAGAGCACACAATTTTCATTCTCCACAGTTCTTGAACTCTATTGGAGACTTTTTTTATTTCAGAAAGTGGAGAAAGCTGTAAGGAAAGATGCTGTTCTAGATTTGATTTTGACAATTAGGGAGGAACTGGTTGAGAATTTGAAAGTGGAAGGCAGCTTAGCATGAAAGTAATAAAATAAGAGTTCATGATTCTAAGCAATAGTGGGATGGATTTCAAGAAGGCAGACTTTAGCAAACTCAGGCAATCATTGGATAAGACCCCATGGGAAGCAAGACTAAGAGGAAAAACTGTGAAGACAATTGGCAGTTTTTCAGACACATTATTAAGGGCAGAAGAGTAAATTATGTCACTGTGTAGGAAAGATAGGACATATGACAAGAGACTGTCCTGGTTTAGCTAGGAGATCTTCAATCCTCTAAAAGTCAACAAAAAGTTCTACAAAAAGTGGAAACTACGTCAAATGACAAAGGAGGAATATAAACAATGAATACAAGTATGTGGGGACAAAATTAAAAAGGCCAAGATACCAAACGAGATCAGACTAGCTAAAGACATAAAGAGTAACAAGAAAACATTCTACAAATACATTTAGAAGGAAGCGAAAGACCCAGCACAGGATGGGCACACTACTCATTGAGAGTGTGTGGAGGAAATAATAACAAACACAGAAATGGCAGAGGTGCCTTAATGACTTCTTTCTTTCAGTTTTCACCTAGAAGGTTGCTAGTGCTTGAATGTCTACTATGCAACAGAGTACATGCCAGTAAAAATAAGGATGAATCAGAGGCTAAAATAGAAAAAAAATACAAGGTTAAAATTAATTGGACAAATCAGATGTCTTCAAGTCACCAGGGTCTGGTGAAATGCATCCTAGCGTACTAAGAAGCTATCTGAACCACTAGCAATTTATCTTTGAAAAGTTATGGGTTACGGAAGAGATTCCAGAAGACTGGAAAATGGCTCTATATTTGCCCATTTATAAAAAGGGAAATAAGGAGAACCCATGGAATTACAGACCAGTCAGCTTAACTTCTATACCTGGAAAGATAATGGGGCAAATAATTAAGCAATCAGTTTGCAGACCTCTGGAAGATAAGGTGATAAGCAACAGTATGGATTTGTCAAGAACAAACTGTCAAACCTATTCCCTTTCTCTGACATGGTAACAAGCATTGGGGATGGAGGAAAGTGGTAAACAAGGTATAACTTGACTTTATTAAAGCTTTTGGTACAGTCTCCCATGACCTTCTCATAAGCAAACTAGGGAAATGCAGCCTAGATGGAGCTACTATAAGATGGGTGAAAAACTGATAGGAAAACCATTCTCAGAGTAACTATCAATGATTCACAGTTATGCTGAAAGGCCATAATGAGTGGGGTCCCTCTGAGATCGGTGCTGAATCTGCTTCTGTTAAATCACTTCACGAGTGATTTAGGCAATAGCAGAGAGAGTACACTTATAAAGTTTGTGGAAAATACCAAGCTGGGAGGGGTTGCAAGTGCTCTGCAGGATATGATTAAAATTAAAAATGATCTGGAGAAATGGTCTGATGTAAAGAAGATGAAATTCAGAAACATCAAATGTAAAGTACTCCACTGAGGAAGAGCAATCAGTTATACACAAACAGAATGGAAAGTGACTGCTTAGGATGGAGTGTGCAGAAAGAGATCTGGGGATCATAGTAGACCACAAGCTAACTATGAGTCAACAGTATAATACTGATACATCCAAGAATTATGTTGGCTTTTTTTTAATTAAGAAAAACACGAGAAGTAATTATTTGCTCTACTCTGTGCTCATTAGGCTTCAGCTGAAGTATTGTGTCCAGTTCTGGATACCAGATTTCAGAAAAGATGTGGACAAATTGGAAAAAGTCTAGAGAACAAATGACTGAGGTCTAGAAAATAGGACCTATGAGGGAAGGTTGAAAGAATTAGGGTTGTTTAGTTTGGGGAAGAGAAGACTAAGAGGGGACATACTTTCAAGTATGTACAAAGTTGTTACAAGGAGTAGGAAGAAAAATTTTCTCCTTAACCTCTGATGGTAGTACAAGAAACAATGGTCTTAAATTGTAGCAAGGATGGTTTAGGTTGCACATTAGGAAAACTATTTAACTGTCAGGGTGGTTAAACACTGGAATAAATTGCCGAGGGAGGTTGTGGAATCTCTATCACTGGAGATATTTTAGAGCATGTTAGACAAATACTTTGTCTAGATCAGTGTTTCCCAATTGGTGCTCTGCGGAACCAAGGGTTCCATGAAGAGCCAGAATTCCCCCCTCTTAAAGAGACAAAGCCACAGTGGGAATCACGGCAGCAGGGTTGGGTTTTTGTGAGGGTTTTTTGTGGTGTTTTTTGTTGTTGTTTTTGCTCTATGAAATGCGACAGGGGCCTTTTTAAAGTCAATCCTAGGGGTTCCATGGCCAAATAAAATTGAGAAACACTTGTCTAGATAGTACTTAGTCCTGCCATGAGCGTAGGGGACTAGACTAAATGAGCTCTCAAGCTTCCTTTTAGTTCTATGATAGAAAAGTTTCTAAGCTGCACTAAGTCAATATTCAGTTTTAAACTTTAAAAGAATAATCAAACATTTGTTCAGTTTATAACTCTGAAATGTTCCTAACAACTTCCATTCCTGACGTGTTCGTTACTCTGAGGTTCTCCTGTACATATAAATGGAGACTTTAGTAGCATATAAGTTCTAGAGACCCTAAGGAATACTGAATTGTTGGAGACACTTAGAAAGAAATGGTTAGTTTCCTATACTACTTTGTCTCACTGTCTCTTCAGAAAAAACAAAAGAATGAGAAATAGGGACTATTTTATAAATAATTTCCTAGTCTCGGGATCCCAGCACATCTTCCCCTTTTCCCTCCCAATTCCCATTCCCAGAATTCTAAATCTTCACTGTCTGGTACAAAAAACCCCAGCTTGAATCATTTACTTAAAAAACCCCACAAAGCATGAAAATGTGTTTCAAATTTATTAAAACAAAAAAATACAGTTGGAGATAAGTTCAAACTGGACTTTGTAACATACCAGGAGCTAAAGACCATGTGGTCCTATTTGCAGTCTGAATAACAGACAGTCTGCTGAAGAATTCACTCAGAATTCTAGAATCAGTTCCGTGTTCATAGAATGACCATCTTTCATAAAAGTAGACGGGAAACCACCTGTCCCTCAACTCTAGGCTACCATCACTGGCTGCTGGAACGCTACTTGTCCCCCGCTCAAGGCTGGAGTCCTGGATTGCAAGAAACCTGCCTGACCCCCACAAGAGGCTGTTGCTAGAATCCTGCCTCCCTTCCCATCCCCACACAAGGGGCTGGTGGCATCACTGCTCTCCTCCCCACTTCCTATGCACCCCACCCTACTTTTTTGACAAAAGTGGGCATTTCTCCCATTTGCTCTTGCCAAGTTGATCAGGGTGCTGGAACAGGGCTTAAAAAAGAGACTTTCCTGGCCAAAACAGGACACATGGGCACCCTCCTTATCCCTCCTTGGAATTCCCTTTCCAAGTCTTGCCTAGATCTTTTGGGTATGTCTGAATATTTTTGTTTGAGAATGGGTAATCAAAACACAGTTGTAAAACTGACTCTTTTCAGGGAATTTCCTGCTGTTAGAGTGAGTGTTTATTGAATTCTTATGAAAATAGCACTGCTTCCTAAAGAATGGGTGATGTTGTAATATTCCATGTCTGAGTAGACAGTTGGATTCACATGCCATTGTAGGGACAAAAGTGTTTGTGTGAGCATTGTTATAATGAATAAGACTTTTATATAGTGCTAAAAAGGTACAAGCATTAGGATTTATGCCATGACAGTAAAATGAGCACTAGGCCTATTTTATTTCTCCTTTTCAACTCCAGATAGGTTGGAAATTGCCTCTTGTATTTCAGAATTCTCTTTTTTTTTCAGTTGTATTTAGTCGGGGCAGCAGTTTTGTATAACTTTTGGTGATGCCCAGAAAAGACCCAAGTCCTGCCCTACTACCCCTGTCAAGAGGATGAGGTCTCTGGCTTTGCAGTAGGGCTAAGGATGAGGAGTTTGGGGCATAGGAGGAGCACAGGGCTAGGAAAGAGTTGGCATGCAGGCTTTGGAGTGGGGATGAGAAGTTTGGAAGGGACTCGGGGGTTGGGAGATGAGGGGATGCAGGCTCTGAGAGGTGGCTGCGCCAAACTTTGGGGCACAGAGAGCAGGCTGCTCTGGGGCTGGGACCAGAGAGGAGGACTCCCCTCCCCCTCATGGCAATCACCCAAGCCCCAGAAGGAATCCACTCCAAATCAGCTGCCAGAGGGGTGAAGCCTGCCATGCACTACCTCCTTCTCTCCTTCCTCCACACATGCAGCAGTCAGCTTGCCTCCGGCCCTGCTTTGTTACAGCTGGACTGCAGCAGCAGCAGCCAGCAAGAGAGTGCAGGGGGCCCAGGTTGTAGCTCAGGTGATGGGAGGGGAGGTACTTGGGCAGCAAGCAGGGTCTGGAGAGAGAGCTGCCTGGCATTGGTGGGGCCTGGACCCTATGGGTCCATACGACACACGGCCCCAGTTTTTAGGTTCAGAAAACAGGCTTTTGTGGAATACGACAGATCCATATGTTCATGAAAAAATGCAATTCCGTTGACACACCAGTTAACTAGTACTCAGCATGTTTGCAGTTTTAGCATGGCTGAAAGAGCTGCTGTGGACCAGTGGAGTTGCTCAAATCACGGATGCGATGCTGCGCACCCCACCCCACCTCATCTCCACATCTCTTTGTTCTCCAGCATAATGGGATGGCTTGGACCATCGCTACACAGCACGCAGAGGGCTGCAGTGCCTTTCTGCAGCCCTACCCCCCACCAGTGTGCAGCAGGGATTCCAGGGCATTTTGGCTTTTACACAATCATGGGCAAGGGTAGAACTTTAACCTACATACTTTACAAACCATGTCTAATGCCTTTTAACAGCAGCAGACATCCATCTGTTGTTTGCATTCATTTGGATGCTCAGCTAGGGCCAGATCCTGTTCCATTTGAAGTCAAAGGCATCTTGCCATTGACTACCTTGGGAATATGATTTCACTGTTGGTAGTTTTGTTCAACACTTGATCTGACTCCGCGCACTGTAGGTTGTAATGAACAAAGGGATCTACTGAAATTTTGAAATGCCACCTTTTTTGTGAACGTTGCCAAGTGGTGGGTGTTTAAGAAGAAAAAGATGCAATGAATATTGGATTTTTTGAAAGAAAGAACATCCTTGATTTTTAATGACCATTTTCTCATCCACTGTTCATTATGAAGCTTAGATACCTTTGTTACAAAAAGCGCATTCCCAGCATGTCTGACCCAAGGTAAACAGAACTGCATAAATTTGGGCATCACATCAATTGTTGAAAAGAAATCAATCAATTATTCATATAGCATCGCTTTCTCTGAACTGTGGTGAAATATTTACCTTTTGTTAGCAAAGAAACATGAATCATCCCAGACATTCCTTATTGACACAGTGAATACATGAAATATTTAAAAAATATTTTAGTAATGAGCCCCTGTAAACTAGCAGAATTTATACCTTGAAGTACTTAAACATTCTTCATGTATTGTACATTTTAAGCTTTAGTTTGGGGTCTAATCTACAGCTACTATTCCACTTTCAGATGAGAGCACTCTTTGCTACCTTCGAGGGGATTCAGTTATAACTGTTGTACAAACAAAGTGGAAACACACAGTCCAGTGCATACTTAAGAGTATCTTCAGTAGGATCCTAGAAAGACTGATTATTCAGTATATCAAATTAGGCTACGTCTAGACTGCAGGTTTCTTTCGGAAGAAGCTTTTCCGAAAGAGATTTTCTGAAAAAACTGATTCCGAAAGACCGTGTCCACACTGGCAAAGCACATTGAAAAAGCCATCTGCTTTTTTGAAAGAGAGCATCCATTCAGTATGGACGCTATTTCACATTTCAGCTATGATTACTACGGACAGAATGACCACCAGGGCACTTGTGCTTTTTCCACCTTCCTCTTCTTTCAAAAGAACTCCCTCTTCCCCCTCCACACATGCCTTTTAATGAAAGAGCTCTTTTGCAAAAAGGCTTCTTCCTTGTAGAAAGAGGTTTACCAATGTCGGAAAAAACCCTCTGTTTTTACGAGAGGTTTTTTTTTTTTTTTTTCAAATGGACGCAACTGCAGTTTGGATGTAAGTGAAGTTTTCTGAAAAAACTGTAGTGTAGACACAGCCTTAGAGACAGTGTGTGTGTGTGTGTGTGTGTGTGTGTGTGTGTGTGTGTGTGTGTGTGTGCACACGCACGCAAAATATAGTTTAAAATGCCATGGTCTGAAAGCAAAATGCAGGACAATGTAGCACTTTAAAGACTAACAAGATGGTTTATTAGATGATGAGCTTTCGTGGGCCAGACCCACTTCCTCAGATCAAATAGTGGAAGAAAGTAGTCACAACCATATATACCAAAGGATACAATTAAAAAAATGAACAAATATGAAAAGGACAAATCACATTGCAGAACAGAAGGGGGATGCGGGGGGGTGGGAAGGGGGAGGAAGGAAGGTAAGTGTCTGTGAATTGCTGATATTAAAGGTAGGGAGAGTGGGATGTTTGTGAGTTAATGGTATTACAGGTGATAATTGGGGAAACCACACTAATACCAACCCTGGTACCTTCCCTTGCAACAAACCCCGTTGCCAGCTTTGTCCACATATTCATTCTGCTGATACCATTATTGGACCTAACCAAGTGAGTTATAAGATCAAGAACACATATTCCTGCGCATCCAGAAATATAATCTATGCTATCATGTGCCGAAAGTGTCCGTCTGCTATGTACATTGGACAAACATCTCAGACACTTCGCCAAAGGATTAATGCCCACAAAACAGATATCAGACAAGATCACAAAGAGAAAACAGTTTCTTGCCACTTTAACCAGAAAGGACACTCTCTAAATGACTTAGCCACCTGCATTCTGCTACAAAGACCTTTTACATCTGCACTTGAAAGGGAGTCCTTTGAACTGTCATTCATGTTAAAATTCGACACTTGCCAACAAGGACTTAACAAGAATTTGAACTTTCTCACCCATTACCAAGACAGTTTCCCCAATTATCACCTGTAATACCATTAACTCACAAACATCCCACTCTCCCTACCTTTAATATCAGCAATTCACAGACACTTACCTTCCTTCCTCCCCCTTCCCACCCCCCCGCATCCCCCTTCTGTTCTGCAATGTGATTTGTCCTTTTCATATTTGTTCATTTTTTTAATTGTATCCTTTGGTATATATGGTTGTGACTACTTTCTTCCACTATTTGATCTGAGGAAGTGGGTCTGGCCCACGAAAGCTCATCATCTAATAAACCATCTTGTTAGTCTTTAAAGTGCTACATTGTCCTGCATTTTGCTTCAACTACCCCAGACTAACACGGCTACATTTCTATCACTATGGTCTGAAAGGGCACTGAAAAGGGAGGTGGGGAATAGATTAGGGCCAGATCCAGTGCCCAGCACAGCTCAAAAGGTGCTTTGTGCAAAGGTATTTTTGTGCCTACTTTATCTTCATCTGGTTATGTGTTGGTATTCCCATGGTACAGATTAGGGCAAGTTAAAGGCTTGGTATGGGCAGCACTCTAGAGTCAATCTGGTAGCTAGCAATCATTGAGACATAACACAGTACACCTATTTTGGGAGGTCAGGGAGGGACAAATTTGGTATAGAATTTTGCTGTGTCCATGTACAGATTTTCCTGCGCAAGCACAACCCATGTGTGGCTGTGGAAACCAAAAATGCCATGTAGGGTCCAAATCGTGGCTGCTATAACATAGCACAGCTTTGGATGTTGCATGAATGTGGAGGAAGGGTTTGTCTCCCAAGATTGCTGCTACTCCGATTTCTACTGGCCCTAGAAAATACTGTATAAAGACATGGCTGTCTTGTCTCTGCTTTTTCGAAAAATCAGAAATGCAAATTAGGTAAAATATGCATTTTGATTCAGATTTTCGAGTCTGGCATTAGTGGCGGCTTACTGGGTAGATATTTGGATTTAAAACTTGCTTGATAATATAAACTGAATGGTTCAGATTACATGGTTCTCTAGCTAATGTTTACACAGCTTCAGAATTTCTTATGAGAAACAAGTACAAATCTATTTCAAAGACTGTACTTTCCTTCCTTGGTAGCAATTACATACTCTCTTGCATTAAATGCTGGGCTAGTAAAATCAATTATTTATTACATACAAGTTAATTTCAAATTATTACAAGAAATCTTATGACATTTACAGCATTGCTACTTTTTTAAAAATTTAATTTTTGTTTTTAAGCAGTGAATGTTTTCAGCTAAACATTTAAAGAAACTCCAACCACTGAGCTGATGAGTCATTGGCTAAGCATTTGGAATCAGAGTTTGTGGAAGTGCTAAGATAGCTTTTGACAGCTGTAGCTCCTTCTTCAGGTAGAGAATATTTTCTGCATTTCAGTTCAATCACTAATTCATTGAAAGTTAAACCAACTGGGAGTTAAAAATGCAGGAAATCTTATTTTCTTTCCACTCTATTAATAAAAATGTGTGAGAATGAGATATACTTGTTCTAAAATCAGTGGTGACTTATAATTATTATTAAAATATAATATAATATTTATTATATATAATGCATAGGGATATAAATATGAGAAATTGAGCTTTTCATGTACAGTTCTCGTAAAGAAATCAGATTTGTGACTCTGGTTTGTTTCTATATCAAATTTGGCTTTTAATCACTAGTGGAAAGCGTGGCATTATTTTAGTATATGTCACTTGATCTAAAGTTCTTACATTCATTCCTTATGGCCCTAAAATGGACTTACACAGTCGTAAGTTTTGCATTACTCCATAATCAGAATGTATTTTACCCAATCAGTGAGTGCTTGTGGCAATCTTGCTGTTAAATGATAACCACAGATTATGGGAAGAGTTGGTCAGAAAAACTTGAGATCCGTTTTGTGTCTCAGAATGTGGTTCTGTTGAAATTGAAACATGTTGCAAAATCATGTCAGTTTTGCCAAAATTGAATTTTTTAAATAAAAATGAGATCCTTTATTAGATCAGTTAAGGAGCATTACCATAATGAAATATAGAGATTTGGCATTTGGATGCAAATCTGAAACTTATAGAGGATATACCAAGCCATCTGCTTCTTTGATCACCATGCTGTGTCCCCTCCCACTACATGGTGTTGATCTAACTCCTCAAGACAATAACCTACTTTAATTCCTTCCTCCAGCTTTTCTTGTGATGAACAACTCTGCACTGCCAGGCAGCTCCACTGTCCCTTCAAAACTCTCTGTGGACTTTCAAAGGACAGGTGGACAACAGGACTGGCGACAAACTTCACCAGGCCCTAAGCAATGTGGGGGTGGGAACTGTGGCTCTAGGCATCCTGGAAGAGGTAGAGTCTCAGGTAGATGGGGAGAGGCTAGAAGGTCCCCTTCCCCAGCCAGGCCTCAGCGCCACCCACACAGTTTTACCTTAAGAAATTAGACTTCTAAAACTGAGTTTCTTTCCATGAGCATTTCAGTATGAAATCAGGCATGTTTTGACTCTAAAGAAATCTTATAAATAATTTGCTCAGCTACAGAAATGTAATATACTGGTATAACTTAAATTACTGGTTTCATAGTGATCCACATATACATATGATTTGAAGTATCTGTCTATGCTTGATGTTTCTGGATAGGTTTGTTTGGGGAAAGGTTAAGGTTTATGGTTTACACTGAGAAAAGTGTAGTTCAGTGTCCTGTAAAATAAATTGTTTGTTTGCTTGTCTTGTGGGCAAAGGTGGTGATGGGATGTTACTTTTTAAGAACTTAGGATACACTCTGTCTTTCTGAAATACCAAAGTCTGAACTATTGGAAGTTTCTTGCCGGTAGTCTGAGCAGAAATATAAGGTTGTTTGTTTAACAACAAAAACTTTTTTCTCAGAATGTTTTTGGAGAGTCGTCTCAACTGTGTGTTCTTCTTTAATAAAGTCTCAGAAGGCTTCTGTCTCATATTGAAGTGCCTGGCATTCAAAGCTGGTTCTGTTTGCTAGTCTGTCTTTCACTCTGTTCATTTTTCATGAGAACTGGCCTGTTCAGTGAAGGAGTTTTACGAGATGTGGGGTTTTTTTCTGAGAAGACAGAATGATATTGAAGTGCTTGAGTGTTTTTATTTTGAGGGGTGTAAAGAAGATGACCGCTAGATCTATGAGGATGTATGTTTTGACCTGAAGGTTTTCTACAATGGGGAGGTTTTTCTTTTTGCAAGGATATGTTTACACTGCAGTAAAACACCTGTGGTTGATACAGATCAGGTGAGTTGGTATTTGCAGGGGCTCAGGGTAGGAATGATAACTAAGCCCAAATTCCTACATTGCAATTTTATAGCCCCATAATCCCAAGTCAGCTGATGGGGCAAGTAAAAGTGTTTTGTTTTAGTGTAGAAATGTACTAGGACTGCATTGCTAAAGTAAATGTTACAGTAGTATATGCAGTCATTCACTTGAGGTAGTAAAAAGTGAACACATGCAGAATTTCACTGGTTTGTCTGATATTGAATTTCTTAGGAATATTTTATAAGATTTTGACCCTATAAATTATCATTTAATTTAGCAATGTTACTTCTGTAGTAGTGCCCCTGCTTGGGAAGAACAGTCAAATAGGCATTGTCCATACCCCAGGTCCTTTCATGCTCTCTGTCCTTTCCGCTTTACTTTGCCTTTTTTATCTAAGGGTTTTATTCCCTGGGTTTTTTCCTTCTCCTGCTTAGTTACTGCCATCACCAGAAGGCTACATGCTTCTGAGGACAGGATGTCCATTGATGGTTCAGTAGGACCAAGTCACATGTCCTACTTGGTTAAGCTAGGGGCTTTTGAAAGCAGAGAAGTGAAGTTTCCAACTTCTCTCTGAGCTAGGAGTTCTGTATATGTGACTTCATCAGGGGTTGCTGCAGGAGCAAAGAAAGAAGGGGTTCAAAGAGCCACTTGCCACTTTGCACAGCCTATGTACTTCTGCAATTGAAAGTAACAAATGTAGATTGAGGTTTTATGTTGCCCTTTCTGGTTGGCAGATCTCTGTTGCCGTATCATGTTTATATTATGTTAGTGCCTAAATGTCCTGCCCAGGAGCATAGCTTTCATTGTGTTGGGTATTGCATAAACACTGGGAAGACTTTCAGTTAAATTCTGGTTGCACTGGAGTTAGAGGTTTTGCTGTTTGACTTCCATAGGGCTAGAATTTCATCCATAAGACTGACAGTACTGGGTCAGACCAATGGCCCATGTAGCCTAATATCCTAACAGTAGTCCATGCCAGATGCTTCAGAGGGAATGAACAGAAAAGGGCAATTTTGAATGATCATTCCATGTCATCAAGTCCCAACTTCTGGCATTTGGAGGTTGGCTGTCTTGTCTAATAGCTGCCGAAAGACGACTTCTGTTTGAATTTTTGTGTTTTATTTTTAAATCCAGTTATACTTTTGGCTGTCACAGCATCCTCTGGCACAAGTTACACAGGTTGACTATGTATTGTGTGAAGTACTTCTCTGTGCTGGTTTTAAGTTCCATTGGGTAAATCCTGGTTTTTGTATTCTTCACACATTTACATAATAATTCTCTAGTCAATTTCTCCACTCCAGTCATGGTTTTATAGATTTCTATCATACTTACCTTTAGCCGTCTGTTTTTAAGCTGACCAGTGCTAGTCTATTTAATCTTTGCTCACATGGAAACTGTTCCATACTCCTAATCATTTCTGTTGCCCTCCTCTACTTTTTTCTAATAAATGAGGTGCCAAGATCTGCATGCAGTGTTCAAAATGTGGTCATATCACAAGTGTTTATGCAGAGGCACTGTGATATTTTCTCTCTTATCGTTCCCAGTCCTAATGGCTCCTAACTTAGTTAGCTTTTTTTTGACTGCTGCTGCATAGGGTGACCATATTTCTCAATACCAAATATGGAACACCTGGTAAAATGATTTGTACTCAAGTGACCTTCAACAGCAATCAATTGTACAAACATTCAAATTGGCTTCAGATTGACTGAGACCCTGTTAAGGCAAATACACAGTATTTCTTTGTATCTTTTAAGACTTTCAAGTTCGCAGAGGGAGGGCTGACACACCCACACACACCCTCCCACATACAGATGGGGAGAGGTCACATGTACTCAGACCCTATACACCTCTATTACTGTACATGTACGGGTGTGTATGACTGAAACAACCCTCCTTGCCCTGCACTCTCTGCCCTCCATGGATGGACCTGTCTCTCTTGGGAGCTGGCACTGCATCTTCCCAAGGCAACATATATGGGGGGGGGGGACACATAGGTTCACATGCCCATCCCCCCCAAAATTTCTGCAAGGGTTCACACTGGAATGTGGCCAGCAGCAGCCTTTTTGCACTGTGCAGAAGGGAAGGGATAGGAACTGATTACAGTCGTAGCAGAGGAAGAGGGGGTGATAACATGAACTGGCCCATGTCTTGGTAGAAATCTTATCTTTCCTCCCTTACTGCCCCTCCCCCATATGGCTGAAAGAAGCTTGTCCCTTCTTACCCGCACAGTGTTGAAAGGCAGCTAAACCCTCCAGGCTGCCACTGATAACATAACACAGCTGTCTCCGGCAGGCAAAGGTTAATGCCTCAGGATGCATTGCGCATCAAGGCCCAGAGAACCTGCCTGCAGGCACTTCAGCGAACACCGCTGGAGAGGAGGCTCAGCAGAGGAGGCTGCCTAGGCACCTGAGAAGCACCATGCTCCCTGGGGGCGGGACCCAAGGTGGCTGTAGGTGGGAGGCCTGGGTGAAGAGGATATTAGCCCCCACTTTGGGGACTGCACTGGAATCTGTAGATCTGGGGCATGAACCGGCTGGAAATCACTTTCTCCTCCACCACTCTAATCCAGAGCTTACCTGAGGGGCAGAAGGATTTCCCCATGGCAGCGTTCTGCAGGGATTTGGCACATGCACGGCTTGGCTCCTCCTGACCAGCGCCTGAGGCTGCAGAGTCTTAGACTTTCCCGGTGTGCCAGCCCAGCCAGAGGCAGTCAGGGAAGGAAGGAGCCTGCTGGCCCGGTTGTTGTTGATCTGAGTGCTCTGATCACTGGTTCTCCACACAGCACTGGGAGCAGGCCACCCTGCCAAGAAATATGGAGGAGCGAGAGTGATGCAGGGGAAGGGCAAAGAAAGGAGAGGACAGCAGGAAGGGGATGAGTGGGCAGCCAATGAGAGGGCAGCCGAGAGGACTCATAACCAGCTGATGCCTGCCCATGCTCATCAGCCACTGTGGTTCATAGGCATGCCAGCCAGGAACTGCATGCGGCCCTGGTGGCTAAGAGCCGGCACCCCTGCACTGCATCTTGCCTTGCAACCAGCCTTGAAAACCCACCCCCATCATCAGCCACTGGATCCTCCAACTGACCACTGGTGGGTGGCTGGCTGGTAAGCAGGGATCCAGCCAGCACCATGACCTACCAGTACTGGTGGGGTGAGAAAAACAGAAAATAGTAGACAATTTCCCCCTTTTAAAAGAAAAGGACACCAGGAGAAGGGCTTAAATATGGGATTGTCCCTTTAAAAATGGGGCATCTGGTCATCCTAGTGAACACTGAACAGTTGTTTTCAGAGAACTATCCATGTTGATGCAAGATTTTATTTTTTTGAGTGCTGACAGCTAATTTAGACTCCATCATGTTATATGTGTCTACGAGCAGATTTAGCTGGCATTGCCTGGTCCTTCCCTCAACGAAGTTTTTTTTTGGGGAATTTTTGGAAAATAAAAGGAAAATGTACATGCTTTATTTAAATGATTGTATTTTTCAAAAATACAGTGCTATTTGATTAAGTTAATTTTTATTTCAGATTTCTTTAAAAATTATTAAAATGTGTCCATATAATTTTTATGGGAATACCATCAAGTGTATTTTTTTCTTCATCCCTATAAACTCTTATCACTCACTGTTTTAACAAAAAAGGGCTATAATCAATTTGGTTTCCAGAAACATTGTCTTATTGCTTTCAAACCTTAAACATTGATTTAGCTGTGCCAATACAGGGCACTATTCCAAATTTCTCTGTTTTATATTTTTCCTGTAAAATTCATTGAGAGCAATCTTATTCCAGGTTCATCTTATGTTTCTGGCTCATCTTGGTTCAGTCTTTCAACGTTCGCTCGGATATGTCAATTTTTAGGACTGTACTTGATTTGGTGATTCTGTCTTTTTTTTTTTTCTATTGGGCTTTATGAGAAATTTTTCCATTCCAGGCACATTCCATTTTTTCTGGCACAAGCAAACCCTTATGTTTTTTTAAGTTATGATGAGAGGAATCTTTATCTGAATTTGGTGGTCCTAGTTCTTACCGTTTAGCAGGAGTTCTTGATCAAAGAGAAAAACTCTCTAAAATACATAGTAGGTTGTTTTCCAATGTGCATTAATTTGCATTTATTAACATTGAATTTTTGTGAGATCCCTTTTGTAACTCTTCACAGTCTGCTTTAGACTTAACTATCCTGAGTAATTATATGTCATCTGCAAACTTTACTGCCTTTACTGCTTTATGAACATATGGAACTGTACCGATCCTTATGGGGCACCTTGTTTACCTGTTTCCATTGTAAAAATCATTACTATTCTCTTGTTTCCTATCTTTCAACCTGTTATTGATCCATGCTCTCATTTGCATTCTTATCCCATGGCAGCTTATTTTGCTTAAGAGTCGTTGATCTCTGTCGTGAAGAGAGATGAACGTAGATCTGATGGGGCAATGGTTTCTGTAGCCCTCTTTTGCATATATGGCTAGCATTTAATTCTGCTTCTCCCAGTTCTCTGTATATGCCCTTGCATTACTTTGTGTCTCTGTCTGTCTGAGGAATATGTTTCTAGACTTCTCTTTACTAGATATAAGAAACTAGCATATTTAACATGATTGTATGTGGGGAAAAAAAACAATATTCTGCTAAGAGTTCAGATTCCAAACACAGTTGTCCCACAAGAAATAATAGATAGATGGACATTCCTCCCTTCCTAGTTCTCAGTTGTTTCATGACTGATGCAATCACAAATAACCTCTCAGACATATGATAATACTGGGCTATGTGGTAGTGTTTTGCAATTAGGGCCACTACGTTTCATGGCGTGCCTATCGGTGAAATGAAAGGGATTTCACAAGCTTACTTTTCAGATGTGACGTATCACACCTGTGGCGTGCCTCATTGGTAAAACAAAAGAGTGTGACATATGTTCAGTACACCCAGAGGCATGTCGCATTCCATAAAGTGCTGGGATCGCCTCTCATACTTTTCATAAGCAGTTTCTCTTTTTCTGTTTCTTTATGTAACGCACCTGGAACTTCACCGCTTGAGCTCATGCAAAACAGGAGTAACGCCTCTGGAGCAGATGGGGTTTCTCGTCCTACTCATTCCAGTTTTATATCAGAATATCTTGCCCACCGTATTTTATTTAACTGCTTCAAAATAAAAAAGATTTTAATGTATTATTCATAGGAATGCATTTATTGTTCAACTGCCAACAGCTATTGGGCCAAATTCTGCAGTGGAGTCACACAAACAGTCAAGTTTATGATGACGTAGGTAAGATGATAGAGGTGTAAATCAAAATTAGCACTGAGAAATGTAAAATATACAGTCAGACTTGAGAGAATGTCGTTCCCTAGCGTATTGCATGTGGGTGTAGGCTGGCACATGGGAGGCAGGCCAACAGACATAAAGATCAGTAACACAGCCATTGAATACCAGCCCTGTACCCACAAAATCTGATCCTGCACAATTGAAATCAATGGGAGTTCTGCTGTTGACATCAATGGGAGCAGGAGACCCTGGATACCCACCAATTGCCACCCATCATTGTTATCACAGGATTTAACCCATGTACCACAGATAATAAAACACCTAAACAGTATGTGCTAACCAAAGTCAGCGCTGAGTTACAGTTCATTCAGCTTCATTGGAGCCCTTGCACAATATGGCAAAGGTAGAGAGTGTCTTTAATTCACCGGTCTATACATCTGAAAATTCCCCAGAGAGTAACACAAATCACTGTGATGAATGTTCAACAGAGAAATTTACTGCTCAGCGGGTCCATCTAACAAATCTTTGCCTTCATAAAGAGTGATGTGTTACTTAACAAATGGAAAGCTGCTCCAGACAATATGTCATGGGCCCCATCCAGTACTGGACAATTCACAGCTTCCCTTTCTTTAGACTGGCTTACAACTTTTTAAGCCTTTGTACATTTACATATTAATTCCTTATTTTCATGTCAATTCTCCATCCCGTCAGTGCAGATTTAGTGTGTGTTCAAACCTATCATTTATATTCCTAACAAATGTGATTCCTTTGCGTCCTTCATACACATATGCAATTTTATTTATGCTTAAGTTGTTAAACATGATCAAAGTCTTAAATCACATCAGGCTTTTTATCAGGGCTAAAATATGCCTTCCCTCCCAACAATGAGGTACTTAGTTAGCTGTAGGTATGCTTTAAACTGGTAGTTTTGATCACTGCAACATGTTTTAGAGTAAAGAAAATGGTAGGAGGAGATGAAGTATGCATGATACAGCTCATATTTACAAACTGTACTCAAAAGAATAAACTTTTTTTTTTTTTAATGATGAACCACTTATGCGGGAAAATGGTCCCAAATTCATTAAATTTTAATTGTTGGGAAACAGTCCCAAAGCCATTAAACATTAATTGACCATAAAGCCATTTTAAGATGCTATTATATATACTATGTAAGCTGCATTCATCTATGGGAATAGATAAATCATGTGACTGTACATCAAGTCAACTATTTTTCTCATTGATTAAAGTTAATTTTCTCTAAAGTCTCACACCTATCCAAGTATTTACTTTTGACAATGAGCATGATACACAATGACTGATCCATGTTAGAAAAGATATCAAGTGCACAGAGCTGTGTTGACACAATGATAGCGTTTAGCATTCAAGCTTGAGATTTTTCAGAGCTACCAGAGGAATTTAGATACTTAGAGGAATTTAGATCCCTTTACTGTAGTGGAAACTGGAAAAACAAACTCCCTCAAAGTTTTCAGAGTCCTAGCCCAAATGCTTAAGTCTCCAGATGAAATATTTCAAGTTCCCTACTGCAGTGTTAATGTGGGCATGTTACATATATGGTATATGATATGCTACTAAATGTATGTCTTTATATATTCTCAAGGAAAAGCTCCATTAAAATGTCATCAAAGTTGAGAACACATATTGGTAATTTAAGATACTATACATAACATGGGGCATGTAGCTACTTAAGAAAAACCTATATTATGAGTGTAGGAAAATTACAATAAGAAAAGCAAATGTGTTAAAATAGATAAACAATTAGGGCACCCAAACAATCTAAACTATGCCCTTTAGAGAGGACATGAAATAGGCACATGTGTATGACTAAGGCATTTTGGTGTGTTTGTAATTCCAGATTAAACTTTTTAAATTTTGATTGTTTTTGCTCTCATGTTATCACAATAGTCCACCATTTTAACTCTTCAGTTAGTGGAATTAATGGATATTCTTATACATTCTTGGAAAATTCTTTCTATTCTCAAAGAGCAAGTGCTATATTTTTAAGGAGGGCATGCTGTAGTTTTCAACAGTGGTTGAATTCGTTCATTAAAGTATTTAAATCGCTAATTTAAGTGTTAAGGTCAGCCCAGCTTTATCTATGTGAAACTAGTATTCTCCATAGTGTGCAAAGTGTCTGAGTTGCAGAAGGATCCTAAAATTCGGAAGGTTTGAATCTCTGTGCATTTAAATTCTCTACCTTAATTTTGCAGGTGGTACTTTTTAAAATTTAATTTTATTTTGGCGTGACTGGAGGAAGAAGAATATAACACATAGCTTATAAATCTGGAAGGGATCAGGTTGGGGCTATCACAAATTCTATTATCTAACAATCCTTCTATCCATTCCCAGTCTGCAGACATTGCATGGAATGAAGCCTGTGATCACTTTGCATTTTCAGGTCTTCTCTCAATCCTATCTCATCACAGGACATAACTGAACTAATACATATGCAATGTGTACACTTTCAGGGAAGATCAGATCACCTATTCAAGCATACCTATTTGTACACATTTTATATTGTCAGTTCAGTTGGACAATGAAATATACAAAATTGCCACTGGGAGGACACTTGGGCCTGAGAGAAGATGAGGAAGGATGCAAGGATTTTTAGACAAGAGAGGAGTTTCCTAAGTATCTTTCTGCTCTCTTCCTCTTTTCTGAGGCAGGAACTTGAAGCTGTGGCAGATAGTAGGAGGTTGTGAGCTTGTTGGCTAAGGATATGCTGCAGAGGTCTTCTCCAGCTGAGAAGGTGTAGTGTTCTAAGCTGGTGAATGGAGGAGTCTGGGATGTTTTAAATAGGTAAGATGGAATTGTGAGCTTTCCACAAGGGGATGACAATTGGGCTTCTGGAAGCTGTGAGAAAGGGAGGTTTGTGCTGCTGTTGAGTAGGGGACTGGGATGACTGTAATAGTAGATTCTGAGAAGGAGGATTTTGAGGGCTTTTTAAGAATATGATGAGTAGATTCTAGGACCATTTTTCTAGGATGGGGAAACTGGGGGGAGGAAGGGCCATGAATTTATGAAGTGCCTGCTCAAGAATTTCGAGATGGGGGGAGTTGGGAATTATTGACAGGGCAGGCGGCCATTTCTGAATCAAAACACATTTTTAATGCTTGAGGGCACATTGTTCCATGGTTCTGGATGTCTTTTAGATAATGCAGGACCAGATCCTCAGCTGGTGTAAATCAGTAGAGTTCCATTGAATTTAATGAAGTGACACCAACTTTTACCATGTGAAAATCTTGCCAGTAATAGTTGAAATATATAGGTGGGCAGCAAAGAAGCTGCCAAAACTCACTGGACTTCTTCCAGAGCTTTTAATTATTTCCTTTTGCTCTAGTTGCTGAAAAAAAATCAGAGAAAATTGTTACAGCTGTACTTACTACCACTCAACTTTATTGAATCAGGGATATATGTACATTTTTGTTGCCATCTATTATGATACATGTAACACATACCTCTATTGTTTATGTATCTTTATATATTTAAAAATACTCAGATACATATATGGTGCTATGAATATAGAAGACAAAATTATTGGCTGTTTGAGAGGGAATTTGAGGAAAATATCACCCCAAGTGAGAAAGTAGGCTCTATATGACAATCTTGGGAAGTTTGAGGGTAGTGGCTCAGTATTAAAGAAAACCATTTGCCCCAAAATGCAATAAAGGTTACTTTTTTCTGTCCACTGAGTTTTTAAGACTTTCTTATTCATGACGAGAAGTTTTGTTATAACACAAAAGTATGTGTGAAAGAACAAATCAGAGAATCCTCTGTGAGGCTGATGTGAATCTGAAGACACTGCACTGATTCTTGGATTCCAAGTTTTTGGGTATGTGTTTGCAACTGTTTAGCATCTCTTGGACTACAGGCAGTCCCCGGGTTACGTACAAGATAGGGACTGTAGGTTTGTTCTTAAGTTGAATCTGTATGTAAGTCGGAACTGGCATCCAGATTCAGCCGCTGCTGAAACTGATCAGTTTCAACAGCGGCTGAATCTGGACGCCAGTTCTGACTTACATACAGATTCAACTTAAGAACCCCAGGCATCCCCAAGTCAGCTGCTGCTGAAACTGATCAGCGGCTGATTCCAGGAAGCCCGGGGCAGGGGCTTCCTGTAGTCAGCCACTGGTCAGTTTCAGCAGCGGCTGACTTGGGGATGCCTGGGGCAGAGCAGCTGGGGTGCTGCTGGGTTGGTCCAGTAGCGCCGCCGCTCCTCAGTGCTACTGGACCAACCCAGCAGCACCCAAGCTGCTCTGCCCCAGGCGTCCTGATTCAGCCGCTGCTGAAACTGACCAGCAGTGGCTGAATCAGGACGCCTGGGGCAGAGCAGCTGGGGTGCTGCTGGGTTGGTCCAGTAGCGCCCAGAGCGGCGCTACGGGACCAACCGGCAGCGCCCCAGTTGCTGTACCACAGGCGTCCGGAGCAAAGCCGCGGAGCACGGGGGCAGCGGGACAGCCCAGACGCGCCGTGGCTGTCCTGCTGCCCTCGGGCTCCATGGCTTTGCTCTGCTTTGCTCCCCATCCCCCTGGTCTGCAGACCAGGGGGACAGGGAGCAAAGCGGCGGAACACGCGGGCAGCGGACAGCCCAGACGCGTCTGGGCTGTCCGCTGCCCGTGTGTTCTGCCGCTTTGCTTCCTCTCCCTGGTCTGCTGGAGACCAGGGAGAGGGAGGGCCCCGTTCGTAACTGTGGATCCGACATAAGTCGGATCCGCGTAACTCGGGGACTTCCTGTATATGAATATTGCTGATGACACACGTGATGGGAATTACTTGTAGGGTTGCCAGGTGTCCAGTATTGACCTGGACGGTCCAGTATTTTCACTTCCAGTCCAGTAAAAAAAATGCAGACACCTAAAATGTCCAGTATTTTCTGACTCCCGCCCCCTCTCCCCCTCTCCCCCCCCCCCTCCGGCCAGGAGGCAAGAATCCCAGGATGGCTGCCAGCAGCCTATTAGGGCCAAAAAGCCTCGAAAGCATTTCTTAAGGGGGCCACACTGGTTTTTTTTATTTTGGGATTTTTGGTTTTTTTTGTTAAACCATCGGTATTTTTGGTTTAACCATCTGACAACTCTAATGACTTGGTGCTTTTAAAAAAAAGGAGACTGTAAACTTGTCAATAGCAAGTTATTCTATTATAGAACTCTAAACTATGATGAATAAAACTATTTGAAATGTCTTAAAATCTTCTTGAATGCAGGAATCTGAACCTGCTATTTAAAATATTTTTGAGTGGGCCTCATTTAATTTTTTCCTTCCAAATTTTTCCCTCACTTCCCATTTAAAATGTTAAATAGCTATGTCACTAAAACTGTGGATTTAGACTAGAAAGTTGACCTTAGTGTTGTACCACAAATGTAGAAGCAATGAACATAAATTTGTTTTATATTTGATTTTAAATTTTCCTCATCGTTCATCCGAGTATTTGTAAAAGTGATCATCTGCTATCTTGTACTAGTATGTATTTCTAGTCATACTTAAGGTTACTCAGTGTGTTCCTTTTCAGAATATAAATGCATGAGATATAAAAACCATAGTTTTCTATAACACAATCAGTTAATTAGGTTCCTCTCTGAACGTTGTATCATTGTTGATTTAGTGTGTGCTTTGAGTTCTTTTGTTAGACGTGCTTCAGACATGCCAGTAGGGATTTCCTATTACCAGTCTGGTGCTGTTTTACTAGTTCTGGAATGCTGCCAGGTAACATCAAGAGACCTTCACCTCTCGGCTCTCAGTGTTTTTTTTTTAAATGCTGGGCTTAGTAAACCATAGTGATTGTTTTGTAAGGGCTCACATACAGAAAGCTCAGTCACTAGCTATAGCTTACTGCAAATGAGCAGTAGCAATGGCAGAACTCAATACCTTGGCTTAAAAACACAAGCTACTGCACCCACATACTTGAAATAAAGATTAATGCTATTGACATGCAATGGAAGTTTAACTTCCTATAGCAGTGGTTTTAACACACAAAAGGCTGGCCACCTATTTTTCCTAAACTGTTTCCTAATCTGATGCAGCATCCATCCCATTAGTTCTACTTGTTCTATTACTTACTTTTAAAACCTGTGACTACAGCAACACTTTATAGGATTTTGACCATTTGTTGTCAGTTTATCAGCTACACCTGTGTAGGATGTCACTGAAGTCAGTAGGGCCACAAGGTTGTAACAGAGTGCAGAATGTGGCCAAATATTACTAATGCAGCAATATTTAAACTGCAAATTTCTCAGATTAGAGATCCTAAATATTGTTTTTTGTACATCACCAAATCAAGAATCAGTAATTACAGTCACTAGAAAGTGACATAAGACCTAATCCTGCAAACCCTTAAGCACATGAATAACCTTATTCACATGGGTGCAATAGGACTCTTTTATGTATAAAGTTCTGGATGTTCTTAAGTGTTTGCAGAATCAGACTTTAAATATTCTTACACCCCATGCAGTTAATGCCAGTGGTGCACATACACTTGCCATTGATGTAACCATAAATTGAAAAAGAAGAATTAAAGGTGACTCTACTCTAGGAAAATTCCTGTAGCCTTTTGAAATCATAAGGTTTTCTTTTACATTCATTATTAAGGTTCCCTTCGAATGAAACTCAGGACTGGCCAGAAAACAAAAATTCAGTTTTGCAAAAAAAATTGTGGTTTCAGCATTTGGACATGTTACACATCAGGATGAAATTCCAAGAGCTTATGAAATGTTTCATGATAAACGAGAGAGCAGCATAACCAATAGCCCAGTTGGGATATGGGAGACCTAGAATCAAGACCCTGCTGGGTCTGACTCCAGGCTATTCTGGTATAATCCCTTCCTGATTTTTGACCCTGCACCTAAGAAACTTTCCAACAAAAGTTTCCTCAGAACTTATCTGGGTCTGCAAAACATGTTTTTTGTTTGGACAAATAAGCATTTTTCACATGAAAAAAACATTTTGAAAAATTCCCAAACAGCTCTAGTGTCATGAACTTCCATGTTAATCTAGCCTATGCAGATGTGGAGTGGCTCAGAAATCTTATTGATCCTGACAACAATATTAAGGTGACACTTAGCCACAACAACCTGCTTTGAAATGTTTTCCTATGTATGGGTAGCACTAACACACTACCATTCAACAGCAGGCAAACATTTTCCTCTTTCACCTGTCTCTTTTTTCTTCAACAAACACACTGTATGTTGGTCACCTTTAGAACGTTTCACTGTAATCTTTCTGAGTAGACAAGATTACAGCCCAAGTCACAATATTTCCTGAACTTCACTAGAACTAGAAACTGAGGAAGGAGCTCCTGCCAGGACTTTGGGGACATGAGAAACAAGCAGACTGTATTGACATTTCTCTTTCCCAGGGTGAAACCAGTCACTGTTCTGTATACTGATGAAAGTGGCTTCTTGTGTTCAGAAATAAACACAAGTTATAGAAATAGGCATAGCTTTAAAAAGAAAGCACAGAAGTTGAGAAACAAAACAAAAATTGAATCCGATCATGATTTAAAAAATCATGTATGGAATAATAACCTCAGATTCAGCATGATACAGTTAAGCATGTGCTTAAAATTAGGCATCTGATTAATCCCATTTTTATTGCTTAATATTATTTGTGTACTTCAAAGTACCTTATTGACCTGGGATTTAGGTAGTATACATTGTTAGACCATGAAAATCCATCATTTTCTTGATATTTGCTCTCATTTTCTGTCCTGTATTTCTGTTTTAATGGGCCCAATTCATCCCTGCGTTTCTTCAGTCTTACCCTGGTGCAACTCCATTCAATATCACTATCAATTTTGATACTTTGTCTTTTGTTCTGGATTTTCTATAGCACCTATTGAAATAGCCTAAGTCTGAGGCATTTTTGTTGACTAAAATGTGCCAGTGTAGACAAGGACTGAATGATCACTCAAACCAAGGTTGTCTTCTACAACCAGTTCTTCTATCTATGAGATCATCACTACTCACCAGGACCAAAGCTAAAACAGCTTCACCACTTGTTGTTTCAGCAACTGTTTGGTAAAGAAATCTGTTGGCTATCACAGCTAGGAACATCTGATCCCTACTATTATTTGTAGTCCTTGCTCTCCAATCTATATCTGGGAAGTTAATCTCCCATAATCACACAATTCCCAATAGTATTTATTTAAATTATTATTTTATTTAAAAATCTCTTTCTATTTCATTTCCCAGTTTGCCACAGGCAGATATGTATCCCGTAGTTGTCCACACTGTGATACTGTCAGAGGATGAGTACTTTGTTAACCAGTTAGTGAACAGGTGAGTGCTAACAGGGAGTTTAGAGAGGGAGTTCTCTAGGTAAAGGAGAAGCAGATACAGGACTCTTGAGGGAAGTATGTGTTGTTATTGGGGCTTTCTTACTGTGTGCTGAGCTTGTGTTTGTGAGTGAGGGTTGGTGGGTGGTGGTGGGTTTTTTTTCTTTCTCCTCTGTGTTTTTGAGTGAGGCTTTAGAGAGGGAGTTCTCCAGGTAGAGGAGAAGCAGATACAGGACTCTTGAGGGGTGTGTGTGTTTGTGTTTGGGGCTTTCTTGCTGTGTGCTGAGCTTGTGTTTGAGAGTGAGGGTTGGTGTGTGTTCTTTTTTTGTTTTTGCTTGTTTTTTCCCCTGTGTTTGTGAGTGAGGCTTTTTTTTTCTCCACTTCCCCCTTGCCCTCCCTCTCCCCTTCATGGAGTGTGTGCTGTGATTGGCAGGTGGAAACTGTTGGCTTCTAATTAAAGTTTGAATTCTAGAAGCCTCTGCTGATTGGCTGAGCCTTGGTAGGGGGAGGGACTTTCAGGCACTCCAGGGCTTTATAAGGCAGTGGTCAAGTGACCAAGGAGCTTGCAAACAGGACAGCAGCAATGGATGGTGATAGGTCTGCTGTTGTTACCTGCACAGCGTGTGCCATGTTTGTCTTCCTCCCAGAAGAAAGAACGGATTTCATCTGCACTAAGTGCAAGCTGGTTGCCATTTTTAAGAGAAAATTAGAGGACTGGAGGCCCAAGTGTCGACCCTATGCTCCATCAGAGAGGATGAAGATTTTCCTCGATAGAAGGCAGTGTTTAATCCTTCAAGCATGGCAGGTGGAAGAGCCAGAGAGGGCAGTACATGACGAGGAAGAGACCTGGCAGCATGTAACTTCTAGAAGGAGAAAAAGGCCAGCACGGGAATCCCCCAATGCTATAGAGATAAGTAATCGCTTTCAGGCTCTCTCCACAGGCTCTGCAGTGCTGAATGCTTTGGAAGGGACCTCACAAGGAAGAAACCGGAAGGGAACACTATCTTCTGGAAGGCATGCGATGTCACCACCCCCAAAAGTAAATGATGGGTGGTGGGAGTCGGGGACTCCCTCTTAAGAGGGACTGAGCCATCCATCTGCCATCCGGACCTAGAATCTCGAGAGGTGTGCTGCTTACCGGGAGCTCGCATTCAGGATGTGACTGAGGGTGTGTCTAGACTACATGCCTCCTTCGACGGAGGCATGTAGATTAGCCAGATCGGAAGAGGGAAATGAAGCCGCGATTAAAATAATCGCGGCTTCATTTAAATTTAAATGGCTGCCCCGATCTGCCGATCAGCTGTTTGTCGGCAGATCGGGGCAGTCTGGACGCGACGCGCCGACAAAGAAGCCTTTCTTCATCGGCACAGGTAAACCTGGTTTCACGAGGCTTACCTGTGCCGATGAAGAAAGGCTCCTTTGTCGGCGCGTCGCGTCCAGACTGCCCCGATCTGCCGACAAACAGCTGATCGGCAGATCGGGGCAGCCATTTAAATTTAAATGAAGCCGCGATTATTTTAATCGCGGCTTCATTTCCCTCTTCCGATCTGGCTAATCTACATGCCTCCGTCGAAGGAGGCATGTAGTCTAGACACAACCTGAGAGTCTAACCAAACTTATCAAACCTTCAGATCGCTACCCCTTCCTGCTTCTCCACATGGGAACTAACGATACGGCCAAGAATGACCTTGAGTGGGTTACGGCGGATTATGTAGCGCTGGGAAGAAGGATCCAAGAATTCAGAGCGCAAGTGGTGCTCTCGTCCATCCTCCCTGTTGAAGGGAAAGGACTGGGCAGGGATCATCGAATTGAGGACGTAAATGCATGGTTGCGCAGGTGGTGTCGCAGAGAGGGCTTTAGTTTCTTCGACCATGGGACTCTGTTCCGGGCACAAGGATTGTTAGGAAGAGATGGGATCCACCTAACGAAGAGAGGAAGGAGCATCTTCGCGGGCAGGCTTGCAAACCTAGTGAAGAGGGCTTTAAACTAGGTTCAGCGGGGGACGGTGACCAAAACCCAGAGGGGAGTGGGAAAGTCGGATACTGGCAGGAAATGCAGAGAGGAACGCGCAAGAAAGGAGGATCTCTGATTCAAATGGAGAAGATAGGGCAATCAACTGGTTACCTGAGGTGTTTGTACACCAATGCGAGAAGCCTGGGCAACAAACAGGAAGAACTGGAGGCCCTGGCCCAGTCCAAGAAATATGATTTGATTGGGATAACAGAGACTTGGTGGGATGGCTCGCATGACTGGAATGCTGTCATGGAAGGGTATAGACTATTCAGGGAGAAAAGGAGGAGGAGTTGCACTATATGTAAGAGAGCACTATGATTGCTCTGAACTCCAGTATAAAGAAGGAGAAAAACCTGTTGAGAGTCTATGGGTTAAGTTTAAAGGAGCAAACAACAGCAGTGATGTTGTGGTTGGTGTCTGCTACAGGCCACCAAATCAGGTGGATGAGGTAGATGAGGCTTTCTTTGGACAACTGAGAAGCTTCCAGATTACAGGCCTTGGTTCTCGTGAGGGACTTTAATCACCCTGACATCTGTTGGGAAACCAATACGGCAGTACACAGGCAATCCAGGAAGTTTTTGGAGAATGTTGGGGATAACTTCTTGGTACAAGTGCTGAAGGATCTGACCAGGGGCTGTGCGCAGCTTGACCTTCTGCTCACAAACAAGGAGGAACTAATAGGGGAAGTAGAGGTGAGTGACAACCTGGGAAGCAGTGATCATGAGATGGTAGATTTCAGGATCCTGACCAAAGGGAGAAAAGAGAGTAGTAAAATACACACCTTGGACTTCAAAAAAGCAGATTTTGACTCCCTCGGAGACCTGATGGGTAGAATCCCCTGGGATGCTAACGTGAAGGGGAAAGGAGTCCAGGACAGCTGGCAGTATTTTAAAGAAGCCTTATTGAAGGCACAGAAAGAAACCATCCCGACACGTAGCAAGAGAGGCAAACATGGTAGGAGATTGGATTGGCCTACAGGGGAAATCATTGGTGAACTTACGCACAAAAAGGAAGCTTACAAAAAGTGGAAACTTGGACAAATGACCAGGGAGGGGTTTAAATGTATAGCTCGAGAATGCCGGGGGGTTATCAGGAAGGCGTAAGTGCAAATGGAATTGCTACTGGCTAAGGATGTGAAGGATAACAAGAGAGGTTTCTACAGGCATGTTAACAAGAAGAAGGTGATCAGAGAGGGTGTGCGGCCCCTACTGGATGAAGGAGGTAACCTAGTGACAGATGACGTGGGGAAAGCTGAAGTACTCAATGCTTTCTGTGCCTCTGTATTCACGGACAAGGTCGGCTCCTGGATTAATGCGCTAAGTGACGCAAGATGGGATGAAGATCGACAGCCCTTGGTGGGTAAAGAACCGGTTAGGAACTATTTAGAAAAGCTAAATGTACCCAAATCCATGGGTCCAGACTTAATGCATCCGAGGGTAGTGAAGGAGTTGGCAAATGTCATTGAGGAGCCTTTGGACATTATCTTTGAAAACTCATGGAGATTGGGAGAAATCCCGGATGACTGGAAAAAGGCAAATGTAGTGCCCATTTTTAAAAAAGGGAAGACGGACGATCCAGGGAACTATAGGACGGTCAGTCTTACCTCGGTTTTTGGAAAAATCATGGAAGGGATCCTTAAGGAATCCATTTTGAGGCACTTGGAAGAGAGGAAAGTGATTAGGAATAGTCAGCATGGATTCACAAAGGGAAAGTGATGCCTGACCAATCAGATTAGCTTCTATGATGAGGTAACTGGCTCTGTGGACGTGGGAAAGTCAGTGGATGTGCTATACCTTGACTTTAGCAAGACTTTTGATATGGTCTCCTACAATATTCTTGCCAGCAAGTTAAGGGATTGTGGATTGGATAAATGGACGGTAAGATGGATAGAAAGATGGCTAGAAGGCCGGGACCAGCGGGCAGTGATCAACGGCTCATTGTCAGAATGGCAGTCAGTTTCTAGCAGAGTGCCCCAAGGTTCGGTTCTAGGACCGGTTTTGTTCAATATCTTTATTAATGACCTGGATGAGGGGATGGATTGCACCCTCAGCAAGTTTGCGGATGACACTAAGCTAGGGGGAGAGGTAGATATGCGTAAGGGCAGAGATAGGGTCCAGAGTGACTAGACAAACTGGAGGATTGGGTCACAAGAAATCTGATGAGGTTCAACAAGGACAAGTGCAGAATCCTGCACTTGGGACGGAAGAATCCTAAGCATAGTTACAAGCTGGGGACCAACCAGTTAAGTAGTAGTTCTGCAGAAAAGGACCTGGGGGTTACCGTGGATGAGAAGCTGGATATGAGTCAACAGTGTGCCCTTGTAGCCAAGAAGGCTAATGGCATATTAGGTTGCATTAAGAGGAGCATTGCCAGCAGATCCACAGATGTCATTATTCCCCTTTATTCAGCTTTGGTGAGGCCATATCTGGAGTATTGTGTCCAGTTCTCGGCTCCCAACTACAAAAAGGATATGGACGAGGGTCCAGCGGAGTGCAACCAAAATGATTAGGGGGCTGGAGCATATGACCTATGAGGAGAGGCTGAGGAAGTTGGGTCTGTTTAGTCTGCAGAAGAGAAGAGTGAGGGGGGAATTTGATAGC
The DNA here is from genome assembly GCF_052426305.1 of Pelodiscus sinensis. Classification (NCBI taxonomy): domain Eukaryota; kingdom Metazoa; phylum Chordata; order Testudines; family Trionychidae; genus Pelodiscus; species Pelodiscus sinensis. The sequence goes on from NC_143053.1 coordinate 151,807,247, forward strand.
AGCCTTCAACTTCCTGAAGGGAGGTTCCAAAGAGGATGGGGAGAGGCTGTTCTCAGTAGAGACAGATGGCAGAACAAGGAGCAGTGGTCTCAATCTGTGGTGGGAGAGGTCCAGGTTGGATATTAGGAAAAACTATTTTACTAGGAGGGTAGTGAAGCACTGGAATGGGTTACCTAGGGAAGAGTGGAGTATCCATCCCTAGAGGTGTTTAAGTCTCGGCTTGACAAAGCCCTGGTCAGGTTGATTTAGTTGGGATTGGTCCTGCCTAGAGCAGGGGGTTGGACTTGATGACCTTCTGAGGTCTCTTCTAGCTCTATGGTACTATGATTCTATGAGTAGACAGTATTTGTTATGGCAGGGATCTATTTTAAACATTAGTTTTCTGATTTGTTTTTCCTCCAATTAGCTCTTCAAGAAATTAGGGATTGCAAATGGACCTGAGAGCAAAAGAAGCAGCAGCTTTTGTTTGTTTGTTTGACAAATGTTTGTCCAGTATTTTTTTAACCCATCTGGCAATCCTACAGGCGAGCCGGGCAGTCACCTGGGACCGCCAATTGGTTAGGACCGGCCCTGAGAAGCAGTGGCCACTGCTGAACATACCGTTATCTCCTCAGCTAGTTTATTTGAACCACATGAGGTCTTATTCATCCCCAGTGGTGCAAGGTTATGCAATAATGTACCTCAGGTAGGATTCATCCCCTAAGGAAAGTCAGAGGTATTTCTATTGCCACCCTTTCTCATACAAGAGAAGCGCACTTCAACATCTATCACTAGCTCCAAAGAAACATTGCCACTGAAGTCTGCCACTGCAGTGTAGTGAATCACTCTACCCTATTCCCAGAATAGTTAGTCATGCTTTTTCCATGGCCGGCACTATTCACTTCTGATGCAGTACTGACTGCTTCTGCAGCCTTTTCTGATGGATTTCCTACCACCAAGGACCAAAGCTTTCCTCCCCTTTCCCAAGTTATAGTTGTTTCAGAGTAAGAGTAATATATTCTGGTTCTTATACTCAGTTTGAAGCAACAACTGTCTAAGCCAGTGATGGGAAACCTGCGGCTTATGGACCACAGGAAGCCCATCAAGGTTCTAGGTGTGACCCAAGTACTAACCTAGGCTTATTCAGTATTTTTATTGTTGACCTGGGCACAGTTGGAGTGTGCTTATGAAATTTGTTGATGCTACAAAGTTTGGTGGTGTCATCAGTACATAAGAGAATCAAAATATTACATAGGAAGAGCTAAATGGTCTTGAAGACTGGAGTACAGGAAATGAGATGAAACTCAATATTTCAAAGTGCAAGGCCATACACTTGGGGTCTAGTAATAAGAATTTTTGCTACAACTGAGAGGCCTGTATGTGTTGATCAAACATGGGATGGCTATGAACCACCAATGTAGCTTTAAAACAAATGCAATCCTAGGATTGCATCAGATTAGGCATATCCAGTAGAGATACAGAAATATTATAGCCATTGAACAAGGCACTGGTAAATTCTCATCTGGAATGCTGTGTACAATTTTGGTCACCCATGTTCAAAAAGATTGAACAGGTACAAAGAAGAGCTACTAGGATTATCAGGGCAAAGGAGGGCCTGTTTTATGAGAGGAGACTGGCTTGTCTTGTTTTGTCTAAAGGAAAGAAGGCTGAGAGGAGATATATTTGATCTCTATAAATACATCATGCCTGTACGTATTTTACCCAGAAAAGCTTATGCCCTATAAATCGTTTACTCTCTAAGGCAGGTGCCAGAGGACTTCTCGTTGTTTTTACAAATATATTGGTACACGTACTATAATGCATACCACTGCCGCTGAAGCTTTCTAAATGGTTTGTGCAAAAATTCTGTGCCCACCCCAGCTTCCTGGGTGTATTGTAAATATGAATGTAAAGTCCTGGTTGAAGCTACTTTTCCCACAGGCCAGATAACTTTAATGTGAGTGGTTAAAATATACAGTGCTAGAGGTCTGTAGTGTATTACCTTGATATCAGGATGAGATTGTCGTACTGGACAACTGCAGCTGTGAAGCCCAATCTGACAAGAGTTAATCAGCTAATCACTAAAAACCTTTGGGGACATCTCAAATGCAGCTGAAACATTTTATGTTCACATTATTTTAAATATTCTTGCAACTGAAAATACAGTGAGCAAAATTCATTGTTTGTCTGCAGTCCAAGTGGGCCAAATTCTGCTCTGGGACTCCGGTTAAATTCAGACTAACTCTACTGAAGTACATGAAGTAGCTCCAGTATACACCATGGAAATTAGAGGTGAATTTGTCTGAACAGACTTATACCAGAGATTAATTTGGCTCTTTCTTTGTACTGTATTGATTTGCCTAAACATGTTTCTAAATGTCTACAAAAATTTATTATCCATCAGTGGGAGATTATATTGCAAGAAAATTTGATTGGATAGGGAGTTGTTAATAATTTGAAAACACTTTACAATGAGAGAGAAGCATTTTAGAGTGGAGTTCATAAGATGGAATACTCTGGTCCAAGACGTTTTTATTTGTCATAGATGTTGTTCAGGCATGTTATATTTCAAGTGACTGAGGGTATGTCTACACTGAAAGCTTATTTTGGAGAAAGCTATTCTGGAAGTTATCTTCCGGAATAGCTTATTTCAAAATAGAGTGTCCATCCTACTGGGAAGCCTCCAAATTAGTCCAAGGAAGGCTCAACTAATGTGGATGCACTACCTCTATTTAAAGCCCCAGGAGGCACTGGGGAGGAATAGCTTAGAATGGCCCTGGTGAGAAGCTATTTCAACATAGCAGCAATGGAACGTCCATACGCACCATCTTCTGAAAGAGCTTTTTTGGAAGAGGTGTTATTCCTTGTGGAATGAGGTTTACTAGTGTTGGGAAAAGCCCTCCATTATCTCAGTTTTTCTTTCAAAATAACACAATTGCTGTGTGGTCGCTAGTATTGTTTTTCCGGAATAACAGTGCAGTATAGACGCACCCTGCCTGTAGAATTCCTATCCACTGTTTCTTTCACACAGAAAACATTGATACCATAGTGAAGTATAAGGATCTTGTTACATCATGGCGGCACGCAGAGGAAAGCTTAGATTCTACTGTGTGTGTGGGGGGGGGGGAGGGGAGGTTAAAAAAAAGCCTACTAAGGGAAACTTTCCTGGCTTATATGCTCTTCCAGTGGAATGTGCTAGCATAAGGATCTGAGTTCCTCCCCCTACTCCCTGACCTCGAGGACTCCCCTTCTACTCTCCTGCGTGGAGAGTCCTCATCACCCCAGAAAGGCTGGGAGCTGCAAGATTATGTTGGGTGGAGGCAGCTTGCAAAGCCTCTCCTTACTCCCTCCTTACCCTTGGCTCACAGTTGTTCACAAACAAGGTCCCACCCCAAGTTTTCTGAGTGATATGGAAGGGCAGGGCAGGCAAAGAGCTTACCTGAGGCTGCCGCTGCACCCACAGGCCAGATCCAAAGGCTTGGTGGGCCAGATCTGGCCCACAGGCCCTTTTATTTTTCCCAATCCTAACCTAAAGCATTTTATTTTGTATTAATCCAATCAGTAATTGCGGCACAAAGCAAAATTTATCAGTTCCATTTCTAGTCTTTGCCCAAAAGAGAGCTGCTCAGTTTGGAATTCCAACCGCTCATGGAGTTGAAAGGCAAAAGCTATTGAGATATTTTTGCAAATGATCACTACGTATAGGCATGACCCTTGTTTTCAGGGGAGGGCAAATGCTGCTTTGAATGTTTTTTTTGAACAGTGAACTTGTGGAGAGAAGAAAATATGACAAGGGGTCATAGCATGCAGAAAACTGTTGGTAAATTTATGAATGTTCAAAAAAATTTGACCCCTCAGAAATATCTTGCCAGTTATGATAAAAGGATTCATTTACATCTTTCCCCGATTTTTTTTTTTTTGTACTTCTGTACAATCAGGTGAACATATCTTTCTTGATTTGTGTGGTAATGGGGCCATTTTGGGTCATTGTTCATCAGATATTTAACTCTAAGTTTATGTAGGCACAACAATCATTACCTCTAAACAAACTAGGAAAGATAACAAAAGGGTGAAATCAGAGTCTTTCTGATTAAATATTGTGCTGGCTTAAGGAACTACTCATGTGGGCATTGAACAATTTTTTTTGTGATAAGGCACAGATGGAAAGTAAAGTGGAAAACATATAAATCAGAAGACTCATGCCTCATTCATGCCAGGATTTTCTTCATGTTTTGATTGCAACGTGTGGCTTTTTCCCTCTGCCAGAGGAAATTGAATATAATTTCATTCAGTGATTTAAACACTTGGAGAGAAGCTTTAATGAGGGAGGATATCAATGTTTATAGGCTATATTTTGCAAGGCACCAGATTAATTTAACTGTTTCAGTTCTTTCCACTGGTGACCACTGTATTGAGCATTATATCTGTATGTTGGCTGGTTTTTTACCTTTTGTATATTCTGTATAATGATCTCTCAAATCAGATATATACAAATGTCTGAAATAGTTTTCTGGTTTTGAACTGGAGAACACTATGTACCTAAAATGTTGTGGCATGCACAACATATCTTTAAGATCAAACTAATGCCAGTTGTGAATTGTTGGTCAGAGAAGCAGCTAGCTAGCTAGCTAGTTTTATATTTGGAACATTAACAGAGGTGATAGGTGAGCATACTAGCACCTAGAGCTGCAATGGGCAACCTAGGCTATTGAGTAGGCTGCATGAGTGGCCTTCCTGCCTCCCAATGGGCAGCAAGATTGTCGTAACAAAGATGGTCTCCTGGGATAGGGTCGTTTTTCTAACTGTGCTTGTGAACTTAGAATTTGTGGGGTATGCCAGTCGAACCATAGCAGGGGAAAAAACTATATGTATGGAAACCAGCACAATCTGGCAACACTGTATGTGGGTAATAGTAAACAAAATGTCTTGTAGGCTACACCTAGAAGCCCGATGGACTGCAGGATGCCTGTCACTGATGTAGAGTAATATATGCAATCTGGAATTAGATGGGTGGTTAGGAATCCTCTTTATCTATTATTGATTTTTTTTAATGGAAATCTGGAGGTTTTGGTTGTAAATACTGGGTCAGGCCAAAGGTCCATCTTGCCCAATATCCTCTCTTCTGACAGTACCAAGTGCCAGGTGACAACTGCCAAGGTTTCTGCCAGTCTGGTTCAGGGGAAGATTCCTTCCCAATCCCAAATATGGCAGTCAGACCCTGAATATGTGGGCAAGATCAGGGAAAGAATTCTTTGTGGTAGCTAAGGGTGTGTCTAGACAATAGGGTTTTTTTGAAAAAAAAAAAAAAAGTGGCCTTTTTTCGAAAAAACTTCCCCTGCATCTAGACTGCTTCTGCGTTCTTTCGAAAGTAAATCAAAAGAATGCAGCAGCTTTTTCAACTGTGGAAAACCTAATTTTACAAGGAATAATGCTTTTTTTCAAAAGTGCCTTTCAAAAAAAGGCGCTATTGAAAATGCAGACAGGGCTTTTTCGAAAGAGAGCATCCAGACTGGGTGCTCTCTTTCGAAAAAGTGGTTTGCTTTTATGAAAGAAGTAGTTGCAGTCTAGATGTCTTTTGAAAGAGGCTTGTAGTCTAGACATACCCTAAGAGCCCTCCCTATTTAGTGTTCCATCAGCAGATGTTGGAGAAGCAGTGAAGCCTCACAGTTGTGAACACCTTGGCACTGGATAATGTTTGTAACTCTGAAATTTTTGTAATGAACAAAATATTATGCTGGTTCTTTCAAAAGTTTACTGCTGAACATTGACTTAATATACCTTTGAAAATTTACTGTGAAGAAGACTGATGCTGCTTTCCCTTTTTAAACGTGGTTTATATTTAACACAGTACTGTGCTATATTTTCTTTTTTTTTCTTTTTCTTGCCTCTGCTGCTGCCTGACTGTGTACTTCTGATTCCAAATATGGTGTCTGATTGCCTGGTCAGTAGGTAACTCTTGAGTTCATAACTCAGAGGTGCTACTAGATTTTCTGCTAGCAGTCACAGATCAGCTATCCCTCTGGTTTTGTTTTCAAGCTTCTGTGCACCTTTTCTATTCTCCAAATGTGCGCAAAGGACTTTTATTATTTTAGCAAGCCATTTTTGATGGACTGAACTTATAGAAACAGATGGGAAGCTGCTGAGCTAGAATTCATTTGCAAATTTGACACCATCAGAAGGGGTCTGAATAGGGACATGGAATAGCTCTCATTACAATAAGTAATTTCCTCTTCAGATATTCTCACCTTCTTATCAGTGTTGGAAGGGAGCCACATCCATTAGCACTGATCTTACACTCCTATCTCTGTATCACTGCCTTTCTTCCACTTCAAGCATCTGAGGAAATGCTTTGTATCTTATGAAAACTTATACTCTAATACATTTGTTAGTTTTTAAGGTGCCACTCGACTCCTTGCTGTTTTTCCTGAAACAGACTAACATAGCTGCCCCTCTGAAACCTGTTGTTATAGCTGTTTCCCTGATCCTTTTGTTTGTGTTTTAGTTGACATTCTGCAAGAGTCTGTAATTTTCTGGTTTAAATGTGCTAATCTCCAGGGCCGGTAATCTATGTTCATTGTACTCTGGGGTACACCCTGCAAAGGAGACCAAACCATGGGGGCAAAGCTTCTGCTCTACACCTGTGTAATAGAAAAAGGTGATTACCACAAAATATTCCACCCCAGCACAGGCTCTGCGTAGTCACCTTCTTCACTGCCTCTGCTAAACATCTATGCAGTGAATGAGATCGGGAAAACAGAATGGGACTAATGAGTCGGGAAGAAGGTGCACTAAACAGCATGAATTGAACACTATGCAAAGACCTATGAGTAGTTAATTTTGCTTTGAGTAGCATTCATTAATGCAGTGCCCTTGGTGACTCTCCTCAGTAGAGTCACACGACAGTCAGTGGCTTGGTGGCCAATAGCAGCACAAAGCCCTGCTGAATGAATGGAAGAATTTCCCATAGATTCCTTCCCCCATTGCAATCTGGCTTGGGCTTGGTGTTTTTGGCACTGATCACAGACTTGCCTACTAGATTTGGAGGAAAAGTGTATCTTAACATCTGCCGTTTTGATTCCTGAGGCGCAGTGTGACTAATTTGTTCTTCCGTGTGTGTGTGTGTGTGTGTGTGTGTGTGTGCGCGCGCGCGCTCGCGTGTGCATGCGTATCAGGGAGTGATTGTAAAGCTCTGTGACATAGTCTTTCTTCGTAGTTTGTAACAGCGCCTAGTGAGACCATAGTCCCTGGCTGGGGCCTCTAGGTGCTAGCAGAACGTATATAATTCATAGTAGTGGCTCCAAATATATTTGTGTGGGTGTTCTAAAGAGTGATCTTATTTCATAACAGTTTAATGACCAGTTCTTAACATTGGGAAAGAGCCTCTTTAAACACAAGGCCTTGTTCTCATCTTGTTTTGTGGCTTTTGTTTTGGAATCCTTTTAATTTGCTTCCTGCATTCATCAAGCTTGACCTGGTAATGAATGAGAGGAATCCCATATTTTTAGAAGTGTTTATTAATAAACTTATTACTCTCCAATAATGCAATTTGATAGGGATTTTTGTATTCCACTGTATACACTTTTGTCAAGCTTATCCACTGCTGTCATCAAGTGATGCAAGGAATGCTAAGTGTGGAATTGCACCCTGATCAGAAATAAGCAACAAAAATCATGTGTTTATGCAGCAGTTCTAATGAATACCTTTTATGTTCCCCTTTAAAACAAACATGTACTTTGCATAGGCACTCTCTGGATATGTTTTTCCTGTCCTTTAGAAATGCAAGGAATTTGTATCTAAAGAAGAACAAGTGACTAAACGAGTAAATAAGTCTTCTCATTTAGGAGTGTGGCATTTCTCCCATCCCCGGACTGATCCCCCTCCCCCCCACCTCCCCTACCTCCAAAAAAAAAAAAAAAAAGAACATCTTGGATATGCTTAGCCTGATCTGTAACAAAATATACCACAATGGCGAACTAACTCATTTCTTTCTAGAACATGGCATAGGCCCAATCTGGTCCTTTTTTATGCAAGCAAGATTCCCACTGAAGAATGGAATTGAGCCCATAGTCTGTGCTGAGAGGAAAGAGGAATCAAGGACTGAATGGCTTTTATTCATAAAAGGTTATTTGCTCGGATCAGGGTTGAAAGCCTTATTTTTGTTTGAAGAGGCTTTCTTTTCTTTGACCAGTCCATTTTAAGATGATAATTCTTGGAAGATGAGACCAAGAATCCTGAACAGGGACTGAATTGTAATTGTTGTGTATGCACAGCGCAAGCTGACTTCAAAGGAATTTGCGTACATGCAGTAGTTAGCTGCACAATGGGGCCTTTGTTCTGACCTTCTCTGAAAAGTTTTCTGGAACTTTTTTTTTTTATCTGCATCCATCTTCTAGGGTTTTTTTCATATTCTTTCTGCCAGATGATCTATAAAGTGAACATAATCAGTCCTAAATACCTGTGTACTTGCATTGTTCAAGCAGTCAAGTTCATCCTCTACTGAAATGCTTTCACTCCTAAGTATACTGAGCACTTGCCATCCAAGCTAGATCTTAACCCCTTTGGGGAGCTCATTCTCAGCACCATATTTATAGACTGTGTAGGTTAGAATTGTGTGATGCTATTTAAAAAACCACAGCAAAAGCATTATAAAATATTATGTCCATAATCGGAAGATACAGTCCCTCTTCAGAATCCATGCTGGATATTCATAGTCCTCTATCTTTCAAGTGAATTTTTTTCTTCCCTTTCTAGATAGCCTGTTAAATATATATTTCACATTAGGCTTTCTGTATTTCATTAACTCCTTCATGATCCTCTTTCCAAGGACCCATTTGTAAAGTTTTGTATTGGCCTTTATGTAGTTAGATCCTTTAGAAATCCCGATTACATTGTTGACATTAGGAACTCAACTACAGTGTAATCCACATTTCTTCCTTCATTGGGAGACCCTGTTTTTTCTACATGCTAGCGTTCCACTGTTAACTCTTCTTTGTAACTATGTAAATTAACTTTCAGTCTTCCTTATCTTATCTTTTGGGTGACAAGAAGGATAATGACAAACTGATGCCTTCAGTGACTTCTTTGTTTCTTTAACCTATCTCCGTTTGGGGGCAGGGTTGGGGAAACCACTGGCCCACAGGTCAGATCTGGTCCCCTGTTTAATTTCATCTGGTACACGGCAAGTCTCTGCACCACAGAGCTGAAGCCCTGAGATTTGAACCCCACACCCTTGGGTCTGGAACTGAGAGTGTTGGCTCATGGCCATCTGGGAAGCTCCATGAACTGCTCTCACCTGCAGGCAGTGTCCCCACAGCTCCCATTGGCTGGGAACTGTGGGCCATGGCAACTTTGGGGGCAGCATTTCCAGGCAATGGCAGTGGGTGGAGCTGCCCTCCCCCCCCAGGAAACTGCAGGGACATGTGCTAGCCACTTTCAAATCTGGGAATTGCTGTGGATAAGTACCCCACATCCCCTCCTGCACCCAAATCTCCTGCCCCAGCCTAGGGGCCCCTCTTCCATCCTAACTTCCACCCAGAACCTACAACCCCACTCAACGTCCTGCCCTGAGCTCCCTCCCACGCTCCTGGCACCCCCACCTGCACCCCAGCTGCATCATCTTCAACCTTCTACCCCAGCCTTGAGCCCCCTCATACACCCTGAATCCTTCCTTTTTGACCCCGTCCTAATTAGAGGGTTGCCAATTGTGCAGACCAGACAGAGTTGGCAATCTTAATCCTCAAACCTAGGGAAAACCCCAAGCCTTTGCCCCCATGGAGCTGTGTGTGGCTCACAACTGTCTTTTTCTGGAGGTCAGTGGCCCCTGGTAGGGAAAAGGTCCTCTGTTTTAGGGCAATATTGCAAACCTCTGTACAGCGCTCCCATTGATTTCAATGAGTGCTCATACATGGATAGCCTGCTCTTAATTCACAGTTTTCCTTCCTTCCTTCCTTATGCACCCTGGTTCTTCTACTTTAATTACTATTTTCACTTTTTTTTACATGTTAGCCTCTACAAATAAGCTTTCTAACTGTAATAAAAATTAACATGAATCTTTTTGTGAAGTCCTCTGGTTTAGCTGTTTCCTCATTCCTAAATTCTAAGGTCAGTTGGTTACATGTACCTTTGGTAGTACTCAAATGTCTTCCATGGCATACTCAGCTCCACTAGATAAGTGTTTCTCAGCCTGAGGATTGTAGCCCCCACGGGGTCATTGGACATGTTTAGGAGGATTGCAAATGGAGGGCTGGCATTTGAGGGTGGCAACCAAGGCTTCAGTCCTGAGTAACAAGGCTTGGGTTTCAGACAAAGCTCACAAGTGAAAAACACACTCAAGTCTCCCACGGAAACGCAAGTACATAATTTATATTCCAACTGATTTATTTTATAATTATATTGCAAAAAGGAGAAGTAAGCAATTTTCCAATAATAGTATGCAATCAAAAGGTTTTCATTCCTAAAGCCATTAGTTCTGCCTTCCAAAAGCTATAATGTTGGATGCTGGGTTAATTTACAAGACATTTTGCAAACTTTTCAGTGAGGCACCAATTCTTTGCCTTTAAGAAAGTAGCAAAAAACTTGATTTTTAAAAGAGTGTTTGTGGCCAGAACATGCCTCACTTTATAGCACAAGGAAAAATCTCCCTTATGTATACACAGGTTCTCAGTGGTAGCATGCGATTGCAGACCTTTCCCCGAACTGAGCATTTCTTGATCAAATCTAGTTGTTTTTAAGCAAATTAGTTTGTAGTCATGTTACTTCCTAAGGCTCTTGGATACGAGTTACTCCCTCCTGCCCCTTGCCACCTGAGTGCTGATAACTTCTGTTTCCTGTTATTAAAAGTGCTGTTTGGTGTTGAACAGGTTTTAGGCATCAGAAATGATCAACCTTTCTGTTATAAAAATGACACTCACAATGACACTCACAAGAGTGATCCTGCCCCTCTGCTTCTAAACTTCAACTGACTAATAAAAATCAAAGAAGATATGAATAAATTCTCAACCTAGCTGAAACATAGTTGTGACCCGCACAACAGGAGACGTCCCAGACTCCATGAAGCCTGCTAGGGATTTTTGCAGTTGTTATTGATGCTATGTGAATGGTTCTCAGATGTTATGGCAGAGTAAAACCCTAAAATGGATAGTAAATGTTCTTATGTCTCAGTTGTTGGTGTGAAAGAGTAGTTTCTAAGGCAGTAAGTATCAAGTAACTGTAGCTCAAAAATTCTGGAAATGTACAGTCTAGAGAAATAAAAAAAGGTTTGAAACAAATCTTAATTGTCTCTCTGAATACTCATTCAGGGATGGAACACCCGTTATTTTAGTCACGTGGGCTTCTTTGCCAGGCCTTAGGTTCTGCAATTGAAGGTAATCACAATAATCAAAATTTTTAAATACCTGTATTGTTAAAGAAAAATAAACACAAATACACTTTCTTGAGTGTGTTTCTTTACACAGAGGATACTCCTTTGCAAGAAAGTCTACCCTGGGAGCAGGGTACAGCACTGTATTTCTAAAATCAGAAGTCAGTCCTGTTTTGGTGAATCACAGAGAAGTAAAAATATTTTGTATATAGAAAGGGAAAAGAATTTGTTTAAAGACAGATCAATCCTGTTTGGTTTATTATAGATAACATAAGTAGTTTATAAAAGAGCAATGGTAACTAAACTGTGCCCTATGAAACAGGACTATATACATTCCATTTCTCAAGAGAAGCCATTCAAGGAGCTGTCCTGAGATATTCAAATGCATGTCTATTAAGAATCTTACATTCAAATTCAGTTCCTCTATTTCTCTGTCTTCACCAATGGATGTCTCCTCTCTAGAATTACCCAAGCTAAACCACTTTGGTATTTAAAAGGAGAAGCCGATTAGTATTTTACATTACAAAAGCATTTCAATATCCCATTAAAACGAAGAAAATGGTTAAATCTAGTTCCCTGGCAGCACTTTCACTAACTTGACTCTCACCCAGGATGTGGTAATCTATTATGTCATAGCACAGAATCTGTGCTGAACAGGACACTTTGCTGCTTGATGCTGTAGTGTAGCTTTTTTCCCATTGAGTCTTTTGAAGCTTGCTTGTAGAGATGAATTGCACGAGCTATACTCTGCATTGTAAACTTGAGGATGTGCGCTGTTTGTTCAATTTCGAGAGACTTTTTACTCTTCTGTTCCTTTTAATTTCACCGAAAGAAGAAGATGCACCTCTTTCGCAACTAGCTGTATTCAAAAATTATTTTCATCCTTTCATGTACTGTTTGTCTTAGTCTTAATAACATCTCCATCTTTACAGTATGTAGTCTATTTAATGCCTCTGCAGTATGTTTCTGCAGGCTCTAGGACCCTGCTAGGTGGAGAGACCAAGCCTGACCATCTATACTACAGTTAAATTGCCCCATAGCCAGAGCACAGTGAGCCTAAGTCAGCTGACATGGGCTAGCCACGGGTGACTAATTGCTCTGTGGTCATACCCTCTGAGTTTAGAAAGGAAACTGCTTAATTGCAGATATCTAAGTATTCCCCCAATTAATATAAATATTCTATACTTAAATTGCTCTCTGTGGTAGTAATGAGTCACAGCAAGGCCATTGGATTCCATGCTGGCACATGAAACATCTTGCCATTTACACAGCAATGACATTAAAAGCTCTGACATTAGAAGCTTTTGTGTTTAGATAAAATAGGTTTTAAATGGGAGGCTTTTTCTTGAAAAAGAAGGGGAAAGGAAAACCCACTTTTATAGTGTAGTTTTATAACCCTAACAAAACAGTATTCTTTGCTCCTAAACAAAATATCTTTATTTTCTTTTGTAGTCATGACTCTTTCTAAAACATAGCTATCTTACAATTTTTTCCACTAGGTGAGACCATGTCTATATTATCTGGTATTTTATACAAAAAAAAATGTGCCCAGTGCTTTGATTAGAAACCCATATGATTTGTTTGTCTTTTGACCATCATGATTCTCTGATTTGGAACCCACCTTTTGTTTGTTTTAGTTGCAAGTTGTAAATATACTGTCTTTTTAAAATATAGTTACAACTTGCAAGTAAAGACTTCTATTTAATGTTTGGTACAGAGCACAATAACCAATACTTGACACGTGTTCAAAACATTGCCTAAAAGAAAATGGTATAGAAAGCTAAAGTAATAGTTACAAATTGAATCTCAGAGCCTTTATAATCATGACTAGGATGTTAACTTCTGAGAAGCTTGTCACTAGTTGAGAGAGAGCAGATTTCCTTGAACTCTCTTTAAATTAGCCTGACAGTTTATGTAATATGTAATTCATGCAGTAAGAACGTGGTGTCTATATAGTCCAAACTTTATGGATATAAAAAGAATTGCACATACCTTTTATAATCCAGTAAAAGCATGCTAAGTTTGTACTGACCTACCATTATAAAAATAAATTGGAATTTATTAATCATATTTGCATCTGTATTGAGGTTCCCCACTGTCAGTGAACACACCAAAGCCCAGATCTTTCAATGAAGGGTGTGTAGGCAGGAACAACATCATCTACATGAAACCCCATGGATGTCAATGGAGCTGACAGGTGCTGAGTCCCTGTTCACAAAGCTTGCTGCAAGATTAAGGCTTAAGCATTTGCCTTCATAAAATCAAGGTGTAAGCTTCACTGAATAGCTGTAGCTGTGATTAAAAAAATACTTTAAGACATAAAAGTTTTATGGCTGGCATCTATTCCCTTATCAGTTAGTTACCAATCAAGTGTGAAAAAGTGATGACTGGTTTTTGTTGACAAAAAATAGCCAGGGCTGAGCAGAAGAAAGTCCAATTTTTATTTTTAATCTTCTGAACTAAAACCACCCTCAGTCAGAATGTGAACTAACCGTCTATATCTACATTTTGTAAAACTATATATTTTCTGCCCACTTTAGAACTTAACTGAATATAAATTTAAGCTCAATGTGTTCCCGCTATACACTGTACAATTTTTGTTGGTAACTATTTTGCAGCATTTTCAATGGCTTCCTCTGTCACACAGATTCACTAAAATGTCCACCTCATTATTCTGTGTTCTATTCTAGCCCTGTTTCCCGCTGTTATGTTTCCCTCTGCTTCATATTCTTTTTACTTAGTTGTTGCTGCTGCTTTCCTCATCTCTCTGCTCTGCTTTGTAGATCTGGAGGAGTCTAACCATCCAAATTCTTCTTGCCACGCTGAGTGTCTCTACCCTATTACTTCTTCTCAAATGTACTTTATTCCAGTGGCTCTTAACCTTTCCAGACTGTGTACCCCAAGCTTTACCTCACTAAAAACTATCTGCTTGCAAAATAAGATATAAAAATATGCAAGTGTTACAGTACACTGTTACTGGAAAATTGCTTTCTCATTTTTACAATATCATTTTAAAATCAACTGGAATATAAATATTCTACCTGCATTTCAGCATGTAATATTGGAGCAGTATAAAGAAGATATTGTCTGACTTTTTTTTAGTTTATACTGACTTCAGTATTGCTATTGTAAAGTGAGGCACATATCTAGAATAGTTGCTGTACTCCCTGAGGGTATGTCTACACTACAGCACTAATTCGAACTAACTTAATTCGAATTAGTTAATTCGAACTAAGCTAATTCGAACTAGTGCATCTAGACCTAAAAACTAGTTTGAATTAGCATTTTGCTAATTCGAACTAGAATGTCCACATTGAGTGGACCCTGAACCGAGGTTAAGGCTGGCCGGAAGCAGTGCTGGCAGGGCATCAGGTTAGGACTTAGAGCGTGGAGCTGCTGTCTCAGGCTAGCCGAGGGCTGTGCTTAAAGGGATCCGACCCCCACCCCGGATAGACAGTTCTCAGGGGTTCCCCACTTACAAAGCAGTCCTGGCTTGGAGTGCCCTGAGTGCCCATACTCGGCACATCACAGCACTCGGCCATCAGCCCGGCTGCATTTGCCGCAGGCTGCCATCCGGGGGGGGGGGGAGGGCTGCAGGAGAGCTTCCACCCCGAGGAGCCCGCAGAGCCACCCCAGTCCTCCCCATCGGGGGCTCGTACCCCTTTCCTCCCTCACCTCTTTCCACTTACCCCTCGCTAGCCCCCCTTCCTGATGTACAAAATAAAGGACACGTGTATTCAAAAACAGAAACTCTCTTTATTGAACAAAACTGGGGGAGACTGGGAAAAGGAGGTGGGAGAGGGGAAGAGAGAGGGTGGGAGAGGGGAGGGCAACTAAAATGATCAGGGGTTTGGAACATGTCCCATATGAAGAGAGGCTAAAGAGACTGGGACTTCTCAGCTTAGAAAAGAGGAGAAGGAGGGGGGATATGATAGAGGCCTATAAAATCATGAGTGGTGTGGAGAGGGTGCATAAAGTAAAGTTCTTCATTAGTTCCCATAATAGAAGGACTAGAGGACACCAAATGAAATGAATGGGTAGCAGGCTTCAAACTAATAACAGAAAGTTCTTCTTCACAAAGCAAATAGTCAACCTGTGGAACTCCTTGCTGCAGGAGGCTGTGAAGGCTAGAACTAGAACAGAATTTAAAGAGAAGTTAGATAAAGTCATGGAGGTTGGGTCCATGGAGTGGTATTAGCCAGGGGATAGAAATGGTGTCCCTGGCCTCTGTTTGTGGAAGGCTGGAGATGGATGGCACGAGACAAATGGCTTGGTCATTGTTTTGGTCCATCCCCTCCAGGGATGTTGGCCACTGTCGGCAGACAGGCTACTGGGCTAGATGGACCTTTGGTCTGACCCAGTACGGCCATTCTAAGCTCAGGGCTCAGGGTTGGGGGTCTCACTGGACCACCCTGATTTTCATGCAAACCTGCTCCTGGGTGGCCAGGCTGGCAGCTATCCTGCCCTAGACGGCCACTTTCCTGTGCCTAGTGAGGATGTCGTGGGTGAGGTCCACGATCTCCTCACTAGACCAGGTGGGCGCCCGCCTCTTGCAGACCCGGGCAGGCTCCTGGGAGCCGCCAGCCTGGTTCCGGGAAGAGACGGAGGGCTTGGTGGCAGTGGGTAGCTGGTTCGTGCCGTGCCAGGTGCAGGGTCTGCTGGCTGGGTGCTGGCAGGCTTGCACCTGGCACAGGCACCGTAGCCAGCCCATGCCCCTTTAAGGGCTCCGGGGCCGGGAGAGGGGCAGACGAGTTTCCCTGGTGGTGCCCAGAGTGGCCACCAGGGAAAGCTGGGGAGGGCTAGCCTCCCACTAGTTCGAATTAAGTGGCTACACATCCCTTAATTCGAACTAGTTAATTTGAACTAGGAGTTAGTCCTCGTAGAATGAGGTTTACCTAGTTCGAATTAAGCGCTCCACTAGTTCCAATTAAGTTCGAACTAGCGGTTTGTATGTGTAGCGCCTATCAAAGTTAATTCGAACTAACGTCTGTTAGTTCGAATTAAATTTGTAGTGTAGACATACCCTGAAAGAGTACACCTGTTCCTGGTTGAGAACCACTGATTTATTCTAGCTGGCTGGGTCTAATCTCTCCAGAAAAGAGCATTACTATTTGTTCAGGATTCTTTTACTGACCATTTTTCCCAGCCACACATTCAGATTCACAATCTGGTATATGGTTACAGATAATATTTGTGAATAAATAATTCTAATGTTTGAGGTCCCATTCTTTAGCTATATTTCTAGCTTTACAAACCTAGAGCTTCTTTCAGTACTTATTCTGACCAAACTCCCTGGCTACATCTACACTGGCCCCATAAAACGGAATATTCATGCAAAGCAGGTAAGTCAGACTAGGGAAATCCGCGGGGGATTTAAATATCCCCCGCGGATTTAAATAAACATGTCCGCCGCTTTTTTTCTGGCCTGGGTAAAAGCCGGTAAAAAGCGTCTAGACTGGCGTGATCCACCAGAATAAAGCCCTTTTCCGG
The DNA here is from genome assembly GCF_052426305.1 of Pelodiscus sinensis. Taxonomy (NCBI): domain Eukaryota; kingdom Metazoa; phylum Chordata; order Testudines; family Trionychidae; genus Pelodiscus; species Pelodiscus sinensis. Next base: position 151,824,075 of record NC_143053.1, read on the forward strand.
AGGATCTCTTATTCCTTGCAAGTAGAAATAAAAGGGCTTTATTCCGGAGGATCGCGCCAGTCTAGACGCTTTTTTCTGGCTTTTCCCCAAGCCGGAAAAAAAGCGGCGGACATGTTTATTTAAATCCGCAGGGGATATTTAAATCCCCCGCGGATTTCCCTATTCTGATTTACCTGCTTTGCATGACTATTGCATTTTATGGGGCCAGTGTAGACGTAGCCCCTAGGTCTTCAGCTGGAACTTTGCCTGATACGGTTTCAGGTTTACAGGACTGATTATTTACTTCAACTAATGTACTCTGGCCAGGTTTTGCCCTCTCATGTATTTGTACACCATTGGAATCAAGGCAATTGAGTGCAGTCATTCAAGGGCAGAATTTACTCCATTCATTCTATCATCAATCAGAACTATTCGTTCGTTGCTGTCTGCTGCTAAAAATCATATCTCTGTTATATAATATCTTCCAAATGTCATGAAAAAGATAAAGGTGTCATGGTCAAATTTCTAGTTTATACTACTGTAGCTCTAATTCTAGGTGTTGCACTCCCAGACACTACCAGTTATTATAAACTACCGCCACTAGGAGCTCTCCTCTTCTCACAGCTTTCTTCTGTTATGTGTTGGCTTTCTCAGCAGGGTCCATTGGGGGTTTTTTCTCCCTGAGGTCAACTGCAATTAAATCTCTCAGAAGAGCATCTTTGCTTCCTGAAGTGTTCAACAAGTGACTTGTAAAGATGCTACTATAATAGAGTGGATGGCAATTTATCAGAAAAACATTTTTTCATTGGAAAATGTCAGCTTTTCAAAGGAAAATATTTCATGGGGAAGGATCAGCTTTTATGGATATTTTGACCAGAGAAATGTTGAAATATTTCATATTGACAATTTAGTAATGAAATCCAGTTGTCTGGTTTAAACGATTTTCATTTCAAAATTGTAACTAATTATAGCATTTTAAAAAGGAAGCAGGAAAGAAATAAAGTTTTTAATCAATGTTAAGTGACCAAAACAATGTATTGTTTGTAATTTTTGAATGGCAGTAGGAGATTTCAATTTGTTAAAAAACCATTTAGATTGACTTTTTCTCCCTCAGCATTTTTTTTTTTTGTTATCTCAGCTATCCTCTGCAGCTCAGTTTAAATAATGAAACAGGGTACCTCAGGTATCTAAGGCCCTTTCTTGTGAGACTGAATTAGGCAAGATCCTCACTCTACACACAATGGCTAGAGGAGGTGACTGTGGTGGAGATTCCTGCCTTATAGCTTTTAGCCCAGTTGTTACAGCACTCACTTGGGATGCAGGAAACCTAGGATTGATCCTCCCCTTGACCTGTAGGTGAGAGGACTTGAGCATGGGCTATTCTGCTATTACCATTTGTCTTGGGGGAGTGGCCTAATGAGTAAGCTGTGGGCTATTCTGGTGAGGTGTCCCTTGTTGAAACTGTTTCATTGTGGATACTTAGCCATTACCCATGGGGGAGCGGGGGCGAGAGGAGAGGAGACTGAGTCCTGGATCTTCAACCTCCCAAGTGAGTGCCCTAGCTATCAGGCTTCAGAGTAATTCCCTCTCTTCCTCCTCCCTCCCCCCGTGAGTCTTTAATTATTTATTCACAATGGGAAACAGGAGAGACCGAGGGAACCTATGTCAGAGTATCCCATAGCTGAGTGGTGAGAGCAATCTTCTGAGAGGTGGCAATCCCTGTTCAAATCCTTTCTCCCCTTCAGATCAGGGCCGGCCTTAGGCTGATTCGCCCAATTCCCCTGTGTGGTGGGGTTTTTTTTGTTTGTTTTTTGCTGAACCAAAATTGCTGCAGGACTCTGTTGTAATTGTTCAAATTGGGCCCCACACTTCCTAAAGCCGGCCCTGAGGCAGAGAAGGGACCTAGGTCTCCTATATTCAATGAACACTCTAGTTTCTTGGCTAAAAACTTAAAAGATGGGCATCACTGTGACCTCCATTAACCAGATTTTGAATAGGACAAGATCTGGTAGGCAGCCTCTAAGCATTCTACTGGACTGTGTTCTGGTTCATGGTGTGATTTGGGGTAGCCCTTACCAAAAATGCAAAGGTCAGGGCAAGCTGCAAAAGGAAAGCAGTTTCTCCAAAGCTGGTTGTTAACACTGATGTTAGACTCACTAACCAATCAGACACTGTGCTTCTGAGCCCCCACAGTGATTATCAAGAAGCTGAAAAAAGAAATCACACAGCCCCTTTATTACATTCCAGTTCTCTGGCTCCTAATCAGCACATAGGTACAGTACAATGAAAAGTTATTTGAATCTCTGCTCAGTATATAGAATGTTCCTCTGATCTCCAAAGGACTAGCCCCATTACCAGATCAATATTAGTTTGGATTGTACCCAAAATAACACACTGCCAGCCAATCTTTAGCATCTAACACTAAAAATATTGTTATAAAAGAAAGGGAGAGAACAAGAAGATAGTTGTAAATGGTCACAGAAATCAAATACAAAAGACTTCAGAGTCCCTGTATCAGATTTGTAGCAATATTGTTGAGTTTGCTAGCTTGAAAGTCCTTCTGGAACACATCCGAATCTTGGATTGCACTTTCGGTCATTTTTTCAAAGCTACAGTTTGTGGAGAAGTTGCTTCAGAGGTGAGAACAGCAGCGGATATAGGACAGGGCGAGCGGGGGAACTGCCCCGGGCCCCCCGCTTCAATAGGTAGTAGCGCATGCGCGGGGCCTGTCAGCTGTGGCCGTGGCACATGTGTGAAATTGTGCTGCCCTGGGCCCTGCAAAACTCTCATCCACCCCTGGGTGAGAAGAAGGCTTGAGGATAAAATGTAGTAGATGCAACTGCTTTTTTATATCCTCGGCTGTTTGGGCCTGTACTTCCTTCATCCCAAATGGGAGCTTTGACATTCTCTATCCACAGGTATTCCTCCTACAAGTTTCACTGCCCCATAACATAATCCCTGCCTTCTCTTAATGAGTTAATTGTCTAGCTGATTATCTTTGGCAGGCCATCAAGTAGGCTGAATAGTTCTGATGCCAATGTGTTTGAGAGTGTCATCCAGAAACACAGCACAAGTTTGAAATACATGTTTATAATTCACAATACAAAGATGATACACCTATATAATCATGATTATCATATTTACCCAGTCATAATTTATCCACTGGTATCTTACATGGCATATATTGTAAGATATTTTGCAATATTGGCATCAGTAATACTACACCTGTCACACACGGACCACCATGGGACTTAGGTGGGAAACAGGCAACCAAACATCTATAATAAATCAACCTAGTGAGTGGGCTGCATGAGTGGCCCTCCTTCATCTCAGTGAGCAGTAACGTTGTAACCAAGATGGTCTCCTGAGAGAGAGAGTAGTTTAGGCAATTGCCCTTGCATACCTAGAATTTGTGGGCTGTGCCCTTTGAACCATAGCAGCCTTTGGTGGGATGCAGAGGGAACACATGGCACTTACAGTCAATAGTGTGTTCAATCAGCACACACTTCACTTAATGTGCCCTGGCTTTATTAATACTGGTAGGATTAAAACTATGCAGATGGAAACCAGTGGAATCTGGCAGCCCTGCATGTGGGAAATAATAAACAAAGTGTCTTGTGGGCTGCATGTAGAACCCCAATGGGCCACATGCAGCCTGTGAGCCACAAGTTGCCCACCACTGCAGTAGTGCACGTGTCCAGAGGCAGACGTTTAGGCACCCAAGAAAAGTTGTACCTTGAAAATGTAGGCGCTGAGTTAGTGTATGTGTCTGAGTTTGGTGAATCTTAGTGAAGCTGAAAAACTGGGTCTAGGGCACCTAGGTGTCTTTGGGAATTTTGTTCCTTGTGTTCCTTGAGCCAGTTTGCAAGTTAGTCATTCTAAACGAATGAATAGGCCTGTCCTAGTGGTCTCCGTGATAACACAATGCTTTCACATCAATGAGATTTCAGCCCCATTTGTCCAGGGGTTCTTCTGCTCTCTCTCTAGGAGCCTAGAGTTAATGGGCTCTGCAGGAAAGCCCTTATAGCAAGAGGAGAATTACAACATTGCCAGGAGTGGATAAAAACAGGGAAATGAAAATGCTTGTGACTCTAAGCACAACCTGAAGGGTAGAGGGGCAGAAGATTATAGCAATGCATGTTTTGCTGCCCTTTCAGTTGTCTTCTGATCCAGCTATAATATATTTTGAGTCTTAAAGACTGTACTATTTGCATTATGTCCTTCAATCCATTTTTCATATGTTTATGTTTGAGAACTTTGCTAGTCTCTCTGCAGTCTAGATTTGTGATGAACACCAACTTCTGCAGCAGAGTTAGGGAAGATATTCTTTTATAACATCTATCAGAATGCCACTAAAGCAGGGGTGGGCAATAATTTTTGCCCGGGGTCCACTTCAAAACATTTTGAAGTAGCCCCGGGCCACCTCGGAAGGGGCGGGGCCTAAACAGGAAGGGGCGTTTCCTAAATGGGAAGGGCTGGGGCTACCAACCCCCAGACCATGATTGGTCTGGGGATGGGAGATCGCCTTTGTCCCCCCTTCCCACTAGGCACCCATGCCCTGGAAGAGGCTTGGCATGCTCCCCTACCCCCAGGCCAATTAAGGTGCAAAGCCTTCTCCACTTGCCTCCACCCTGTGAGCAGTGTGTGGTGCTTTGAAGCATTGAGTACTGCTCACAGGGTCGGGGCAGAGTGAAGAAGGCTTTGGGTGCACTCCTGCCCCCAGGCCTTAATTGGCCTGGGGGTGGGGGAGCAGCAGGGCTTCCGCAGGCCCACCCCTGCATTGCAGCCAGTGCTGGACTGAGCCATTCTGGTGCCCCAGGCAGACAGGTTAATTGCGCCCTGGGTTGGGGGAGGGCACATGCGTGGCCCAGCCCCCACGCCGGCGCATGAGAGAGGGTGCATGCGAGGCCCTGCCCCCGCCCAGCGTGGGGGGAGGGTGCGTGGACGCACATGGCCGGCTCGGACCAACCTGGCTACCGCCGCTGGCTCTCAGCCCGGGGCTGCCTGGGGCTGGCCGGCGCTGTGGGGGTTAACGCAGCCCCTGCTGTGGGCGGCCGCTGCAGGGTAGCCGCTGGGAAATGCTGCAGCCCAGAAGCCGGGCGCCCGGCGCCTGATGGCAGTTGTAAGGGGCACTGCGTGCCCCTTACAGCTGCCATCAGGAGCACCCCCCATAGGTTGGCTCCCCGGGCAGCTGCCCAGCTAGCCCCCCCCTTAATCCGGCCCTGACTGCAGCATCTGAAAGTTACTTTCTTACTGAAAATTATGAAACTCTTCAGTAAGTAGCCTTAATTATTGTCAAATCTCTGCCTCAGCTCAGACCTACCTGTCGCTGAGGGCCCTAGAAAAGGTTATGGGAGAGATCATTGCTGGGGAAATTTTAATCTGGCTTTAGACTGTATAAGAGAATTAAAAAGTCTCAGAGGGGTAGCCATGTTAGTCTGTAACTTTAAAAACAATGAGTAGTCCTGTGGCACCATTGACATGAACAAAAATATATAGGATCATGAGCTTTCAAGGGTAAGACCCTCTTCATCAGATGAAGAAATTGACAGCAGAAATTGGCTTGTCACTCAATCATGGATTTAAAAGTTGCCATTCTTCTAGAATGGAATGTCACCAGCCAGTTACAGAGAGACTGCCGCACTGGGATTTGACACTACTGCCCTGGGCTTGAATAAAGACATTAACTGGTTAATGCACTACAAAGTCAATTTCTCCTGCCATTGACATCCACATATTCACATCAAAAGCTAGTAACGGGACACATCAGCCCACTTAATTAACTTCCTTAACATGTGTCATACCATTGACAGGTAACTACTTTTGCTGTTACAGACTCTCCCCGAGTTATGAACGAGTCACGGACCAAACACTTGGCCGTAACTCGATTCGTTCGTAACTTGGACCCCACTGAGTTACACGCGACCGTGCTGTTCGTAAGCGCGGGTCGCATTCGTAACTCGGGGACCGCCTTTGCGACTGCTCCATGGGAGCTTTGGTCGTAAGTGCAAATGGTCATAACTCGACCGTTCGCAACTCGGGGAGCAGCTGTATATACATCTTAGAGTCTGTTATTTCTAATACATCTGATGAAATGGATCTTACCCACAAATGCTTGTGATCTATATATTTTTGTTAGTCACTAAGATGCCATAGGACCATAGATTTAAAGTTGCTTTAATAAAAGTTTAAATACAGGGTGGCAGAAGCAGTTTTTAACACCCTCAATTATTATTAATATATCTACAGCTTTCGAGGGCAATTACAAATCTTTCAGGCTCTGTCTTAAGGTGTTACATGCTTATTAGTCTCCTAATGTGCTTGTTTGCCGTCTTAGCAAAATAGTTTTATAGATGTAATTCTTCCACTCTGCTGAGCACTCAGAAGGCCTCAATTGGGGTATTGTGTCAAGTTCTGGGCACCACGGTTTGGGAAAGATGTGGTTGCATTGGGAAAAGTCCAGATGATGGCAACAAAAAATATTAAAAACATGATCTATGAGGAATGATTGGAGAAAAATGGGCTCATTTAGTTCAGAGAAGACAAGATTGAGGGGGCCACAGCAATCTTCAAGTATGTAAAATGTTGTTACAAAGAGGAAAATGTTAAGTTGTTCTCCTTACCCACTGAGGACAGGACAAGAAGTAATGGTCTTAAAGTGCCACAAGGAAGATTTACGTTGGACATTAAGAAAAGAATGGTTAAGTGTAAGAGAGGTTAAGCACTGTAACAAATTGCCTAGAGAGGTTGTGGGATCTGTCTCTAGTGGTTTATTAGAACAAATCAGACAAACACTTGTCAGAGATGATTTAGATAAAACGTAGTCTGCTTCAGTGCAGGGGACTGGTCTAGACGACCTATGGAGGTCCCTTCCAGCTCTGTATTTTTAGTTCTACAATTCTGTTATCCCTTTGGATTGCTTGGGTTCCAGAGAATCCATGGTCACTTTTTTTGTGATTGCTTGCCTGTATTGCCAAGCAATAATACAAATAATAAAATGAGAACCTACTGTAAATCAATAATCATCATTAGCTCCAACTAGGAGAAACCACACATAACTGTAGGTGCCTAAAGATATGCAGTTAAACTTTTATATGTGGACATTTAAAGGAGTAACCTAATTTTCAGAGGTGCTTAGACCCACAACTCCCATTGAAGTCAATGGAGCTACTTCCAGAACTAAGCACTATTCTATAGTGCTTGGAAGGTCAAATTCCCCTTCTTGTTGTTCATGCTCCTTTGAGTTTATGAATAGACATTTTAGCACATGAATAGTCTTGAGGTTTGAATCCCTTTTTCAGGAAATCTTCTTTTGCCTTGCAGATCTTTGTGTATTTAAACTACACTGTGGATTATCTGAACAGTAGGCAAATACTCCTTCTCCCCATTTCCTATTGAATTTAAAGCCCACTCAACAGAACCCTATAAAGAACGGTTCTGGTAATAAAAGCTTCAGAGGGGTAGCAGAGTTAGTCTGTAACTGGAAAAAAATAAAAAACAAAATAAATAAGCCAGGAGAGGGGAGGGAGAGAAGGAAAGGGAAAAGGGGGGAAATTGACCCCCCCTTCCCTTACTTCTCTTCCTCCTCCCCCATCCCCTACTATTTATTTTGGAACTGGACCTTTAATACTCCATTCATCTGAAGAAGTGAGTTGTGCCCATGAAAGCTCATGATACCATCTACATGTTTTGTGAGTCTTTAAGATGCTGCTAGACTATTCATTTTTTGTTTTTTAAAAATTTTGTGCTGATAATGTCCATCTAAAGATGATATTTACATGCTCATCAAGAAAATGTGTGAAGGCCACAAAAAGACAGAGGCCTTGTATATAGATCAATATTTATAAGACCACTCATCTCTCTCTCAATTCGTTTTCCAAACAAATTTTATAAACATTTTTGGGGGGGGGTCTTAATTATTCAACTTTTTCATGTATTTCTTTATTAATAATCATGACATTGATATATGGTTAATACTCTACATTAATCTGTTGCAGTTATGGGCAAAATTCTGGTTCATTTGTTAATTTTATTGATTTTAGTAGCAACAGAATTTTCTTATAAATATTTAAGGCTATTAAATTTTCAAGTAAACAAGGACAATTGCAAAATACAAACATGAAGTTGCTTTATTGCAATCTGGTGTTCTGACTGGAACTGTGTATTGTCTGCACATCATTCCAGCCTTCTCTGTCAGCTGCATTCCAAATAACTCTAGGAAACCAAGGTTTTAAAATATAAATATGAAGGGGTTACACATCTAGTACAATATTTCAGATTTTATGGTTGTAGGTCAGTTTAGATAAGCATGTTCTTTGAAGGAGATGTAATGTAATTGCCTAGTATGTCTGGCCACTACAAAATTTGAGAAATTCTGAATAGTATTACCCCCAAAAATGAAAATAACTAATGGTGTTAGATAATGGGTGAAATAGAGCAGCTGTAATATGTCCATAGTTTAAGATGTAAAGGACCATTTTGGTATGTAAGGGCCATTCAATGCCACCTTCTTTTTCTCGCCAGTTGCTCCCGTCATTCAGATTACTGTTACAATAAATGTTAAAACAATGCCACTTGATACAGGAGCTGTGGGTATATTTAACTTGATTTATGACCGTTCATTGTCAGAATGCTCTGAGGGACAATTGCAGTTACTATTTATGCCTTTTGAGCAATATAAAAATGCATTGTTTAATGTATTTAAGATTTCTTTTATCCCATACTTCTAAACCATCTGTATACATTTAGTCCTGGAGCAGTTATTTGCATTGCATTTATAATGTTCTGTGTTTGAGCCTCCATATAAAGATAGTGAGGCTGTACCAACATGTACAAGAGGCGGATTTGGCCCAACTTCTGCATATGCTTTTATTTTGGCACAGAAAAGGGGAGAAGCAAGGACACCAAGTGAGAGAACCAGACTCTCTAAGCATCTGCTGCTGCTACTCTGCTAGTGCAGGCTAAAGCTGACTTGAGAATAACCATTCCATTTTGTGGCAACGTTTAAGGCTTCACAGTTTTGGCCCCTCAATAGAATAAAGACAAAATCTATTGAATGATTGCATGACAAAAGAATGAAATATAGGGATATCTACGTGTAGTCGATTATACAATTAACCGATAAGCCTAGGCTTATTGGTTAATCTTCTCAATTACTGTATTCCCCCGCCCCCCCCCCCACTTTGGTGCAAGTGGGGGAGCAGGAGCTGGTGCTCGTGGGAGCTGGCTTAAAAGCTGGTTTCCCCCAGCAACGGTTCTGTGGTGCTGCCTGCCACGCCCATGCATGGTGCCTCTATTAGAATCAGCAGCGGGGTATGCAGAGGAGGCTGCCATGAAGCAGTTTCTGTCCATGGTGGGACCAAGCTCCCCACAAACAAAGGCTACTATGCACCTCACAGAACAGTCTGCAGAGAACTCAGACCCCCCCACTCCCCCGTGGACAGTGGTTGCTTCCACCCCACACTGCTGCCTGTGCATCAGAGGCAGCAGCACAGGGTGACAGGCAGCTGGCCTGCGCAAGGAGCTGGTTTTTAAACTGGGTCCCCTCATGGAGCACCCCTCCTGACACCCCACACTGCTGCTTCTGACACAGGATTTGCAATCCCTCCCCTCTTGTGTTTCCTCCTCTGTCTTCCTAGACCCTAAAAATATCTTGACAAAGTTTTTGCTGAAACAAAAATGTCTCTGGCTATATCTAGACTACAAAGAAAAGTTGGAAAGATACGCAAATTGTGAACTGCAATTGGAGTATCTTTTTCCGCTTTTCTTTCGTAAGAGCCTTTTCCAAAATTTTGGTGGGTATACACGGTGCCAAATTTAAAAAAAAATCTGCTCTTCCAAGCCATCCCTTCTTCCTTATACAACAAGGTTTACAGGGATGGTGAAAGAACGCATCTGCTTTTCCAAAAAATGTTTTGGAAAAGTGGACGCATTCCTTGGACACGGCATTGCTTTTCCGGGATACTGGAGGTATCCCGGAAAAGTGCTGAAGTCTAGACGTAGCTTCAGTGAAAACTTTTGATTCAAATGCCATTTCACTGAAAATGTTGTGACCAGGCGTAGTGCCAGATTAGCAAGGGACAGCAAACCCACAGGTTACATTCAAGAGCACCCTTTGTGTACTTTTTGCAGCTATTGATAGAAGTGGTGTGACTCTCTTCCCTTGGACTTGCTTCTACTCCTCTTGTTCATCTGTTGGTAGCTAAACTTAAATTTGAATTTTTGTGTTAATGTTTCCTCGTATGGGAGCGGTCTGGTGTATGTACAACAGCATGGTAAAATGTGAGCAGAATGCGGAGCTCGGAGGCACCCAATTCTGCGCTAATGACAGTCCTGCTGCATCGCCATTGAGTTACTTCTTGTCTGGTGCAGACATGAGGATTAAGAGGAGGGTGCTTAAATAAATTGAAATGCAATCCTCTATATAATGCCCATGTACTAGGAACACTCCTTTTTTGCCAATGGCTCTTTTTTATTTTATTTTTTTTTTAACCCTCTGAATAAGGTAAAAGGCTTGCATGGACCTTACAGGAAACTTGGTACCTATTATTCATTGCTGAGATGTACACCAAGTACTGGCACTAGACCTTTTGTATCCTTTTGCTGGGTTGCAAAAGCTGAAGCACCATTTGCTTCTCTCAGTACATACTGTCTCCCAGAACGCAGGTCTATTAATCCACTGACTTCTTTTGCTGTGGTGCATAGAGGTCACGATTTTTCTCTTCACTTTTAAATTTGATCCAAATGCATGTTGCACATTAAGCATGGCAGCAGCAATAGAATGGCTCAGAACAGTGGAGCTGGAACACGTAACAAGTGGGACCCCTCTGGTCCAGCATCCTCGGGACCTGAGCAGTCTCGAAAAACAGAGTTTTCCAGACCAAGGGAAATACACCCTGCTCCCAGCCACAGGCTCACTGCCCCCAGCTCTGCTGGGGCTGCGCTTCCTGCTCCAGTTGGGGCAATGCTCCCCAGTGCGCTGAATCTGACTGGGGCTATGCTCTCACTGCCAGTCCAAGCTGCACTCCTGGCTTCCAATCTGGGCTGCGCACCTGGGCGCCAGCCCTGCTCCCTCCAGCCTAGGCAGGGCTACATTACCTGCTATGCAGGCCCAGCCAGGACTGTGATGCCAGCCCCTGCCAACCCCACTGCTTCTGGCCAGGTGGGGCTGTGCTTTCCATTGCCAGCCACAGTGCAGGCTGTTCTCCCCACCATGCAGACCTTGCAACCATGCTCCCCACCACCAGCCCAGCCCCCAAACCTGGCCTGCCGGGCCTCTCTGGTCAACCAGAGAGTCCCAGATTTTAGAGGTGCAACCTGTAAAATAAATGCAACAGGTCTGATCTCTGTGAACCAAAACTGTCAGACAATTCATGCAAACTGCTAGTTAAGAACCCCAATTCTAATAATGCTACAACATCTCGGCAGTTTCCACTGTAGGGTCAGCTGGAACTACATTAGAAGGCTCAGGTCTCTCTTAATCTGTACATTCTTGCCTTCTGTTCTAGCCTCCGCAGGCAGTGTTAACATGGTGTTCTTCTGGAGTTGCAGTTTTTGGACACTGGTCTTAGGTTTGAATTTCTCTGGAGCTGAGGTGGGGGGTTTTGTTTTGTTGTTCTGGTTTTTTTGGGGGGGGGGGGCGGAGGACATGAGCCAGATTTTCAAAATTTCAGGCACTTGCAATTAGGTACCTAATATGTACATGCAATCATTTTGATGCATGTGCAAATCAGATAATGGGCAATCATGACCAATTATGCATTTAACTGGGGCATACAAAGGTGTGTGCAATTTGCAGCTGAAGAATTTTGAAAAAGCTGGTCCTTGTGAAGTTTGGAGAGCCACTTTTAAATGAGAAACCTAAGTCCACAGTGGCAACTGCAGAGATGTTGTGCGGTTATTAGAATTGGGGTTCTTAACTAGCAGTTTGCATGAATTGTCTGACAGTTTTGGTTCACAGAGATCAGACCTGTTGTATTTATTTGGAGTTTCAGGTTTGAACCTTAAACAAATAGGGTGAAAATCCCATTGAAACACTTCAAATTTGTAATTTTAAACTAATGCAATTCATCATGCCATTCCCTACCACAGAGTCCAGGCATCCACTTACCCTTTGGCATGTTCAGAGGCATTAGTTGTTCTGCATTTCTCTCCTATGCAAGCAGAACAAGGGCAAGCACCCAAGATTACAGGTTTTGGGGGGGACTGCAAGCCTGCTGAGCTGCGGCTGCTTTCTGTGCTGCATTCCTATAGCCTGCCAGCCAGTGCACTGTTGTCCATCTTCCACCCATTCCCATCTGCTCCTGTTAGTGCTATTTTTGGCCATCCAAGGCTGCCTGCATCTTTGTTCATAATGCCATCTTCTTGAACAGTCTAGATACCCATAATTTAAAAAAGAAAAATAATGAATTCTAATTCTTTCTTCCTTCTCCTATTATACTGCATTTCCCTGTCCATCAATATTCACCGTTTACTTCTGTTCTTTCCAAGATGAGTGTTTTCTAACTTCTAATTTTCCTGAGTGTTTCTTTACATAATAGCACCTCTGAATACAAATACCATCCTAATGTGAATATACATCTGTTTGCTAATCCATAGAGGATCTGGGCGAATAACTTCAGGCATGCTATTGTAATGCAAATATATAATAAAACCACCTGGCCTGCAAGAACCTCTTATAGGTCTAGACTCTGACATCATTTGTGTTGGTGTAAACACAAAGAAATGCTATTCTAAGCAACAGAATTACTCCAGATTTACAGCTCTTTACATGGAGTCAGAATGTGGCCTGTCAGTCATTCCAGCACAAAACTCAACCTGAGTCTTTAACACTGGGAAGGAGGGAGCCTGCCAGCCAGGTTTCTGGTGAGCTTAGCATTCTAGTCAAGGGCTTGTGCACACAGTGCTAGGGGCAGGATGCCACACCGGGGAGATGCTGAGGACCAGCAAGGGTGGGGGGAGAGAAGAAGGGGCAAAGCAAAGAGATGACAGTGAGAGGGAAGATACATAAAGGGCCAATCGGCAGGCAGCAAAGGTGACATGTTAGTGGATGCTGTTTGGTGCCTTCCCACACTCCCCAGTCTTCACAGCTCATAGCCACTGCCAGCTGGAAATGGGGCTGGGGAGGGCAGGACCTTGTTGGTGGGGAGCAGGCATGCTGCAAGGGGCTGCGCTGACAGACCAACAGGGGGAGTGGTCAGTCCCCACACTGCATCTTCACCCAACCACCAACCTTGCACACCTACACCCATCACTGATCACTGGACTCCACTGGTGAATAAGTGAGCAGGGATCCAAACAGTAGCAGGACGCACCAGTACTGATAGAGGAGAGACCAGATATATGGGACAATTTGCCCATTTTTAAGAAAAAAGTTGAGACACCTACATGAGGACTTAAACACAAGACTGTCCCTTTAAAAACAGGACATCTGGTCATCCTATGCATTAAGAATGCTGTGAAGTATTCCACACCCATAGGCGCTCAAGGTATGTGGGAAAAGAATGGACTATTGTAGGCATCTCCTGGGCAAGTTATTTAGTTTTCTACATGTTGTCTTTCCCAACTGTAAATTAAAAATTTAAACAAAAATCTGTAAATCTGTAAGATTGCAAGGCTTCAGTATCTCAGACCAATTTAATTACGTTTGTGGCAGGCTAATCTTACCAGAAACAGTGTGTAACCTGGGGAGATGGAATCTGAAACTGAAGGAACCACTCTTTTTGGGGTGTTCCTTGTTTTTGTTTAACTGGATAATTGCTCTTTGAAGCTGCTCCTGGAGCTTCTGAGTGTGATGGAGAGGTTCTTTGAGTTGCCTTAGTGAGAAAGGGTCATGGTGCTTTTCATGAGTACAGTAACTACACTACACAAGTGAGTTTTTTACTGGATAAAATCCAGACTTTTTAGTAAAAAACTGCCATGGGATCTCAAGATCATCTTTAGAGATGCTTGAAATATTCTAGTTTTTCATTTCATTCATCGTCTTTTTTTTTAAGTAACTACAAAGAATTTATTGAAGATGTCTTACTCTGAGGGTAGAATTTGTTCTGCTTATCACAAAGAAACAGTCCAGTGGATCGAGTATTCAGTGTGAAGAACAGTGCTTTTTTTTTTTCCTTAACAGAATTTTTATCCCGGTGTTTTTATTTGGTGGGGGAGTCAGTATTATTGATTAAACCATCTAGCAACCATACTACCTGGAAACATCATCCACTTCAGAAACATGCAGTTGACTCTAGGGCTACATCTAGACTGCAAGCCTCTTTCGAAAGAGGCTTTTTTGAAAGATACTTTCAAAAAAGCCTTTCTCAAAAAAGAGCGTCTAGACTGCAACCAGTACTTTCGAAAAAGCAAGCCGCTTTTTCAAAAGAGAGCACCCAGGCAGTCTGGATGCTCTCTTTTGAAAAAGCATAGTTTGCATTACATAGAGCCTTTTTTCAAAAGAGCACGTTAGAAAAAAGGCGTTATTCCTCGTGAAATGAGGAATACCACTGTCGAAAGAAAAGCCGTGTTCTTTCAATTTAATTTCGAAAGAACGCGGCTGTAGTCTAGATGCAGGTGAAGCTTTTTCGAAAAAAGGCTATTTTTTTCAAAAAAAAACTTGCAGTCTAGACACAGGTTAGGAGTCAGAAGCCTGTAGTGGCAGGGTTGTGCTGCTGTAGAGTTTGTGACGACATTACCTATGCTGATGGAAGGGGTTTGCCTGTCAGCATAGGTAATCCAGTTTCCCAAGAAGTAGTAGCTAGCTGAATAGAAGAACTGTCCCATTGACCTAGCACTGTCTTCACTAGGGTTAGTTTTTTTTATTTTTCTTTTTTTACAACCTGTCCTATTCCCTGCCCCAGCATGCATTTTCTTTATACAGTTGATTATGCTCTAGTTGATTGTTACATCAGCAAAAGCCTTTAAATAAATCTCAGCGTGTTGTAGGACCAAATAATGCTCTTACTTGTTCAAGAATAAATGATGAGCAACTCCGCTAGCATAATCATGATGCTCTTGTTTTACCTTATTAGAAATGAGAGCAGGATGTGTTCCTTAATCGGTTGTTGTTCTATTATAATTGGAGCAGAGCAAAAGACTTTGCAGTCAAAATTACTTCAACAAACATGGAAATCTTAATAAAAAAGCTCATTAGTCATCAGGAGTGGAAATAATGCGGCATACGAAAGCATTGGTTCCAGTTAGGATTATATATAAAAATTACATATATGGGCATCCAGTGATTTTTTTTCTAGTGGAATGTGCACTGTACATAGGAATGAAATTGTTTGATATAGCAACATCAAAAGCAAGAATTCACAAGCTATGAATTCATATAGCAACTGAAAGGCAACATTAAAGAGAGTGCATGCAACAGATGAATGCTGAGGTGGAAACAGGGTACATCCCTGCTCCATAGAAAGAAAATCCCCATCATATAAAACCTCATTTTGACTAGTGTTAGGGCTCTCTTTTAAAATGTCTGCTCCTGTGTTTTGATTACAGTAAAACATTCTGAGGTGGCTTTAAAACCCATGTAATTCCATTGAATCAAGGTGTGAATCAACGCAGAATTTGTCTCATTGCACATAGTCTGGGAAGTTGCCAATACTGCCACGCCAAATTGCATCTGAATTAAGAACTAAGGGGGGAAATGCAGAGAGAAATTCAGGTTATGGGCCAGATTTCTCTGTTGGCACAGGTTTACTGGCTTCAGTGCAGCTACACTGACAGATGACTATTTCATATTTTGGCCCATTATAACCATTTTAAGAAAGCTGTTCGGTACAGTACAATGTTAACATTTAATGTTGCAGCTGTTGAGATTTCACACTTTGAGAAATGCTGTCAAGTCAAAGGAATTATTCTGAATTTGTACAGTTTAAATGAACAGAATCTAGCCCTTCTAATTGGAAAATGTAAGTACATTTTTATTTAAAGGGTTGATCTCATGCTTAATTATAACTTGCAATGCTTTTTGTGTAGCTTGTATGAAAATCAGTATAGAAGGGCTAAGTTTTATCTTTATTTATAATCTTATCAATGTGTAAGTAGTTACATGTGAAGTTGTGTAAATGGCCAGTGAGTGAGTAAGTATGTTTTGTTTAGTTTTCGGTGATCTGTGCACCATTTTTCTTTGACTTTTTCCCCCTCTTATTTATTTTAATGGGTCTTTTAGAAGAGGACTAGTGTAGTTTTTAAGACATATCTTGAGATTGTTGTGCACTTCCATTTATAGACACACATGAAAAATGCCATTTAGTCCTTATAGCGTGAATTCTATCCTCAGACTGGAACGACAACTTCCATTGACTTCAATAGCAGTTCAGGTATAAGTCTGGCATGTTGTGCAAAGGGAGTTGAAGGATCTTACAATGTCCACAGATGAGAGAACTGAAATACAGTGACATTAAGGTTGTGTCTAGACTACAGGGTTTTTTCGAAAAAAGTGGCCTTTTTTCGAAAAAACTTCCCCTGCATCTAGACTGCTGCTGCGTTCTTTCGAAAGTAAATCGAAAGAATGTGTCAGTTTTTTTCGACCACGGAAAACCTTGTTTTGTGCGGAATAATGCCTTTTTTCAAAAGTGCTCTTTCGAAAATAGGAGCTATGTAATGCAAACTGTGCTTTTTCATAAGAGAGCATCCAGACTGCCTGGGTGCTCTCTTTTGAAAAAGCGGCTTCCTTTTTCGAAAGTACGTTGTAGTCTAGATGCTCTCTTTCAAATGAGGCTTTTTCTAGACGTAGCCTAAGTGACTTGACCAAAGATATACCACAAGCCAGTAGTGGTGAATATGATTGACAAGCCCTATTCCAGAACTGAGGTTCCTGCATTACTAATAATAAATAGTAATGATAAAAGATCTGTTAGTCCTGTATTGTAGAAGCCCTGACTGTGCATAATGTACCTTGCAACATGTTGTACTTCTGAAAGTCTTTAGAATTGTGAAATTCTAGTATTGGTGAGAGAGGTCTCACCTAAACTAAAGCAGGCTTCCACAGTAGTGTGTGTGTGTGTGTGTGTGTGTGTGTGTGTGTGTGTGTGTGTGTGTGTGTGTGTGTGTATTTGCCCCCTACTACTCCAGTTCCACCAACCTGAGTGATAATGGATTCTTCTGCAATGTAATGTCCCCACAAATAAAATGTATTGGTAGTCTATGTACTTGCTTCTGGGTGAGCTGTTTCCTCCAAGTTAGATTTAATGCAGACCATATTCAAATTCTAAGATGTTTGTTTAGCATTTGGTATTCAGTACTTTGTATTAGATGAGATGAAACCCTGAATTTAAATTATTCAATGTCTACGGCTGATGAAAATTGTCAGTCACCTTCCAACATATTTAACCAATCCTAACGGATGCTTACAGGTGCAAAAAGGCACAGCCAATTACATATATAGATTGTTGGATTTGTTGATGCTGAGTGACTCAGAGACTTTGCTTGCCTTCTGATGTATTTGCAGACTGTGTGCTGTGGACAGAAGTTAGTCCTTCAAATATTAGGGAAACATTTCATCACCTCCAAAGCAGCCAGATTAACAATGATAAATATTTCCAAAGCACACATGGCTTATTTTAAATTATATTTAAAAGTATTGCTGGTCTATACAGCATAAAAGTAAACTTCAAAGAGAAGAGTATCGGAACATTTAAGAGTTTATAAAAAGAGCATAATATACCATTGGGTGTCAATTTAAGAATTAATATTTGTTATTTATTTCTGGAGTTCGTTCGTTGCTCTGTGTGTATAAAGAGAAGAGAGATTATAAATTGGCAAACAAGTAAGACAAGAAAATACTTGAAAAGTGTATATACAATGGTGGTAGGAAGTCACTTTGGGTACGTCCTTGCTGCAGGAGGCTGTGAAGGCTAGAACTGGAACAGAGTTTAAAGAGAAGTGAGATCAAGTCATGGAGGTTGGGTCCATGGAGTGCTATTAGCCAGGGGGTAGGAGTGGTGTCCCTGCCCAAGGTTTGTGGAAGGCTGGAGAGGGATGGCACGAGACAAATGGCTTGGTCACTGTCTTCGGTCCATCCCCTCCAGGGTCCCTAGGGTTGACCACTGTCGGCAGACAGGCTACTGAGCTAGATGGACCTTTGATCTGACCCAGGACGGCCATTGTAAGCTCAGGGCTCAGGGTCGGGGGTCTCAGTGGACCCCCTTGATTTTCATGCACACCTGCTCCTGGGTGGCCAGGCTGGCAGGTCTCCTGCCCTAGCTGGCCACTTTCCTGTGCCTATTGAGGAGATTGTGGACGAGGTCCACGATGTCTGCACTAGCCCAGGCGGGTGCCCGCCTCTTGCGGTCCCGGGCAAGCTCCCGGGAGCTGCCAGCCTGGTCCCGGGAAGAGGGGGAGGGCTGGGGGGCATCGGGTGGGTGGCTCGATCCGTGCCAGGTGCAGGGTCTGCTGGCTGGGTGCTGGCAGGCTTGCACCTGGCATGGGCACCGTAGCCAGCCCGTGCCCCTTTAAGGGGTCCGGGGCCAGGAGGGGGGCATACAAGTTTCCCTGGTGTTGGCCAGAGTGGAAACCAGGGAAAGCTGGGGAGGGCTAGCCTCCCACTAGTTCGAATTAAGGGTCTACACAGCCCTTAATTCGAACTAGTAAGTTCAAACTAGGCTTAATCCTCGTGGAATGAGGATTACCTAGTTCGAACTAAGCGCTCCGTTAGTTCAAATTAAAGTCGAACTAACGGAGCGCTAGTGTAGCGCCTATGAAAGTTAGTTCGAACTAACGGACGTTAGTTCAAACTAACTTTGTAGTGTAGACATACCCTTTGTGAATAGCAGGCAAGGAGTGAACAGGGAAAAATTGTGTATTTATTGAATGTTTTAAAGGGATAAAAACCTCAGAGCTGCACTAGAGCACTCCAGCGTCTGACTATGCATGTTGCAAAGCAACAATACCTTCCATTGTTCAGGATGGCATGTTACCAGATTTGCCCAATACTCTGGGGTATGCTCACTTATTAGGGTTACTCTTATGGGGTAGCGGGGGATGTTAACAATTCTATCAGTGTGCTGCTTGTGCTACTTGTGCTCTCATATGGAGCCGATTCTCCCTGCTGTCAATTCCCACTCCCAATGGAGCTCTCCTGCAGAAGCTATGTTCCTCGGGATGGGGTTCTTCCCACATTAGAAACACACACCAACACTCACACCCACTAACAGAGCATGTCTGAGAGGACTGGTTAATTGGCACTCACAAGCTGACCCCTTATATGTCTCTGGACTCAGCAGGCTGTGTTTAACAGCAGTGCTGCGCCGTACCCTCATGTGCCTTTGGACTCAGTGGGCTGGATTTAACAGCACTTTAAGCTGTCATCCTCATATGCCCCCAGGTTCAGCATCTCCCTATCCCCACTTTCACACCACAATCATTTGCTGGTAAACCACATGATGAGCAAACCCCACAGGATTTTTGGGCACTACAGGGATCTTGTACAGCTTGAGTACAAGAAGCGTTGTTGCAGAGTGAATGGGGAAACCAAAACAACACCTCTGAGGAAGAGAGAGAGAAAGAAAAAAAGAGAGACAAGCAACCAACTTAACAATGAAAGTTATTTTTTTCTGGGTAGTGAATATACATATATATATATATATATGTGTATGGGGAGCCAAACACACAGAACAGTTACAATATTAAATCTAAATTTAAACTGATTACAAATGTTAGGACTAGCAAACCATATAACAAGCCTAGAGAGAGGTAGTTGCGGGGAGCGGGAGGAGGGGGGAGAGAGAGATATATGTAGCTAGTACCTACAAATGTAGATCTTATAACCTGGAAAGTACAAGAGACAGTTACGTGCATTTCTGGGATTGCCTAATTGTCCTCCAAGAAAAAAAGACGTGTGTGTGTGTGTGTGTGTGTGTGTCACAGGATCACATTGGACAGAATTTTTAAAGTAGGTGAAGTTTGAAGATACGGGAGTGGAGATTATCCTTAGGTAATATTATTCCTGCTACCATAATAGAACCCTAGAGATTCTTGGGTGTTAATAAGTGGAAATTGCTGTACTCCCCTAGGTGCAATAGAGTGCATTCTCAGTACATCATTAATGTAAGACTGTCAGTCCATCTTCTACCACAATAAGGTTATGGCTACACAGCAGCATTATTTCGGAGTAACTGACATTATACTGAAATACCAAAGAGTGTGTCTATGCTACAAGCCTTTATTTTGAAATAATGTCAAGCTGAAGGACTTCTTACTCTGACTCATGGTAACCCTTGTTTCATGAGCAGTAAGCAAAGTTGAAGGAAGAGTATTCTTCCTTCCACTTCCTGCTGTGTAGACAGTGCCTAAAGCAGAGTTCAGTTTTTCGACTTCAGCTATGAAATTGATGTAGCTGAAATTGCATAGCTTAATTTGACTTTAGCCCTGCTGTGTAGATGTACCGTAAATGTCTGACCCAATTCACCTCCCAACTATTCTTCCAGCTTCATCAACCACAATCACAATTTCTCTCCTAGAATCAATGCCAGCTTTTGTTCCATCTTCCTGCCAACTTCAGCACCTCTCGATGTCAGTAGTCTTGAGTGTCAGACAATATCCAGTTCTATTTGTGATTTCACTTGTGAGGGATGCAGTCAGTTCAAGCTCATTCTGATAAACCTAGGTTCAGACCACACAGTCATGCCCCTGTCCTGCTTCTTTGCCTACATCTGAGCCAGTTAGGACTAGATTCTGATGCTTAGAGGCAGAGGTAGGCATGTAACATGGGACCTACATGGGCTGCATGGTGGCAAGAACCTCCAGAATGAAAGCAGGTTGACCCAAACAGAATATCTTCTAGGCACCCCAGAGATTTAGAAAATGGAGCCTCTCTGGCATGATTCTGTTCACCCTCATCAGCATCCACAGATGAGCTGGCAATAAAACAATGGGTGGCAGATCTAAAGTAACATTTACCATGAACATGTATTTTGTTGTAGTGAGGATGATCAACCAAGATGAAAAGACTTATCTTCATGCCATATCCAGGCCTTATAACCTTTTTCCAAAACAGGATGTTGGAGACTGAGGGAAACAGTGTCAGTAAGAGATGGTTTATTGAACAAAAATCAGTTAACTGCTCATTTGAGTCAAACTGCCAACTTGCTGTCACATAAGGAGGAATTTCCCGTAGATTCAAAATGGGAGATGTTCATTTTAATCCATATATATATAATATATCTTCAGATGTTGACATCAGTGAGAACATTGTACATTAACTATGGGAAGTAAATATGGTGCTGAGGGTGAAAGTCTTTTTTCATATCCACACAACTACCTATATTTCCAAAAGTAATTTAAGGAACAAATTATGCGCTGCAATCCCCCGGACTTTTGTCTCTTGTAGTAGGTGTGAAGAGCTGAAAACCGAAACTGTGTCCTTCCCACATTTCATAGATCTTCATATTTGTAACTGGATCCTGAAACTTTCCATCTGACATCAGCAGTTGTTTCACTTGCAAATTTGAAAAATTTAGAACTGAAGACAGTGTAATGAGGCATTATCTGTTCTCAAATTTTACTTAGAATGAAAGTTTCTTGTGTAAATAGCCTTAGAGATTTATCCAATTGAGAATTATCTGTAGTTTTTACACGTCAGCTAAAAAAAAATACAGAGCTAGCATTCAGGGGACATCATGTAGATGTGTGACATTCCCTAGAGGACTCTGAGTCCTAAATGAGTGAACAGTCTTCTATGTGTAAGTTTTAGCTTGATTTCTGTGATAGATGAAATATAGTAACAATTTTTAACATTCACAGCTTCATGTGTGAAAACACAACAGAATGGAAATAGTAGAGACAGAACAAGTTAGAGTGTGTATTGGTCAGATCTATATCCTTATGTTGGAAAATCAGATAACAGCATCAGGAGGGGACAAAAATACTTCACACAAATAATTATATTGATGTCTGCCTTAAAAATGTTAAGCAGTTTGAGTCCTGCAATTCAACCTAAAATTTTCATTCCTCACTTAGGCTCAGTCCCACCACACAAGTCTTGTACCTTTCTCATGAGCAAGAGAGACACACATGTTTCACATGGTTCAGAATGGTTCATGACTGTGAGCCTCAGGGCAGGCTGTCAGAAAACATGGGTGATTTCCCTCGACTGGTGTGTTTTATAAATACATTTCACCAAATCAGTAACATGAGCTCCTGGATCATTATAACAATCTCACCGTGGTGTCACAGACAATCCCCTTAGAAGACTTTCTGACCTATCTTGCCATCCAGACAAAACAAACTTTGTGATGATAGTCAGTTAAACCAAAAAATCACGCCATATCTGTTTTCTCCCAGCCCCAAGAGAAGACAATGTTAGCTGCCAATTCTGAAGTAGAGAAACTAAAAGTTTATTAGTTAAGAAAATAAGGGGTCAAAGCAGGTAAAATGTATGTACAGGTAAATCACAATCTGTGACTCTAAATGGTGGCAGTGATGTAACATTCTTTTGGGAAATGAGCTATTTCAGGGTGCCTAGATTGTCTCTGGGGTCTCTTCTTTATACCTGGTATCATGGGTGGTTCATATTGTAGGCTGAGGGAAGGGGGCAGCACAACGACCACTGGCATTGAAATTGGTCTTTTTTTTCTCTCAATTCTTCATTTGCATCCTAGAAGGCAGCTTTGATGGGTTATTTAGTTACAGAGGTATATACAGTGTAAATGCTTGCTATTACAAATGGACGCAGATACGTGAAAACAATTCAAGAAACTTTCTACTTGTTTTCATGTTGTATAAATATACTGGGTGTTTATACAGTTAACATCTGCTTTGATCTACATAAGCAAATTGACCTGAATACATTCTAGCATGACCTAATCAGCCAGCATCATAGAATCACTGGGTCCTGAATATTTTTTAGTGCATTACCTGCAGTGTAAAAATGATTGTACATCCCCTGTTGAACTAAAGGGACAGTAAAAGGCACGTCAAATCACCTTTTTTTTGTAGGTACACATGAATTGAAACTAGGGCTCAAATTGGACTGTGTTGAACTAATTCAACAATCCTGCACTCTTTAAAGCTGTCTTCTCCAGAATCCCCACTTGCATATTTTAGTAAATTTCTAGCCCTTATTGTGATGGTGAAAAAATCTTGAAAATGTGAACTAAGGTAAATGACATACCTTCCTAAATCTTCAGAGAGTCTGAGACAGTAGCAAGGAGGGATATAATCTGTGTGTATTACCCCAGCTCCAAAGAGGTCAAGTTGAAAAGGAATCTTTTTTAAAATGTGGGAAATATTTTTCTCTCCTACAGTTCATCTTTACTGGGTACGTAGCAGGAAGTAGGTTTCAAAGGTAGTCTGAATTTGAACTGACTTTTTGTATTGTGTGAGTACCAACTGATGGGGAGGTTCCTTAGGTCAGTAGTTCCCAACTTTTCTTATACTGCAGACCAGCAAATGCATTCACAAACTTTTGGTGGACTGGAAACATATTTGCATATTCATTATGCAAATACTAATATGCAAAGTCACAAGTCCACCAAACCTCATACCTCCTACTCGGACTCCTGCCCCCCGTAGCTCCAGGCCCTCATACACTCCAACACTGAGCTATCCCTCTCCCCCCACACACTTAAAATATATTTTGTAGTGTAAGAAATTTATTTTCACCCCTCCAGCTGAGTATCTCATACAACAGACTCCTATGGGACCAGAACCAGAGCAGGGAGGGGCCACAGCTCCCTTAGCAGGGTTGACTCTGTGTGACCAGGCTTGTGCAGGCCAGGCCAGACAGAGGGCATGGGGTGGACAATGGCTAGGCAACCACAACCCTCCTCCCACAACCCTGCCCTTCTTGCCCAGCCCCGTGTCCTAGCTCCACCCTGCATTTGCCCCTCCCAGAAGTGCTGGTGAAATCCATCATCCAGCCCATGGCTACAGCCTCCACCTCCGCCAATAGCCCAGAAGATAGTGGGCTCCACACTGCTTTCTCCATGCTGCCATCTGCCTGCCTGCGATGCCACGTCCTGTCGCTTTCCATCTCAGCCCTGTCCCCATGTGCATGGCCTGGTAGTGTGTCGTAGCCTAGTAGCCAGTGGTTCACAGCCCGGCACTGGGCCATGGACCAGCAGTTGGAAACCGCTGCCTTAGGTCATTATGTGAGTCTAAAGAGTTTTCTACATCATTTCAGTGAGTATTATTTAATTGTATATTTAATCATATTTAGTAAAATTACATCACTGTACTGCAGGAGTAAGAAAGGCTATGCAATAGATTCCAAGTAAAATGTTCAAAGAAGCCTACAGTTCGTAGTCACTTCTGAAACCTTTAGGCTATGTCTATACTGTGCCCATTTGGCACAAGAAATATGCAAATGAGGCAAAGCATGGAATATCACCTCCATAATGAGGCGGCTGAATGAGGCTGAAAAAAATGCAGAAGAACGGGTCTTGCACAAGAGGGTTTTTTTGTGCAAAAAGGAGCTGTGTGGATGGCTCCTTTTGGTGCAAAAGACTCTTGAGCAAAAATGGAGCCTCATTAAGTATGCAAGTGAGGTGTGGCGTTATTCCATGCTTTGCCTCATTTGCATATGTTTTTGCGCAAGAGACTATAGTATAGACATAGCCTTACCGTATGGATTTTTGGTCCTGGATTCAAACAGACTCATCTAAGCCAATCCCTGGCGTATGTTGACTGTTTCTGACAAGGGTTTCATTTGTGGTCATTATGGATATTTATACTCCAATGTTACACTAGGCAGAGCTTGATATTTTCATGACTAAAATGTTAATTGAACATTGTGGTTTGCAGATATGCTCATTTTGTTCTGTATTGTACTAAGAGCATCAGAATAGCCATAGAATATGAACATAAGAATGGTCATACTGAGTCAGATCAATGGTCCATGTAGCCCAGTATCCTTTCTTCCCACAGTGGTTAATGCCAGATGCTTCAGAGGGAATGAACAAAACAGGTGATCAAGTGATCCATTCCCTGTTGCTCATTCCCAGCTTCTGGCAAACTGAGGGTAGGGGCACCATCCTGGCCCATCCTGGCTAGCCATTCATGGACCTATCCTCCATGAACTTATCTAGTTCATCTGTGAACCCTGTTATAGTTTTGGTCTTTACAGCATCTTCTGGCAAGGAGGTCCACAGGTTAACTTTGCATTGTGTGAAGAAATACTGCCCTTTCTCTGTTTTAAATCTTCTATTAATTGCATTTGGTGAGCCCTAGTTCTTGTGTTATGAGTAGGAGTAAATAACACTTCCTTACTTTCTCCACACTGGTCATGATTTTTTAGACCTCTGTCATATCTCCTCAATCTTCTCTCTTCCATAATGAAAATTCCTGTTCTTATTAATCATTCTCCTCATGTGGAAGCTGCTCGCTACCCCTAATCATTTTTGTTGCCCTTTTGTTTTCTGTACCTTTTCCAATTCCTGTGTGTGTGTATTTATATTGGGATAAGGCAACCAGATCTGCTTGCAGTATCCAAGGTGTGGGTGTATCATGGATTTATATAGAGGCAGTATTATATTTTCTGTCTTATCATCTATCCCTTTCCTAATGATTCCCAACATTCTGTTAGATTTTTTTTTTGACGGCCACAGCACATTAGGTGGATGTTTTCAGACCTCTATTCACAAATACTGTGGCTGTCACTGAGTGACCTTTTGAGTGGAATATGATAAAACAGTAACAAAGCATTATAATTGATAATTCAAGAACTATAGAGGTAATTATTGTTGCTCTCAAGACTAAATATTTATAGGTCCTATTCCTTTGCAACTAAAAGAGAATTTCTTTTGCAGTGTATACATAAGAATAATTTGCATAAGAATAATGGCATCATTTAGGGACATCTTATATTAATTTGCAGTTGATGGGAGGAGGAATAAGTTATTCAATAGTAGATTGTTGTGAAGCAATCCTGAATGGTAGTTCAGGAAAAGTGCATTTAAGTGCAGCTAACATGTCATTAGGCTACTCAAATAGTTCCTCAGAAAGGAATACCATCTCATTGAAGGTGTTTGATGAGGGCTGGTCAATTTTTTTTTCATTGAAGTTATTTTTCAACAGATTCATTTAAAAAATATTTTGTGAAAAGTGTTTGATTTTCTGTGCGAAAAGCATCAATATTTGATCAAAAAAGAATTCCCCAGAACTCACATTTTCAAATTTTGGGTGAAAACTCAATTTTTTATTCAAAATAGTGTGGACATGCCTCATTGGAACTGTAGTTTGGGTACCATATGCTCCCATTCTCCCCTGTGTCAAGACTAACTCTCTCATAATACCCCATGGTTGTCTACGATAAATCACCATCCCAAAAGAGAAAAAAGTTGTGTGTCATTGGAGGTAATGTCAAAGCCAGAGAGCCTGGCCTATACAGGAGAATAAAAGCATAAGATTTCTAAACTAGAACTTTCATGAAATATGGCACAATTTTGAATCAAAATATTTTGGTTGTCTACATTTTCCATACAAAATTTCAATTAAAAAAATCAACAAAAATGACTCTTCCATGGGGGCGGGGGAATGTATTTTTGACCAACTCTAGTATTGACTTAGGTTATGGTTGTTATGTACGAGAGCAGTATCATTGTCTTCCACAGAATACATCATTTTATCCTCTTTATTAGTATGTACAATTTTGAGGACCCAGTTAGGCAAAGCCTCATGCACCTGCACTGAGAAGTCTTTTTGACTATTTTAGTGCTTGAAGAATTAGATCCAAAGTCATTCTGAGCCACATCTCTCTCTTCTCTGGGATTTATTGGAGGTCTTTCTGAGGAGAAGTTCAGTTCACTTTTTTGTGTTTATTAGACTCATCAATGTAGAATAGTCAAACCTGAAGCTTTACAAAATCTATTGGTTTTGATTGCTGTGATTTGCATGAGTTTGGCTGAATCTTTCCTTTGGGAACATTCCATAAGAACCCAATATCTAAATGCAAAACTCAACAAAATCTGCAGACTTTGGGTCATTTGTGCAAAAACCTGTGTTTTGAGGTAAATTATTCAGATTTCCAATTTTTAATATCTCTACAATATTATGACTAGTTTCACTAGTGAATCTTTGACTATGAGTTTGACCTGTTTCAGATTTTGTTACAAATGTTTCACACAACTTCAGTTATGGCCCCTTCTTTGTCAATTAAAGTCTTCATGTATCAGAGAGGTAGCCGTGTTAGTCTGGATCTGCAAAAGCGACAAGGAGTCCTGTATCACCTTATAGACTAACCGATGTATTGGAGCATAAGCTTTCATGGGCAAAGACCCACTTTGTCAGATGCATGTAGTGGAAATATCCAGAGGCAGGTATAAATATGCAGGCCAAAATCAGGCTAGAGATAACGAGGTTAATTCAATCAGGGAGGATGAGGCCCACTTCTAGCAGCTGATCTGGAGGTATAAATACCGAGAGAGGAGAAGCTGCTTTTGTAGTTAGCTAGCCATTCACAGTCTTTGTTTAATCCTGAGGTGATGGTGTCAAACTTGCAGATGAACTGTAGTTCAGCAGTTTCTCTTTGGAGTCTGGTCTTGAAGTGTTCTTGCTGCCGGATGGCTACCTTTAGATCTGATATTGTGTGTCCAGGGAGACTGAAGTGTTCTCCTACAGGTTTTTGTATATTGCCATTCCTAATACAGGCAGTCCCCGGGTTACGTACAAGATAGGGACTGTAGGTTTGTTCTTAAGTTGAATTTCTATGTAAGTCGGAACTTGTACATATTGTAGGGGAAACTCTAGCCAAACATTTCTCCAGAGCTCAGTTTTATTCTCCCACACCTCACTTCCCTCAGACCTTTATTCTCAAGCTGAGGTGTCTGCTGAGAAAAGCCTCTCTGCGTCTCCCTGGTCTGCTGGGGGGGGGGGGGGCGCTAGCTTCGCGTCTCCCTGGTCTGCTGGGGGGAAGCAGCTAGTGCGGGGGTTGCCTCACCCCGTTTGTAAGTAGGGATCCGATGTAAGTCGGATCCATGTAACCCGGGGACTGCCTGTATCTGATTTGTGTCCATTTATTATTTTACGTAGGGACTGTCTAGTTTGGCCAATGTATATAGCAGAGGGGCATTGTTGGCACATAATGGCATATATTACATTGGTAAATGTGCAGATGAATGAACCAGTGATGGTGTGGCTGATCTGGTTAGGTCCTGTGATGGTGTTGCTGGTGTAGATATGTGGGCAGAGTTGGCACCAAGGTTTGTTGTATGGATTGGTTCCTGAGTTAGAGTTACTATGGTGTGGTGTATAGTTGCTGGTGAGGATATGCTTCAGGTTGGCAGGTTGTCTGTGGGTGAGGACTGGCCTGCCTTCCAAGGCCTGTGAAAGTGAGGGATCATTGTCCAGGATGGGTTGTAGATCACTGATGATGCATTGGAGAGGTTTTAGCTGAGGACTGTAGGTGATGGCCAGTGGTGTTCTGTTGGTTTCTTTCTTGGGCTTGTCCCGCAGCAGGAGGCTTCTGGGTACGTGTGGCTCTGTTAATCTGTTTGCTTAGTCTTCATGTTTTCTTTAATTAATAATCTATTACTCCAGAGTTCCTTTTAGCAAGGTACAGAATGTAACTGTGACTTGTTGTGTGATCCTTGTGAATTCAGACCTGTCCCAACAGACCCAGCCATGTTGTTTAGTTTACCTAGTTACTTTCATCTGTTTCTTTGAGAATCTCTTGGAAATCTGCCAGGAATTTTCGAGTAACAAAAGAAATGCATTGCTTGAACATAGCAGTGTTTTATTTACACCTCAGTGTTCTGATTCCATAGACCTCAAGGTAGTCTTTGGATGTGGCTTAACTACTGTACCCAGTAACACAAAATGTACTTCTGTAGGGTTAAATAAAATCTGTACATCCCCATGCATGCTGCAGGAAAACAGCAAAATGGCTTGATCATCCGGTTCCAATGCATTATTTTAATGCCTATCTGCTCTGTGATGCTGGTTTTTTTGTTGTTGTTGTTCTTACCAATGCTCAGAGTGGAACTTATTCACCAGCAAAACATATAGATGCAGAATCTTCAATTTATGAAAATCTCCATATTAAACATATTTCATTTGAACTGTTTTTGAAACCCCACTGTCCGACAGCTGATTGTCATTACATCAAAAAGACCAAAAATATTGTGGTATTTTACTGTGATCACTATGAAACCATAAGTAAGATAATAAGTCACTGTTCATTGTAAGGCCAATTTTGACCCCTCCTAAAACTTTTACAAAAGCATCCAAAATGCTTGAAAATCATTTGGCTTTATAATCATATGGCTCTAGGAGCCATTTGATAGGCTTTATAACCTGCTGGTGAAGATACAAAAAGAAATTATCCCCAAGGAACATTTATAATTCTTGACCTTGCTTCCCTAGTATAAGGCAGCATTAATTTCCATTCTGCCTTTCATTCCATTTTGTTTTTGATTTGTTAATTCATAGAGCTAAAAAATTGTAATGGAAAAATAGGGATGGAGTTCCCTTTAAAACAATTAACAGTATGATAACACAGTGCTCCAGCACAAAAAAGTTATTTCTTTATATTTCAATCATCATACTATTCTCCCTTAGCTGTTACAGCTGTAGTCTTTGTCTGATCCTGGTTACGTGATGAAAAAGTCAATTTCCTTAGAACAAGTTACTACAACCAATGCAATTTTTGAACAAGTTCTCACAACTTTTTATCCTCTTGAGAGAGAGTTTCCTCTTTTGATATGAAATGTAATAGTGTTGCTAATAAAGTCTCTAAGACTAGAAATGGCACAGAAGAACCCTGTGGATATGAAGTATCTGCTTTACTAAACTGAAGTCCCAAAACTCAAACTGATGCCTCTTCTTGTTACTTAATAAAATAGAGTATCTCAAAAATGTTAGAAAAGTATCCAGTAGCCTCACTGCATTTGCCTTTCATGTGTGGGTGGGGAGAAGGGAAGTTCTCAATCTGTTATGTTTTGCTATCACTTTGCAAAAATTCAACCTTTCCCCCATCATATCTCTCTGATCTTCCGGATACCCAAGAAAACTTATGCATTTAAACCAGATGGCAAACCCATTCTTTCTGTTGGCAAAATAATTGTTGGGTGAGATCTATGTCATGTCACTTAGAGGCTCAGCACAGCACTTGCTGTCTAGTGGGAGGAAGACCCAGAGTGGTTTTCAGCCACCTTTGTGCCCTCTATCCTGGGCTGAAGAGCCACCTGGTATAAATCAGACAGCCCTGATGGGACTGTCTATTGTCATGGCAGCACCCCTAAGATGCCCTATGGGGTTAAGCACTGCCTGGGATCTCCACTGTGCTGTGGCTGCTTCCCCATATTCCAGGGCTTACAAGGGGGTCCACTAAGGGTACACTTATGGCTGTCTTCTAAAGTGCCTGTGCTGGAGGAATCCTTCCCCAGCTGCAACCCAGAGTTTTAATGGGCCTTGTACAGAGCTCCTTCCTCCTAGCCTTATGACCCACCCATAGTGATTCCATCTTGTCATGGTAGAGTTGGTGTGGAAGATTTTTGGAAAAACTGTACAGTCACAGAGCTCTATTTCCAGATGTAGCTTAAGCTACCCACAATAAACAACATCATTATTGCCTTTGCTTAAGGCAGAATTTGCTGCTCTTAGTTTCTCTGCTTCTGTTCTCTTCCATGCCAAGCTTAGATTAAATAAAGATCAAAAGAATCATGTTTTATGATGATGGGGAAAACATTTTTGCTTCCCAGAATAGGAATAGGGAAGATAGCTTTGTTAATCTTAATAATGGTCTCCTAATTGATCCAACAAATTGCTTCAGATTTTTGAGACAAATGACTGTGTAATCTAACATCTATTTCATGATTATGGTCCTGCTTCTGCAAAGTGTAACATACGGGTTGTCGTCTGAACCTTCATGAGACATAAGGCAGGATCTGGTATTCATCAGTTCAGTTTTCACTCCAAGCAAGTTTACTTTTTGAAATCAGTAATGTGAGATTTTTTTTAATCTTTGGTTCTTTCTTCTTCATCCCTTGATGTTTGCTCTGATAAGAGGACATACTTTTGAAACTAAAACCCATTTCTGAAATCCTGATTTTGATCTGTGTAAAATTTCACATCTTGTTTAGAGCCATGGTTTAAATATTTTCTATGTCCTAAGATAATAAATTGTTGTAAAAACTTAGAGTCAATCCAAAATTTCATTCAGCTAGAGTTAAGGTTGTATGTGTGCATTAATGTAGTTTTATTAGACTGGCCATTGTAGCTAAATGAGCACTTTTGAAGGTAAAGAATTAAGGTTAGATGCTAACACTTCAAAGTCAGGATATTAGATATCTGCAGTTCAGAAATTCATGAAATACTCTCTTTACCATTCTAACACTGACACTGCTTTCTTATCCTAGATCAACCACTCCCATCTAGTATTCAGCTGTAAGACACAAGCCGCCACTATGCCAGTGATGATGATGCATACTAGCCTACAAACTGCAAATACTGTACCTCTTTTGCCCTTAGTTAAAGAATGTCCATGCCTTACAGAACCCTGCTGGTATGCACAACATATCCTATTTCCTTCCACATAATGTCTATAGAAGACCATATTCACCTTCCCAGTATGCTCCAGACAAAGGACAAGGATAAACCTTCCCATTTCTTGCAACTTGAAAATATGGGCCGGCAGTCCCCAATATTATATTTTCAGTAGGGATTGGAAAGGTGGTGCAGTTTGCGCTTGGTATGCTATTATATTGCCTTTTGTTGCACAAACAGGGAATACATGTTTCTTTCACAGGATAACTTGTAGTATTCTCCAACTAGTGGGGAAAGTTCAAATGTCCATACTCTTTTAAATCTATGCACTGCCTTTGATTTTGATGACCACAAGGTGGCATTGGTTTGTCTGAGTCTGTCAGGGAGAGAAGGCCTTGTACTGGAATCATTCTAGTCATTCTGTTTAAAGAGATGATGCCGAAGGTAGCTTTGGGATTCTTTTCTCCTGCATGGGTTTGTGGAAGAGACAGGATTTGCTCAATTTGAATGGAAGACGTTCTGAAGTGACATAATAAAGCTGTTCCAGGTTAGCAAGAAGCCAGTAAAGACTATAGAATTTTTGTTACCTTTTTCTAGCGTAAAAAAAAAATCTAAGCATAAACAGGGATCTTGGCAACGCTACTTCGTACAAGGGGTAATAAACTCTGTTATAATTTACAAAAATTGGCAACTGAAACAGTACACATATTATTAAGAAACACATTGGCAAATGAGCATCTTTTGTAGTCTGGTGAAAATGTAGGAAAATGATTTTAAGAGTGCCTGAAGATTAACTGGCATGTGCACTAAGTGGCCCTTTCCCATTTCTCAGATGCCTTGTGATCTTATAAACTGGAAGCCTTTGTGGTGGGCAGCGCAAAGGGATGTTGATATATCCAGAGGGGAAATTGTGCCAGTCTTAACTGTGACACAGTCGTTGAAAGAGAGATGACAATAACATCAGCCTTGTCAAAAAGGAGAACAACACTGCAGGGTCTTGAAAACATTTCAGAGAAAACTCCCTGTGGGGATGTGTGAGCTGTTTAAAGAGAAAATGTGAATTCACAAAGGGATCTAGCCTGCTTTTCTTGCTTCCGCTCATCTGAGGGGATACACATGAAGCCTTTTCCAGTGAGCATAAACATTATTTTACTAGTTTCAGAGGGGTAGCCAAGTTAGTCTGTAACATGAAAAACTTTAAACAAAAACAAATAGTCCAGTAGCACCTTAAAGACTAACAAAACATGTAGATGGTATCATGAGCTTTTGTGGGCAAAAACCACTTCTTCAGATGACTGGAGTATAATAAATCTAGATCCAAGAATAAATAAGGGAAGGAAGGGCGGGGGGGGGGGGGGGAGAGGGAGAGAAAAGGGGAGGTGGAGGAAGAAAAAGAGAGACAGTGAGTAAATAGTTCTAATAGTTACAAGAGGCTGTTAAGAACCATTAGCACCTCCATTGTTTTACAGTTTGTCTGCAGGTAGTTAACAGCAGAGAAAGGAGCAATGTACACTGCCAGCAATGGGTAGTCTCCTGAAAAGACTGGATCACATTTTGTAAAGAGCTGAGTACTTTGCAGGATCAGATACAATATATGTGATTGAGTGCCTTGGACTTGTATGGGTACAGGGAACTGCCAAGATGCTAAAATGAATGTACTGCCTAGTCTTAAATTGACCTCAAAGAAATCCTAGGCCTGTCATTGCCTTCAGAGGAATTTTCATTGATTTTTTTTTTTCAAAATCTTAGGGCTCAGATGGTTTCTTAAAATACAAACATCATTTCCTTCAACGATGGGTAGGAAAATAGCTTTCAGTACCAAATCACAAAGATGTAATGGACTGAACGTACCAGTTGATGGACACTGAAGGATTGTATTAGCCAGCTTTGACAGGACTGGCCTTACCATGAGGCAAATTGAGGCAGCCGCGTCAGGTGCCAGATAGAGGGAGCGGGAGCCCCACTAGGACCCAGAGTGTAGAAAATTGTCTGCTGCTGGTGCATGTGTATTCTCTCTGCTCTAGATGCACAGAGATGGTGGAGTGCTGTGCTGGAGGAAGGAGGGCACAAGAGACATAACAAGCAGGCAGGAGAAAAGGAGAGAGTGAATAACAGAAAGCAGCAGGAGCTGCAGGGAGAGAAATGAGGAGTCTCTTATGTACCTCTCTAGCATCCCCAGGATCCTGGACTGATTAACTCCAGCTTCTCAGGCAGCTTCCTGTTTCCTGCTGCTTCCCTGAACCCACTTGAGGAGAACAAGCAGCCAACTGAAGTACCGTAATTTAGTGAATATAACCCACGGGTTATATTTGTTTTTACAAACCCCGCACCTCCCCTGCCGGGTCTACTCAGGTGCGGGGTATACAGAATTTTTTTTACTCACCACGTGGTGAGTTGCCGCTTCCTGTGGCTTCACAGCCTCCAGCCTCCAGGTGGGGGAGCACTCAATCCCCGGTTCCTGTGAAGCCGCAGGAAGGGTGAGGGAGCGCTCATCCCCCGGTTCCTGGCCTCCAGCCTCCGAGCGGAGGAGCGCTCATCCCCCTGCCCCTTCCTGCGGCTGTGCAGGAACCAGGCGGTAAGCGCTCATCCGCCCAGAGGCTGGTAGGTCCTGCTCTCCCTCCCCTTCCTGCGGCTGCAGAGGAACTTGTGGGATGAGCGCTCCCCTGCCCGGAGGCTGGCAGTTGCGCTGGAACCTCGGGCGGTAGTGGCTAATCACCCTTCTCCCCTCTCCCCTGCACCGCAAATATACCCCCAGCACAGAAAAGTCCTGTATGCCCCACAGGTTATATTCGTGTGCGGGGTATACAAGAGTTTTTTTTACTCAAATAGAAAAAACTGCAGGGTATATCCAGGTGCGGGGTATATCCGGGTGCCAGTTATATTTGCAAAATTATGGTAGTAGGAGCCAGTTAGGCCCTTAAGATGCTGATATCTTGCCTCACTCAGGCCCTGCTACCAGCCTGCTTATTTGTCCCCTTCGACTGAGTATTGCCACTATAGCTGGCATAGAACCGCAGTCATGAGTGAAAGAAGAAAACGCATATTCAGAAAAAGAAAGAAAGCAAAGGAAGCTTTTCTATGTAAGCAGGAAGGAGCTCTCCTGAGATACATAGACACAAATGTTCATGGTGAGCCTTCTGGCCCCAGTGAGGATGTGAGTGGTGAGGAGACGCCTGATCTTCTAGTCAGAGTGCAGGTGACCTGGCAGCTACTGCAGCATCCATATCTCCATCTCAAATGGATGTAACCATGCACATTCCTGAAGAAAAGTGAAGATTGAAGAAGTGTGTGGTGGAGGCGCAAGAAACAGCTGCTGCTGAGTTTAGTTCCTTAAGTCTTCCTTGTACTGCATGGGCCACAGCAAGTGAAAAACTTCATGTTCCCCAAAGACAATGAAAATAGAAGTTTCCATCCAACACATTACTGGCGTGAAATCTCCATTACTGGTGACAAAGTGGAGAGGCCATGGCTTATGTACTCAGAAACCCAGAATGCTGCATACAGTTTTTGTTGCAAACTCTTCCATTCAAATGTTCCAGCCACATTGGGTTCTACAGGAACAAAGGACTGGAAAAATCTGGTTAGAAATCTGGCATGCCATGAGAAGGCAGCAAATCACCAGGGAGCATTCCACAGGTGGAAAGAGTTTGAGATGAGACTAAGGTTAAAGGCCACCATAGATGATCAGCATCAAGAGAAGATTGCATCAGAGTCTCTTTACTGGCAAAATGTTCTGAAAAGGCTCATTGCCATTGTAAGAATGCTTGCTACCCAAAACCTAGCACTGTGTGGCACTTCAGATCAGCTATGTGCACCAAACAATGGAAACTTCCTTAAAATTGTGGAGCTGATGGCCAAGTTTGGTGCTGTACTCCAGGAGCATCTAAGAAGAGTCGCCACCCAAGAAATGTACACATACCACTACCTTGGAAAAACAATTCAAAATGAGTTCATATAGTTACTGGCAACCAAAGTCAAACAGAAGATTGTGGCAGATCTGAAGTCAGCAAGATATTACTCTGTTATTCTGGGCTGCACACCTGACATCAGCCATATGGAACAAATGACTTTAATGGTGCGTTTTGTAACAACAACAGAACCTATTAAAAATGTCTCTGCAATGGTGACTGTCAGAGAGCATTTTCTAGAATTCATTGACATAGATGATACTACAGGAGCTGGTATGACAAATGTGCTTCTTAAAAAGCGGGAAGATACGGAAATTGCGATAGCTGACATTAGAGGTCAGGGCTACGATAATGGTGCCAACATGAGAGGAAAGAACAGAGGAGTGCAGACACGAATCCAAGAGTTAAACCCTCCAGCTTTTTTTGTTCCAGGCAGTTCTCATTCATTGAACTTGGTGGTCAGTGATGCAGCATCAGCTTCTAGTGAGGCTACTGAATATTTTAATGTAATTCAAAGCATCTATGTATTTTTCTCTGCATCAACTCACTGATGGCAAATTTTGAAGCAACATCTAGGAACATCCTCTCTGACACTGAAACCCCTGAATGCCACATGATAGTAAAGTCGAGTGGAGGTTATAAACACCAAATTGGGAAGATAGATGATGCCATAGTTGCCATTATGGAGGATAATGCTATGACAGGAACTATTCATGGGAGAACAGTGGCAGAAGGAAATGGAATCACCAGACACATACATAACTTCAAATTTCTGTGTGGCTTAGTGTTGTGGCATGACATACTGTTTGAAATAAATGTTGTAAGCAAGAGACTCCAAGGTGTTGACCTTGATATATCTGGAGCAATGGAACAACTGGACAAAGCAAAGTGATACCTACAATCTTACCGGTCAGATGAGGGATTTCAAAATGTTCTGAGGAGTGCACAGAAGTTGACAGAGGAACTTCACACTGAAGCTGTTTTCCCACCCATTCAAGAATACAAGAGTCACCAAGAAGAAGACATTTTGCTTACGAGGTATGGGATAATCCCATAATAGACCTCAAACAACAATTCAATGTTGAATTCTTTAACCAGGTGCTAGATTGTGCAATACAGTCAGCTCAAGGAACACAGCAGTGTATTTGGGATGTTGTATGATATTCCAAAACTCCTCACTATACCTGAAGAAGACCTATATCAGCAATGCAGGGCACTAGAGACAGTGTTGACACATGATGACATGCGTGATATTGATGCGAGTGATTTAGGTGATGAACTGAAAGCCCTTTCAAGATACATTTCAGCAGGATCAACTCCAAAAGCTATTCTGGAATATATGTGCACAAATAAGATGACCACTCTCTTTCCAAATGCTTTTGTTGCTCTGAGCATTCTTCTAACACTTCCTGTAACAGTTGCCAGTGGAGAACGCAGCTTCTACAAGCTGAAGTTAATAAAAACACATCTATGCTCTACATTGACACAGGAGAGGCTGGTCAGCCTTGCAACCATCTCAATAGAGCATGAGCTGGCCCAGATTGTGGGAGTTCAAATCTTTGCAACCAAGAAGGCTTGAAAAGCACCACTTTGATTATTCAAACAGATAAAAAGGTCGTTGTTTACTATGCAGACCAGAAAAGTTACATTTGCTGTTCAGGCATTTGAAAGTTAAGTGTTACTTAAAATGTTTGAACAAGGCATTTTAAGTTGTTAGTTCTCCTTTATTGGGGTAGGTAGCAGAGCAGTACCATGAGAGGAGTAGAACAGGAAGAAGGCAGAACTGAGACTTTTCTAAGTTTTGGCCCAAGCGAGAGAGTATGGGGGCATCTTTTTTACTCCCTGCCTCAGGTGCCAAAATGTTGTGGGCCAGCCCTGAGCTTGGATACTGCTTGCAGATGAACAATGAGCGAAGGAGCTGCAGATTGTGATGCAGCAAATGCTGTTATTTCTACACTTGAGAATTTTAAAACTCGGAAATAAGCCTCAGATTTATTTCCAGTTTTAAATGCAAAATCTCATTTGCCATGCCATCATGCATTGCAACTTTCAAACTGCCATATGTGTGACACAATCAATAGGAATGGGTGACAAATGACAGAAATGTGGAACACCTGTGCTATACTGTACATTTGCACCATTGTTGGCAGATCACAATGGTTTTTAATAGAAAGGATGTTTTCTCTGTGGGGGAATTGAATTAGTTTTCTCAAAAAAACAAACAAAAAAGTCACACAATCACACACCTGCAAAGTGAGAAGGCCATATCTCCAGGTCTGAACTATATTCTCCATGGTTATTTCAACCAGCAAGGACATTGTCTCAATGACTTGATTACCTGCATCCTGCTTCAAAGGCCTTTTAAGACCACACTTGAAAGAGAATCCTCTGAACTGTCATTCATGCTGAAATTCGACACTTTATACTTAAGTTTGAATAAAGACTCTAATTATCTTACCCATTACAAAGATAGCTTCCCCAATTATCACCTCTAATATCATTAGCTCACAGACATTTACCTCCCCCCCCAGCCCCCTTCTGTTCTGAAATTTGATTTGTCCTTTTCATATGTGTTCATTTTTTTAATTGTATCCTTTGGTATATATGGTTGTGACAATTTTCTTCCACTATTTGATCTGAGGAAGTGGGTCTGGCCCATGAAAGCTCATCACCTAATAAACCATCTTGTTAGTCTTTAAAGTGCTACATAGTCCAGTCCAGGGCTGATCTATATTCTCCATTCCCCAGTATCAGACTCTTACCTGAGCTAAAGGACTATCTGTTACCACTTCTGTTTTTGCCTGATTGAATTCCTTTTTGTTTATTTGGAGGAAATTTTGAGATATTTTCAGTTGTCAAAATGTATCTCACATGACTATTATTTTTATATTAAATAGTCCATAGGAAAACCAAATATTTAGCATCAAGGTGCTGTTTGTGAAATAAAACCAGATTATACAATATTTATTACCTCAATACATAAATCCTGCTCACACTATGACTTCAATCAATGAGCATGCATTACAAAAGGAAATAAGAACATTCAGTGTGTTTATGGTAGTAACCTTCCATATTTTGTGTGCACATAGGAAAAAGCTGCCTTAGAAATTGCTTTTTGGTATGTAAACATATAGCATTTTATACTAGGTGTTATTTTTAAAAGAGGTGAAAAAATTCCATTCACACACAACTGTGCCCAACCTAATGGTTTTATAGAGTTCAGATGTGAGCTGGAACTCTACGGGGCATTTGGGATATAAGCAAATTAAGCAAAAATGAAGTTCCTTACAATTAATGTAAAATATGGAGCAGAATCATACCGTACAGAGGATCAGTAGAAAAGACCCTCCGAACACAAAACTGGTTGTACTGGGTCAGACCCATGGCCATATAACCCAGTCTTCTGTCTGAAAGTGACTAGTGCCAGATGTTTTAGAGAGAATGAATGGAACAGGGCAATTTTAAGTGGTCTGTCATCTAGTCCCAGCTTCTGGCAGTTGGAGGTTTAATGACACCCGGAGCATGGGGCTGCATGACTAGTTCAGCTAATAGCCATTGATGGACCTCTTTTCCATAAATTCATATTTGTACGTAGGTGTACTTTTGGCCTTCACAACATCCCATGACAATGAGTTCCATAGGTTGGCTGAGCACTGTGTGAAGTATTACTTCCTTTTGTTTTGTTTTAATCGGGGGCCTCTGTCATATTGCAACTTTGTTCTCTATGCTGAGATGAATAGTCCCAGCCTTCTTAATCACTCCTCATAAGCAAGTTGTTTCATACTCCTAATCATTTATGTTGCCCTTCTTTATACCTCTTCTAATTGGAATTCTTTTTTGAGGTGAGGTGATCAGAATTGTACGTAGTATTCAGGGTCTGGGTGTACCATTGATTTATTTAGAAGCATTATGATATTGTCTTTTTTTTCATATCCCTTTCCTAACGGTTCCTAACATTGTTGTTTATTTATTTATTTATTTATTTTTGATTGCTGTGACATAGGGTACGTCTAGACTACAGTACATGCCTCTGACGACAGAGGCATGTAGATTTGGTTACCCAGCATAGGAAAATGAAGTGGCGATTTAAATAATCGCCACTTCATTTAAATTTACATGGCTGCCGCGCTGAGCCGATCAGCTGTTTGTCGGCTCAGCGCGGTAGTCTGGACGTTCCGCGGTCGACATCAAAGACACTTGTCGACCTCCCAGGTATGCCTCATTCCAGACAAACAGCTGATCGGCTCAGTGCGGCAGCCATGTAAATTTAAATGAAGCGGCGATTATTTAAATCGCCGCTTCATTTTCCTATGCCGGGTAGTCTAATCTACATGCCTCTGTCGTCAGAGGCATGTAGTCTAGACGTACCCATAGGCTGTCTCTAGATTGCATCCCTTTTCCGTAAAAGGGATGCAAATTAGACACATCGCAATTGCAAATGAAGCGGGGATTTAAATCTTCCCCGCTTCATTTGCATAAACATGGCTGCCGCTTTTTTCCAGCTCGGGGCTTTGCCGGCCAAAAGCACCAGTCTAGACGGGGATCTTTCGGAAAATAAAGCCTTTTCCAAAAGATCCCTTATTCCTGATTTTAAGAGGAATAAGGGATCTTTCGGAAAAGGCTTTATTTTCTGAAAGATCCCCGTCTAGACTGGCGCTTTTTGCCGGCAAAGCCCCGAGCTGGAAAAAAGTGGCAGCCATGTTTATGCAAATGAAGCGGGGAAGATTTAAATGTAATTCTTCTTTGTAATAATCTTTTATGTATTTGAAAACTATTATCATGTTCTACCTCTCAGTCTTCTCTTCTCCAGACTAAACAACTCCGGTTTTTTTCTATCTTCCCTCATCACTCATGTTTTCTAGATCATTAATCATTTTTGTTGCTCTTCTCTGAAATTTCTCCACATCTT
Source organism: Pelodiscus sinensis (assembly GCF_052426305.1). Lineage (NCBI taxonomy): Eukaryota > Metazoa > Chordata > Testudines > Trionychidae > Pelodiscus > Pelodiscus sinensis. Next base: position 151,864,281 of record NC_143053.1, read on the forward strand.
TCCTGATATTTGGCACCAGAACTAGACACACAACTCCAGTTGAGGTCTAATGAGCATGGGATAGAATGGAGGAATTACTACTTGTATCTTGTTTATCATACTCCTGCTAATAAATTCCAGAATGTTGTTTACTTTTTAATTTTTGTAATAGTGTCACACTGTTGGTTCATAGTTAGCTTGTGGTTCACTATGTCCCTGGTCCCTTTCTGCAGTTCTCCTTCCTAGGCAGTCATTTTCCATTTCATATGTGTGCAACTGATTGTTCCTTTCAAATTGAGTACTTATTGAATTTCATCAGATTATTTCTCCAGTTTGTCCAGTTAATTTTGGATTTTAATTCTATCCTCCATGTCCTTGGGCTTTCTCTTGCTTCTAATGTGTTTGTAAAATGTTTTCTTGTTACCCTTTATATCTCTTGCTGGTTGGATCTCATTTTCTGCCTTGATCTTTCTGGTTTTGTCCCTACATACTTGTGGTGTTTGCTTATATTCATCCTTAGTAATTTTGCCTTATTTCTATTGTTTGTAGAACTCTCTTTTGAGCCTCAGATCATTGAAGATCTCCTGAGTAAGCCAAGGTGGTCTCTTGCCTTGCTTTCTATCTTTCCTATTCAGTGGGATATTTTGCTCCTGTGCCTTTAAAATGTGTCTTTTTGAAAAACTGCTGTCTTGCCTGAACTGTAAGTTGGTTCCCATGAGATCTTATCTGCCAGCTCCCTGTATTTGCTACAGTTTGCCTTCTTGAAGTCCACTGTCTGCCTTCTTGAAGTCCACTGTCTTTATTGCACTCATTTAAATCTATCATTTCATGATCACTCTCACCTAACTTGTTTTCCACTTTCTAATTCTCAGCCAGTTCTTCCCTATTTGTCAAAATAATATCTAGAATAGCCTTGCCCCAGTAGCTTTCTCTGCCTTCTGACATAAAAAACAGTCTCCAATATGTTCCAGTAACATGTTGGATAATCTGTGCCTTATTATATTATTTTGCCAACAGATGTCTGGATAATTGAAGTCCCCCATTACCATCAAGTCCTGTGCTTTGGATGATTTTATTAGGTGTTTTTGTTTGTTTTTGTTTTTGGGGTTGTTTGTTTTTAAAAAGCCTCTCTGGTTAATAGTTTGTAGTAGACCCCTACCATGCCATCACCCTTGTTTTTTTATTCCTTTTATCCTTACCTAAAGACTTTTGACAAGTCTCTCTCCTATTTCCATCTTAACCTCAATCCAAATACATACATTTTTAATATATAAGGGTATGTCTACACTAGCCCCCTAGTTTAAACGAGGAGTAAACGTAGTTCAAATTAGAGATCCTAATTCAAACTACCTACTCGTGCCACGTGTAGACTAAGGGGGATTTAAAAATGGCGGTGCCCGGGAAGATGCAAATGAAGCCCAGGATATTTAGCAGGGCATCAGGTCAGGATTTACTTTGTGTGGCTGCTGCCTGAGGCTATCTGAGGCCTGTGCTTAAAGGGACCCCCCGGACAGTCGGTTCTCAGCTTTCCCTGCTTGCTTGCCTACCTCGATGAGGGACAGCAAAATATTTTGTCTCTGCGTGCTCTGGTTTCCCTCACTCAGGACACTACAGCACTCTGCAACACAGAGCTGGAACTGCCCCTGGGCACTCTGATGCTTCTCTTGGACACATTGCTATGAGCCTGGCTGCACTTTCTGCAGGCTGTCATCCGGGAGGTACATCGGGGGGCTGTCAGTATCCAGGAGGCCCTGCAGGAGAGTTTCCACCCTGAGGAGCACTAATGGTCTCCCTGGTGTGCTCCACTGGGGGCTTGTGCCAAATTCCTTCCTCACGTCCTTCCACTTACCCACCCCCCCAGTCTCCCTTCCTGATGTAAAATAAAATACATGTTTTTTCATAAACAAAAACTGTCTTTATTTAACAAAACGGGGGGGGGGGAATGAAACTCTAGTGAGACTGGGGAAATGAGGCGGGAGATGGGAAGAGAGAGGGTGGGCAAGGGGTAGGGGAAACCTGGGAGGAGGGAGCTGGAAGGGGGAAGCAAGGGGAAGGGGAAGCTCAGGGATCAAGGATGGGGGTCTCACTGGACCAAGTTGATTTTCATGCGAACCTGCTCCTGGGTTCACATGTGGCCTTTGGTGACCAGGCTGGCAGCTATCCTGCCATAGACAGCTGCGTTCCTCCATCCAGTGTGGAGATCATGGATTTTGGGGGCATCCCCCTGAAGCCTGAATAAGGTCCATGATCTCCTCCCTGGATCAGGAAGGTGCCCACCAGGAAGGTGCCTGGCAGCTGGCAGACTGCTCCTGGGGAACAGTGGAGGGCTGACTGCCAGTGGCTTGCTGGCTCATGTTTTGGGGCCACTGGGTCAGGGGCAGTGATTGCTGGCTCTGGGCTGGCAGGCTTGGAGCTGGCACAGGCACTGTGGCCAGAGTCTACCCCTTTAAGGGCTCCGGGGATGGGGGAGGGAGAGGAGTGTTCTTGGTTGAGGCTGGAGTGGCAACCAGGGCACCCTGGGAAGGCTGGAGGCCCCCTATTTCAAAATAAGTGTCTACACAGCACTTATTTCGAAATAGCTATTTTGAATTTGGCTTTATTCCTCGTAGAATGAGGTTTACCAAATTCAAAATAAGTGCTCCACTATTTTGAATTTATTTTGAAATAGCAGTTTGGTTATGTAGATGCTAGGAAAGTTATTTCAAAATAAGGGCTGTTATTTCAAAATAACGTTGCTGTGTAGACATACCCTGTGATATCAACTATGTTGATTTTTAAAAATATACAATAAATTCTTCCTGCTCATTATCCTTATTTCTTGCATTTCTGCTATTTAAAACAGCATATTCTAAACAAAATAAAAGGTTTAATGCATTAGTTCTACTGCTGATAATTACTTTTAACTATAGCTTCAAAGTGAGTGTGTGTGTGTGTGTGTGTGTGTGTGTGTGTGTGTGTGTGTGTGTGTTGGTGAGAGAGGATGGATTGATTGATTGATTACACAAAAGTTGTACAATGACAAGGACTGACTAATACATTATTTCTCAGTAGTTTTTTTTGTTTGTTTTTTTTTAAGTTCTGGTACTAGATTTTTTTAAATTGAAAAACTTATGATGGTATCACGGGTGACAAAAATGTTCATCAGCAAGTCTTGCAGTCAAGTTTGCAGTGATTCTATAAAAGAAATTATGCTGGCTTTTTTTAATCTGTGTTATTCTGTATAGCTTGGAATATTCTGTTTTACGTTTTATCTGGTTCTCATAGCACAAACAAAATAATATTGCATTAAAATGGGACTTGATCAAGTATTTTCATAAATGGGGCAATTTATGAACAGATGATACATAAACAATTCTTATGGCAAAACCTGTTTGACATTCAAAGTTAACTAGATAAAATGAGTTTAAATATTCAAAATGGCATCTATGTCTTTAGAAAAAAAAATGTCAGTAGTTCAATTAGCATGAGGAATAGTTGGGGAATAGCACAAATATCACAGTCCATCATAGTGCTAATTGTTTTTTAAAGCTGTTTGTAATGGTGATATTGAAAAATCAATCATAATTTCATCCTATATGTATTTATAAAGCAACTACCACCAGAAGCATTGCCAGACCTGTTAAAATAGACTTCCCAACACAACAGAAATCATCATAAAGTACAGGGGAGTCATTAGACTATAAACATTTTTATAAATGGAAAATTTTTACATGTTTTTAAAAGCTGGAGGAAAGATGTTATAGATTGGGTATCCACAGGACATGAATACCACATTGTGAAGGTCTTTTTTAAGGCTCCATCATTCACCAATTTACAGCACATTGTTGGAAATCTTAAAGGTTGCATCGTTTCACATCATTAAGACAAAGTTCAGAGAGTGGGTCTGCAATATAGCCAGATTATTTTCTATTATGAGTATTAAAAATCAACTGGGGCTAACTTAAAGTCAATTTACCATTTTATAGGCAGCCAGGAGCAAAGAACACAGGAAGGGTGTAATATGAGGTGAGCAGGTGTATTGCTGAAGTCTACACTAACTACCAGTGATGAAGAAACACTGCTGGAAGCTCTGCAAAGAGGGAACTGCAGTAATCAAGCCTCATTGTTGACAAGGGCATGTGTTGCGGATGCAAGGTAGTCATGGGATAAATAGAAGGAGAAACCTAATCAGACTGCAGATTTGAAACCTAATCAGAACAAGGAATACCATAGAAAGTATGTGGCTGAAAATACAGGCAGTCCCTGGGTTACATGGATCCGACTTACATCGGATCCCTACTTACAAACAGGGTGAGGCAACCCCGCACTAGCTGCTTCCCCCCAGCAGACCAGGGAGACGCGAAGCTAGCACTCCCCCCCGCCCCCCAGCAGACCAGGGAGATGCGGAGCGGCTTTTCTCAGCAGACACCTCAGCTTGAGAATAAAGGACTGAGGGAAGTGAGGTGTGGGAGAATAAAACTGAGCTCTGGAGAAATGTTTGGCTAGAGTTTCCCCTACAATATGTACCAGTTCCGACTTACATACAAATTCAACTTAAGAACAAACCTACAGTCCCTATCTTGTACGTAACCCGGGGACTGCCTGTAATGCCAACTTCAGTGTGACCCTCATTGAAGTTTTGCCATCAACTTCAGTGGGGCTGGGATTTCATCCAAAACTCTTAATTTGGGTAGCTATTATAACTATACATTGGTATGCCAATATAATAAATTGTTAAAAATCAGATTAATATGAGAGTGATGAAATAGAGGGATTAAAAGCAACTCAGAATGATGAGAGGTTTGTTTATGTTGGATTAACAGGATATTAGCGTGTTGGAAATTAGCATAAATAGCAAAGTCTTTATAATACAGGTTGCAATATCCATATAATGCTATCAAAACAATCTAGGGACCACATCCTACATATTGTGCTTCCACTTCCCATGGGCGTTTTGTGTGGGCAGTGCATGCAGGACCAGGTGCTAATAACATTCTCTCTCTTATGATTATTAATTTGCAAATGTGATATATGGTTTGAACTAGTAAATTGTCCCATACTTACTCTTTCTTACACTTTCTCTTTTTCCCCTCTCTCTCTCAAGGATAGCCAATTGCATTGCTTCACACTGCTGAGGCTTGTAAGTCTTTGCTACCTATGTACAACAGTCAAAAGTGCATTTGTGCTTCCTGAGTGAAAGTGCTTGACTCTGAAAGTAAAAAGGTGATTTACATCAGGGCTGTTGTCGGGCAGTAATAAAACACTGTAAGACTGTTGGACACACATTATATTATACAATTATATAATTATAAACAATATAATTGGAGGCAGTTGAGCTTGCGTGCAGCAGGCTGTTATTTACCAATCATCTCTTTCAAGGCTCATTAAACACAGATTTATACACAAAATAAAAGCTTAGCTCTTCAGTGGCTAAATATGTGGTGGCATTTATTCAAAAAACATAGTATGCAGATCTAAAGCTGTCAAAATCTATAATGGATTTAGTCAATAGCTGTTAGTGAAGTTGTTCAATGCAATTCTGGGAAAGCAATTCTGAGGTGTTTTCCTTAACAAAAGGCCTCATTTCTACAGTTTTATTTACCTCTCCACATGGTAAAGCAAAATCCACTACAAATTCCCTGATCATGGAGTTTGAGATCTAAAAGGCAGGAACATCCTAAAAATCTTGAAAGTGTTTTAAAATGTGAGGAAGACTTCTTTCAAAGACTTCACAAGGAAATGTTGCATAGTCTGAACCTTTTAAAAATTCTTTAATTGTTCAATGCCATAAAAATTCTCTTGGCGAGAAAAATCTTGTGTTAGCATACATTTTTTACACCTTTACCTAGTATTCAAGCCCACATGTTCAGTTAAATAAACACCTTTTATAAATGCAACCCATTTTTAACTGAAAAAATATATCCACTCAATGTTCTGTCTTCTCTCTCCATTTTTTTATCATGTGCCGAAAGTGTCCGTCTGCTATGTACATTGGACAAACATCTCAGACACTTCGCCAAAGGATTAATGCCCACAAAACAGATATCAGACAAGATCACAAAGAAAAAACAGTTTCTTGCCATTTCAACCAGAAAGGGCACTCTCTCAATGACTTAACCACCTGCATTCTGCTACAAAGACCTTTTACATCTGCACTTGAAAGGGAATCCTCTGAACTGTCATTCATGTTAAAATTCGACACCCTCCGGGAAGGAATGAACAAAGACTCAAACTATCTTACCCATTACCAAGATAGCTTCCCCAATTATCACCTCTAATACCATTAGCTCACAGACATCTAACTCTCCCCACCTCTAATATAATTAATTCACAGACACTTTCCTTCCTTCCTTTCCCCCCCCCCCCCTGCATCCCCCTCTTGTTCTGAAATGTGATTTGTCCTTTTCATATGTGTTCATTTTTTTAATTGTATCCTTTGGTATATATGGTTGTGACTATTTTCTTTCACTATTTGATCTGAGGAAGTGGGTCTGGGCCACGAAAGCTCATCATCTAATAAACCATCTTGTTAGTCTTTAAAGTGCTACATAGTCCTGTATTTTGCTTCAGCTACACCAGACTAACACGGCTACATTTCTATTACCATTTTTTTTAAGTTATAGAGAGAAGAAATGCAAAATTTAGTGTATGATTATAATGCATATTGGTTGAAGAAATATGGCCAAACTTTTAAAAATTTAAGTACCAAAAATTTGGCATCTAAATTAATATTAAGACACTAACTAAAGTGGTTTGACATTTCAGGTGAGCATCCCCATTTCCCACTGACTTTTTTTTATATACACATGACTGTGAAACTCCAATGTTAGTAACCAAGATAATTATTTAAACAGTGCCTGCAAATCTCATCTCTCACTGTAACTTATTACTGAAGTGTATTTTTAAATTCTATCTGACTTGTATGTTACTCTAATAATCTAATTTGTATAATTTCAAATCACATTAGAGTCTTAAATGCTCTACTTTTGAAAGCTTTTCAAAATATGCCATTCATCCCAGCCCCATTTTCTCATTCTTTGACACACTTTTAGCTAGCATTTCTCTCTGGTTTGACTTGTGCAACTCCAAATGATAGATATACTGCTATGGTTAGATTTAACATTCTTATACTTAGAGATCTTGCATAATACTATTGCAGTACCTTCTCTATCTTTCTGAAATTCTCACTTCTGGATTATGACATGGCATCCCTGCTGACCTTACCACTAGAGTGCCAGACTGATAACAAAAGTGTTTTTATTCAGGAACACGACAGTCCCTTGCGATTTCATACATTGCTATTCCACAAATCTGACTTCAGAATACCTGGGTTAGATTTAGCTATCACATCTCATTATAAATCACATTATAAGTAAGATGCAGTTGACTAAGTGTACATGAAGCATCTTAAAAGGTTCTTTCCCTTTAACAATAATGTTTTAGTTTGGGATGTTGGAGCTCTCGATTCAGATTTTCCACACTGAACTTTTAAAAACATAAACAATCCTCTTTTTTGTTTTTGTTTTTGTTTTTTTTAATGGAGGGGAGTGTGTTCTCCTATTTGCTGTTATCCCCCAAAAATGTGTTTAATTTGCAATGGTTGTCAAAGCCATTAATGAGAATTAGTGAAGACAAGCAATAATACCTATATTCCAAAACACTGTCATCTTTTCACTATTTAGAGAGAAAATGGTGCCAATTGGATTATATTAGCAAGCTGGAAGATCCAGGTTTTAAAAAACACCATTTAATTCAGTTTTTTAGGAACACTGTTCTTTCTTTAGATTTAAAAATTATTGTATATTTTCCTTACTATAATAGGGACTGAGTCTACAGTCCATTGCACCTTCTTTGCAAATTGAATGTAAAACTCCACAAAATTGGCAATGTGATGTTTTTGCACTCTTAATATAGACACTTTGCAGACAGGTCATTGGCTGCATATAACTAAAAGCGGTGGAGAATCAAACCCATAAAGTACTGGATTTCAGGCTCACATCATTAGTGGCCAAATATTGTTGCTGACTGGTAGCTTTTTGCCTCGTAGTCTGTAAATACAGCCGGGTATGTCTACACTACCCCGCTAGTTTGAACTAGCGGGGTAATGTAGGCATACCGCACTTGCAAATGAAGCCCGGGATTTGAATTTCCCGGGCTTCATTTGCATAAGCGGGGCTCCGCCATTTTAAAATCCCCGCTCGTTCGAACCCTGTGCCGCACGGCTACACGCGGCACGAACTAGGTAGTTCGAACTAGGCTTCCTAGTTCGAACTACCATTACTCCTCGTGGAATGAGGAGTAACGGTAGTTCGAACTAGGAAGCCTAGTTCGAACTACCTAGTTCGTGCCACGTGTAGCTGCGCGGCACAGAGTTCGAACGAGCGGGGATTTTAAAATGGCGGAGCCCCGCTTATGCAAATTAAGCCCGGGAAATTCAAATCCCGGGCTTCATTTGCAAGTGCGGTATGCCTACATTACCCTCCTAGTTCGAACTAGAAGGGTAGTGTAGACATACCCGCCCTGTGGACAAACGCCCATGTTAGAGAACTCCACGGACAACCCATGAGCAGCCTCTGTAGTGTGTCCAAAGATTCAATGGATCACAGGGAACCAAATTTCTTTTGATTCTGAATATGGACGAGGCGCCTTAACTAGGAGCAGAGTGGGGGAAGCTGACTGTGTTGCTGCCCATGCTATATCTATCTCCTGATCGATAAAAGAGCAGGAGCTACTGCTCAATCTAATGCTTTGTCTTGTCATGGTTAGGACAGAGAGCCAAGTGTAATTTTCATATCCACTTGACTACAGGCAATAAGTAAGACACTTTGGCATTCAAGAAAATAATCTTACCATGAGCTCATCTTTTCTGACTGTTTAAGATTCTTTACAGCAGTCCCTGTTTTAAAAAAATCAGCATTTACTCACCATTATCAAACACTGAAGTAACTTACATCCCCTCAAAGTCTGATCATATGTTCTGTAGGATAGTAAGAATGTATAAGAATTATCCTAGACTTCCTCTTTTCTTACACAATCCCTCACTCTTCCTGATAACTTGCAGCACAGTTTCATTGGAATTTTACTGTTTAAGGTTTCCCTACTAAGTATTTAAGTTGGCTCCAACTTTTAACATTGATGAAATTTGCCTAATATTGAATGTTGATTCAAACCTTGCAGGGTATAAAAAGTGCATCAAAAATGAGAGAGAGAGACAAGGTGGGTTAAGTTTATATTTTTTATTAGACTAGCTTCTGTTGGTGACAGAGACAAGCTTTGAGCCTACAGAGCTAAAGAAGCTATATAAGCTAGAAAGCTTATCTCTCTCACCTATGGAAGCTGGTCCAATAAAAGATATAACCTCTCACACTTTCTGTTGATCCTAGGATATTAGAGAGACAACTGCAACAGCACCGCATACAATGAAAATAATACTACGAAGTGGAAGAGTTGTTACAAACAATATTCTTAAGAGACTATAGAATCAAAAGCATGAGAAATTTTCTATTTGGGTCTTAGTGAGCATCTATTAATGATTAAACAGAAATATCAAAGTGACAGCAGTGTGAATAATACTATTATTCACCTTTTGTAAAGATTTTTAAGATCCTCAGATGAAAACAAGTATGAAAGTCCCAAATATTATTACAACAGAGCCCAATTCTGTGTGTTTGTCACCTGAGAATTGAAGGTGACAAGGTTTCCAAAAATCTAATGCAAACATTGCTCTAAAATAATTAAATGTACAGAATTAAGGGATTATAAAGCAATCTGTGATCTATCATTTTCAGACAGAAAAACATCATCTTTGGATTGTTCTCTTAATAGTAATGGATACATTTTAAGTAGATCAGCAGAGCTTTGTTAGATTGACTACAGGCTTAACTAGCTCAATAACTGAAAGATTCCCTAAGAAAATCCCTTTTCATAGCAGACAACTGAGGTAGATCCACAGAAAAGTAAATGGAAAGTACAAGGCTTGGTGCTTTACTATCATGAGAGGCATGCAGATCTGCTCTTAGTCAGTGTTAGAAATTTGAATTTCTAACTGGCCCAACTGGAACTCCCATATCACACACAATTATCTGCTGAAAAAAAATCCACATTTATCCCTTTTTTATGCCACTCAAGCAGTGAGATCAGCTAATTCACTGATATCTGATATATTCACTGATATCTTAAGCTAATTCTTTGTTATCTGGGGGGAGGGATAGCTCAGTGGTTTGAGCATTGGCCTACTAAACCCAGGGTTGTGAGTTCAATCTTTGTGGAGGCCATTTAGGGATTGGGGGCAATAATTCATCAGGGATGGTACTTGGTCCTGCTGAGAAGGCAGGGGACTGGACTCAATGACCTTTCATGGTCTGTTCTAGGAGATAGGCAATCTCCATTATAATAATGATACATTACAAACCCAAACTTCTTTAATAGAGTTGATCTTTACATCTTTGTTCCCACTACGCTTGGTTTAAAAAACACCTTTTTCATATTCACGCATTCACACAATTTAACCTCTGTATTCTATGCACACTGAAATGAAGGACAATGAAAAGATAGCAAGAGAACTCAGCACTCTTCTGAATTCTTTGAGACTTTGTGCTGGCTCCTAGTCAGAATTTGCAATTGATTACAATGGGAGCAGGATTAGGCCTTCGCGTAGGAAGATTACACTGTACCAGTAAGAGGCTGCTACTATTCTGTGAGATAATGGAAAGATGGAGGTTAATGGGAGATACCCCAGAAAAGAACTTGCTACGTTAAGGCAGATCTACTTCGTAGCCAGTGGTACACAAGGGAATGATGTGGCCAGCATCACATCTGATTGCCTTTGAGTGCCCTCACCTGATGGATCAGGTACCTATTTTGCAGTGGGGTGACCTTGAGGTGGCCTTTCAGGGGCAGAGGGAGCAATACTTGAAGCTGTGACTTCAGAACTGTAGACAAATGCCTTAACCACTCAGCTACCCCATTGGGGTTCTAATTAGGCTGCAACTTTAATTTCTTAAGCATTTGGGAGTACCTGCCAAAAAAAACTGGACAGTGCAAGTCATTGTCATTTCCAGAATCCTTTCTGCATACTCAATATCGTCAGCCATCCCCATGTACAATCTGGTCCCAATCACCTGCTGTGGAGACCTCACCACGTCCCTCATATGTCGGTGCTAGGAAGGAGGGGGGTTGACATCCTGCTGTAAATGTAAGAACACTGACACCATTAACTGTATTCAATCACCATATCAATTTCATAATGAGTACTTGCACTGCACATCTCCTATGAGGAAGCACTTGCTATTTGCTTGGCTACATCCTATAGAACCCTAGAGAGGTTCCCAGATATTTACAGATGCCTTCTTTAATATCAAGCAAAAATGCATCGGTTCCCTAGGAACAGGTATATCCAGTCATCCCTGAATAACAGGGACAAAATAAAATACACCTAGATGAGAATGACCAGCCCCTGGATAATTATTGGCCACATCCATGTCCACATACTTTGTAAGCTTATCCACCCATGGAAGCTCACAGTTCCCTGCCATACCCTGTGCTGCAGTGTGCCAGACCAAATAATCTCCATGCCCAGCTTTTCATTCGTGCAGCTCCATTGGCTTCCACAAAATTGCACTGATGTAAAGCTGGTTCACCTCAGGGAAAATCAGTCTCTATATTGACACCCCCTTATTAACTCCCAATTACAATGGGGCAATATACTAAAGTAAAAGTATTATTCCTAATAGCTTTCAGTGGGGGGGGGGGGGGGGGGGAGATAGCAAAAAAGGAATTAGTATAATAAAAAGCACACTGTTGGCCACATCACTATTTCTTGATTTCCCTTGTTCTCCTATTCCTTTTTTGTTTGTTAGGAAGAAGTTATTACCCTTAAAAAATAGGCATAGACAAGGACAGAAAGCAGGGCAAAGCAATAACTCAGCATTACAGTTGGTTATTACTTATTCTAGGAACCGTCCTGTTTTTGTGTGGACAGCCTTGAATTCTGCCATATTAGCTAGCGCTGTGGAACTGCAGTCAGCTGTGGGCCTGGAATCATCGTGTGGGTAGTGTTTATGGGCAGCCAGAGAAGATTCAGGACCATTTACAATTTTCTCCCTAAAGAGGGAGATTTGCCAAGAGCATCAAGCATCTTGACAATTCAGGTGCTTACATCCCATTGAAAGTCAATTGGCTTTAGGAGATTTTTGACAGTCTGCTTCACTACGCCTCTAAAGTTCAATCCTGTGACCTTAATTCTAGGGGGAAAAAACATTGATGTCAGTGGCAATTAGAAATATAGTATGGGCTGCTGGTTAGCAGTGCTGTATTATTCATGCGTGTTTTAATACATAAAGAACTTGTATGCATATTTATCTATAGTAAAAAGTAGCAAAGGAGTCCAGGATGTTAAGCTTCCTACATGAGGCTTTTCCCCTGAAAAGCTTGATATTTAAGCCAGTGTACAGTTTTACAAAGTATCAGTCAATATTTTGTTATGAGAGAACTTACTGCTTCATCTTCTACAGGCCAGAATTTCTTCAGACTCTGAAGGAATTGGAGTGCATGAGGATCTAATACAGTAGGTAAGTTGATTTTAGTTCTCTCTCATCTCTAACTTTTATTACTTTGCAGACTGGTATTGACAAAGCTGCAGATTTTACTTTCCATTACCCTAGTACAAATCTAGACTAAAGCCAGTGACCTCATATGAATTAATGGCTTTACATGGGCATAATTGAATATGGAATTTTAGCCAGAGTGGTTTTCAGAATGAAAGTACAGAGACAACATTATTATTATGACTATACTTGCTTTTAGTCCTTGATCATAAACATGAAGCGATCAACACAAGAAAAATGGTTTCAGCCCGGTCTGTTGTTGAAATAAATTAAAGCAAAAATATTTTTTTATGAAAAAGGATAAACTGAGCAGCACTTATCTCATGGCTGCTCAGAAGATCCACTGTAATTGATGCACTGTAACCACACTGAGAGTAATAACTATCCCTTTGGATACAGTAATGCTGCCGATGAGGTTAAACTACTTAACAGCACAGTTTGTCCTTTCCACCCTTTCCTACTTCCCCTGTCAGCTTGTGAATCAGACATGCAGTGCTGAGAACAATGTATCCAAGCATGTAGCCAGAAGATAAATGAGAGACTGGAGTAAGGGTGGAGTTTTATATTGTGCTGGTTGTTGAGATCTACAGTCTAGGGCAGCTGTTTAGAATTTAAAGTTGTTTAGAGTTTAGTGTTTTGCCTCATGGTCATGGAACAAAGCCACAGTCAAGCTGAAAACTCCCTTAACCTGCCACGTGTGTCTCTGTTGGGATCCAGAGTAACAGTGGAGAATAATGTGAAAGGATTAAATGTAATCATGATATGTGGATCTAAACATGGCTTGTGGTGGTATCAGACACTGTGAAAACAATAAGTGTATAGGTTGTAGTGATGAGAAGTTCTCTGGTTCTCTGGCTTCCAGGTGGATTCCCTGTTATATCACTCAAGCAGATGAATTATGGGAGAATTTATTTCCTTTGACAGAGTCTGGCAAATAAAGCTGAATTGAAACTCATGGTGGAAGTTTCTTAGAACACAATACAGGTTGAACCTCTGAAATCCTGGGCGCTCTGGTCCAGAAACATCCGTGGCCCAGCTGGACCATGGATGTTGCCGGACTACAGATCACTGGCAGCCCGGAGTGGGGGGCCAGCTGGGAGTTCAGCAGCTGGGAGTCCTGGCCAGGCCTGTGGCACGGGAGCCGGTAGTGGCCAAGGAGCCCCAGCCAGGGCTGGGAAGCCTGCTGGAATGGAAGCGGAAGCCAGTGGCTGATTCTGGCAGCCAGGAGTGGGCCAAAAACCCGGAGGGGGACCCAGGAGCAGGGGCTGGCAGCCAGCAGGGGAGCAATGACCTCTGTTGGTTCAGCAAACTCCCTGGTTTGAGACCACTCAGGTCCCAAGAGTGCTAAACTAGGGAGGTCCAACCTATGCAACGATAGAAAGGTAAATTGCTTTTAGTTTGGCTTAAAGTCTGTTAGTAAATTTAGTGTAATGGCATCAGTGCTCATTTCTTGTAATATGGAAATAGTCACAGTCCTAACTGAGAAAATGTCCTCTGCAGGGGCTCAGGGGCTTGGGAAGTCAGGGAGCAGGAAAGTGGCGACATGCAGAGGAGGCAGGTGACCCTTTATTGTATGCACAAGAGATGAGATCTGTTATGGAGAGGACTTCTTGTGTGTGAATCTTCAGAACAGGACTTGGTACATCATTGTTCATTTATCTGTAATATGCAGAATATGTTGGTACGTTATGGACAGATTCTTGCTTTGAAGGTCTCAGATCATAGAATCATAGAACACTAGAACTGGAAGGGACCTTGAGAGGTCATCAACTCCAGTCCCCTGCCCTCGTGGCAAAACCCAGTATTGTCTAGTCCATCCCTGATAGATGTCTATCTAACCTGCTCTTAAATAGCTCCACAGATGGAGATTCTGCAACCTCCCTAGGCGCTTTATTCCAGTGTTTAACCACCCTGACAGTTACAAAGTTTTTCCTAAACCTCCCTTTGTGCACTTTAAGCCCATTGCTTCTTGTCCTATCCTCAGAGGCCAAGGAGAACAATTTTTCTCCCTCCTCCTTGTGACACTCTTTTTAGTTACCTGAAAACAGCTATCATGTCCCCTCTCAGTCTTCTCCTTTTCTGAACTAAACAAGCTCAATTCTTTCAGTCTTCCTTCATAGGTCATGTTCTCTAGACCTTTAATCATGCTTGTTGCTCTTCTCTGGACCTTCTCCAATTTCTCCACATCTTTCTTGAAATGTGGTACCCAGAAATGGACACAATACTACAATTGAGGCTTGATCAGCGCAGAGTAGAGCGGAAGAATGACTTCTCATGTCTTGCTCACAACACTCCTGTTAATGTATCCCAGAATCATATTTACTTTTTTTGCAAGAGCATCACACTGTTGACTCATATTTAGCTTGTGGTCCACTATGACCCCTAGATACCTTTCTGCCGTCTCCTTCCTAGACAATCGCTTCCCATTCTGTATGTGTGAAACTGATTGTTCATTCTTAAGTGGAGTACTTTGCATTTGTCCTTATTAAACTTCACCCTATTTTCCTTAGATCATTTCTCCAGTTTGTCCAGATCATTTTGAATTATGACCCTATCCTCCAAAGCAGTTACAACTCCTCCCAGCTTGGTATCATCTGCAAACTAGAGATCTGATCTTTTTCTCACTGGGGTTAAAATAAGGGAAAGTCAGAGGAACACAAATAAACGCAGAGGGCAATTCTCCTTCTTTTCAGCATAGCTTATACCACCACCACCTCCTTGCCTGTTGTGATGATTAACTCCCCGTCATTTCATTCTGCTTCAACCACTGGCCATGTGGCTTGCATGGAACCAAGGGGACAAGAGGAACAGAAGGAGCCAGATTAATTCAGGCCCTTGAAGAGATAGGACAAGGAATATGAATTTAATGCAAGTGTGGTGAGAGGATTGTCAATCCTTGCCACGGTCCTAGAAAACAAGGAAATTTTCTGGTGTGTTCTTTTTTTATAGCAAAGAACATAAGAGCATTGGAGTTGCTGAATAAGTTAAACTGTGTTGTTGACACTAATGATGCACAGCTGCAGTTTCAAAATCTGATCCATTGTGGGGGAATAACTCAAACACCATGAAAGTCAATGGCACTTTGTTTTATTTAAATATATATAATGGAGTAGAAGATCCTTCTTTGCCCTATGGCTTCTTATTTCAGAAATTGATAGGGGAAAAGAACTCCCCTAAGGCACATTCTGCTGGGCCTTGTTTTCATTTATGTATTATCTTTCAAATGCCAGTGGCCTTTTTCTCTGTTAAAGCAATGATTTATCCTGAATAACTGCGAACACTTAAAGGTACAGTACATAGAAGTAGAGAGGTTTTAGTCTTAATTTTGCTGCTTTGGTTTTATTCTTTCTTATATCATTTTGATATTACTTACACAGTGGCTGTCCCAAAAAACTCTTTAGCAGTGTTACTATAGCAGTTCAGATCCTGTGCTATGAGTGTTGCTCCTCCTGGAGCTGAACTGGTCAGAGCAATGGTGGGAATTAAAGAAAACCAAAACAAACCATAGTGAATATGAAGCCTTTGAAAATGAGGCCATTTGTGTTCAGTTACTGATGTTTTGCTCCTGTCACTGGGATGCTGTAATATGAGATAACTGAGTAAGATGGTGGTAAAATTAACACACTAGTATATATGCAGTAAATACTGAAGACTGGAAGCTCTGGATTTTTGTTTGTTTGTTTGTTCATTTTTTTTTTAAGTTTATAATGCACTGCCCAATGTCTCATTTTTCTTCCTGGTTTTATAGCAGCCACACATTTTTTCCTCTAACCTGACCTGAGGGAAAAGTAACCCAGCATTAGCTTGGGATAACTCTACAAACACGATTAAAAGCATATAGCCATGAGCAAACATCTACTCCAGAGTACACTGGGAAGTGCCCTTTGCCTCAGTTTCTCACTTTCCGGTGAGAAAGTCTGACAACAAATGTTCCTTTGACACGTTACTCCCCTCTTCGTTCACCACAACCCACTCACAGTTGGTGGTTGTTAGTGAGCAAAGACCCAGAGTTCAGATTTAGACACATGGCTCCACCTCTCACACCTGAAAAGGAGGGAAGGGTGTCACGCAATGCCACTGCTGCTGCCTCTGCTCATTGGCCGCTCTGCCACTGTTATCGCATCTGCTATGAGATGGACTTCACGTGAAGTGGCAAAGTGTCAAAGTTTAGAGGAAAAGAGCAATGGAAGTTCCTGTAAACTACTCTATCCCCTCTAATCAATTCATAACAGAGTAATCAAATCTCTCTCCTAAATAGCCAAGATAACATTTATCTTTTTTTGATCATTTTCTTTTTGCATGTTAGTAACTGGGGAGATATTTGTGAGTGATGGAAAAGTAAATGCCTTTGTTGCGTCAGGGGCTGGAGGTCAGAGTCTGGTGAGGCTGGGCTGTGGGGCTGTGGTCAGATGGGAGCCACACACACATGTCACAGCAGGAGCAGGGCTGGGTCACCCAGAAGAGGGGCAGCTGAGGACAAACCACAATGGCCAGATGGTGGGGTTGGAGCCAGACCGCCGCAGTCGGATGGAGGCAGCTGATGCCGCCAGCCCCTTTCAGTAACCCACCTGGGAGCGCACACACTCCTCCCACACACCCCCAGCTGGCCTCTTTAGACCTGCCTGCCTCCTGAGTGGAGCACCCAATTGGGTTCTTGTTGGACCTCCCCAGCCGGCAAGAACCGCGTGTATGGTGCAGACTAAAACTAACTGGATTTAAAAAAAGAATTAGATAAGTTCATACAGGATAGGTCCATCAAAGGCTATTAGCCAAAATGGCAGGGATGAAACCTCATGTTCTGCATGTTCCTAAGCTTCTGACTGTCAGATACTAGAAAGGACGACTGGGCATAGATTGCTCGGCCATTGCCCTATTATGTTTATTCCCTTTAAGTAGGTGGCATTGGTCACTATCCCAACTGGCATAAAGTCAGTACTGCCAGCTTCTACACAAAGTACCTACTATGCCAACCCTGTTGTAGGCGATAGAACATGCACAAGTGCTGGAAGTTGGGGTGCTGCAGCACCCCCTGGCTTGAAGTGGATTTCATTCTATATAGTTTCCAGTTCAGTTCAACAGCTCTCGGCACCCTCACTATAAAAATTCCAGCACCTCTGGGGACATGGACAGGAGGGAACATGCATGCACATAACTGTTATGTGGCCTCTTCAGAAGCCTATCAACTGGCTGATATCGAAGCAGCTAGAAAACCAAGGGATGAGTTACAGCTCTGATTATATCTCAACATGCTGTGTTCCTATTGTTTTGGTTGGATCTAAAATTGAAAGAGGTGTAGTTTCTCATTCCAGCTTATAAGAAGGTGGGGTCTTGTGATATTAGCCCTATGGAAGTAGATGGTGTCCCCTACCCCCCACGCCCAAGGAGGGATTTTTTTAAATTCAAACTCAAAGCCAATTCTGGCAGGTTTATTTAATTTCCAATTAGAGTGAACTGAACTGCAGGCTTTAAGTCAAATAAACAACAATGAATGTGCTAGTTCTCTTCTGTATTGCTTCTTTTCCTGTGTCTCTTGTCTTTTTATTTTTCTCTCATTTTAGCCTTATTAGTCTCTTAAGTGCATCATGCAGGCCCTCCAGAGGGAATATCCTGCATAGCACAGCATACGTATGGATTATTGGGACTTGAGTAATCCTTGAAGATTTCAGTTCACCCTAGAGATTCATTATCAGGCTCAGGTTCTAAAGAACACAACTCCCAGAAGATTGCCAGCTTCCTCCTCTGTGCCCCATTTCCAGGTTTTGTATCTGTACGATATGTAGAGCTTGTTTAACAGGTTTATGTAGGACAAATGGGAAAAATACAAGAATATCAAATCTCTGATATGGTCTTCAGATTTCTGCTTGTATCTCAGCCACTCTGTGTATATTGTGCTGTGATTGGTTCAGAGAGTGGCAGAAAGTTATCCATGTCAAAAGGTAATACCTAAAGGAACATTATTTCTTGCCGATATCTTTCAGGAGATAAAGGATTACTGAAACCTACAGTCAGAATATGGCAGTTGAAAATTAGACATGAAGAGAAAGCAAAGCCCACCTCATTCTCACAGTTTTTCATATCCAACAAAGATAATGTGACATTTTAAAAACCTGTAGACTATTTTTTTAAATTTTTTGTTGGTGAAATTTGAACTTTAAATGGAAAATGTTGTGTCCCTTATATGGTGGTTCAGATCCTAACCGTATGTATGCTTGTACTTTTTTCCATGTGTGAGCATCTAATTTGCCCTGCAGTGGAGTACTTAATACTATTCCTCCATTATCTGCCTATAACTATAGATAGATATGGGGTAGAAGAAAGAGAGCTTGTGAAATATACTGTTTTTTGAGATCTTTCACCACTTCAAATATATTGTTTAACTATATACCTTGAGATGAAATATCCTGGACTGTGTTGATCTTAGTATTGTTTTTCACAATGCATCCCTCCCTGCAACCATCTCTGCTAAATAGCAAATAAAGATTTCCTTCAGAATTTTCACAAGTTAATACTTCAGTAATAATGAATCAGAGGCATTGTATTACTGGGGTTTACTGCATACCAATGGTGTCCTAGGAGGTGCCAAGCTAGCTTCCTTCAACCTGAAAATTCTCTAGTACTTTAGGGTGAGTCTACCCTACAGAGAAGATCAAAGCTGCCGCTGTCAGTCATTCAGGATTTGAATTAGCGGGTCTAGTGAAGACAGCTAATTCGAACTGAGAGGGGGCACACCAGTTGATGCTGGTAGTCCTGCTTACACAAGGAGTAAGGGATGTCGAAGGGAGAGTATTCTGCCCTTGACTTCCTGCAGTGTGGAAGGAGCCAAAAGTCGAGTTAGTGTACTTCCACTTCAGCTATGCAATTAACATAGCTGAAGTTGCATATCTTAATTCAACCTTATCCCATAGAGTAGACACACCCCTAGAAAATACATACTTGAAGAGTCCTATTGCAATTGTGTGGAAGAAAACAAGCCTTCATTCTGCGTTGTGTTTAAGCAACAAGTTGCCAGAGGCAGTTTATTCAAGCAATATTGCAAGGGAAGAGATCCATAAGCGGATCTTCAAATACAAAACAATTAAAAGCCAATATATATATATATATATACCTTTCTATTACATATAAAATTAAACAATTACTTCCCTGCCCACTCAGTTCCCATAGGACACTGTCTTATCTCAAGGCTCTCACTGAGGTAAGCATTCCACTCTTATCAATATGGGAGAGACAGAAAGGCGAACACAGCGTCTCTTCTGGCTCTCGCGTTAGCAGGAGTCAGAGTGACCCAGACTCTTGCTCTGCTACTGACAAACCCTGAAATGGTCACCCAAATCCCCTTTCCCTTAGTCCTGCTTCCACAATTGTAAAATGGAAGTTAAAAAAAAATAGAGTTTGGAGAGACTTGAGCATTTATTTAGGATTGTGTCAATAACACAATTACTGGCATATTCAGCAAACTAGTTCTGCAGCCATTCTTTAAGGTGTTGTACTGAAAAGATAGTCAAAACAATTTGGCTTCCTAAGCTTCAGCTACTGAAGTTATGATCATTCCTAGCTTAGCAGAAATGCTGCACAGGGAATGAATAGTTTGAGCCACATTTGCCAGGTAAAATAAGTGTCTATATGGTCTCTCAATATACAAAATGCATAGGCTGCTGAGAAGCATACCAGTTTATGTAGCATGTGCGGGATAAAGTAGAAATGGAATTCCAAATAACATTTCAGGTTCCTCTGTAGTAAGCCACTAGAGAGATTTTAAATGCTTGGCTGGCTTCAGAATGAAGCCTTTTTACAGATGATTTCACACCAGTAGTTAAAGTAATATTTGTCTACCATAGCTAGAGTCCTATTTCACAACAGGCCTTGTGCTACTGGGATGTGGGGGCGAAAGGGACATCTCCTTCCACAAACTATCTTCAAGTAACCCAAAATTAGTGTCAGAAGGATGAAAAATATATAAAAAGTTATCCAATGTGAAGCAGCAGAACAGCAGATGTTGAAGTTTAAGCAGATTTGGGGAAAGGTATCCTAGCACCGACAGCTGAGGATCATATCAATTCATTGATTATAGACACTGCTTAAATAAACACATTTTTCTTCTTAAAATCTTGATTCCCTTTACACACAGTCAGTCTTGTTATCTAGAATGTTGCAGGAAAATCAATGAATTTGGGGTGGTTTTTTCTAAAACTATAACTGGCCTAGGAGTCAGTCAGTCATTGTCTTAAATTTTGAATATTGTTTATATTACCTAGGAACCCTAGTCATTGAACATTGCCCCATTGTGCGAAGTGCTGTATATACACCGGACAAAATCAGTCCATGCCTGCCCCAGAGAGCTTATCTGAGTCCCTCTCTGATCTGGTTTCATTCCCTTTTGCAAGCACTAGAAGGGGGATTAATTCAAGAGCCTCTCTTCTGTAAAAATCTGCTTTTTGAGCTGTGAGGAGGAGTCTAGGATGCCGTCTTCCTATCCCATGGAAGAATTGATCCTGCTCTCAATTAAAAAAAATCAAACAAAACCAACCTAGTCAAGACAAGACAAGACACTCTACTGAACCAAACTGATGAGGAGAGAGTGAAAGAACAAACCACGTGTGACAAATGCACAGTTACATTCCTTAGCACATCATTGCAAGGAGCTCAGATGCTACTTATGAACCTTAAAACAGAACAGAATGAATTGATTTCTTGGGGGTAGGATCAAGCCCACGTGAGGGGTAATGTTTCTCACAGATGATAGGCAGCAAGGTCTGCATCTCTGTAAGAAAGAACACGTCTGTGAAGTGAGGCTTTTTGCCCCTTCAGAAAGAATGTTTGACTTCAGGCTAGGAAACCCAGTGGGGTGAGCTCTGCTATCCTGCCTGTGTTGCTGCAGATCTAATCTGCATTTCTTTTGACTGACACCTGCTGTCTCTGACTGCTGGAACCAGCTTTCTCCAGGTGAATGTGTTAGGTGTCAGTAATGATACCCAGCACAGAATATTTCTCTCTTAATGCATGTTCTTCCTGCTATTCGACAGCGCTGGGTATCAGTAGAGAGTGACCTTAGAGAGCAACATTTGTCTGAGGATCCAGACTCTCCTGGTGCAAGGGCATATTAGGATAGGAGGATTTTGATCAGGTCTACTATGCCATCATTTTGCCATAGGTTTGCTTTCAAGGGAAAATAAAAACACCAATGCGTGGTACATTTCCAGCTTTTGTGGATAAAGGGTAATGCTAGAAGTATAGGCCAGAGTTTGTTAGCTATAGCAGGCTTCCATGATCAGTGTATCTGGGAAGTGTGAGAGATTAACAGAAGCAAATTATTTTCTTGTGTTTGTTCTTACCTTAATGTGCATTTTAACTTGCTTACAATTAGTTAATTAGCACTCAAATCCCTAAAGCTTCCGTGGCTGCTGAAACTGGCTTTTCCCTTCTAGCTTCAGTCTTCATTGTGGGAACTTTGCCTTTGAATTTCCCTATGGCTGGGATTGAAGTCCCTTTCAATGACTTCTTGAACAAAGAGCCGTGCTACAGGCTGGCTATACGTAAATATGCAGTTTATGTACCATGTTTTTCAAAAGCACTTTCCCGTTTCTGAGAGAGGTTCCCATGTGAGCTTCAAAGGCTGGAGATGCTGTCGCTTCTCCATGGCACCTCTTGCTTTTGAAGACTTTGAAGTAACTATGGGAGCTGCTCTAAGAAAAAGAGAGTGGCATTTTTTTAAAATATACATTTTAATTATACTTAAAGCATGCCTAGGTTTAAAGGCTGCCTTTTACAGTCACCAGTTTCTCTCAGCCAAGGTTGCAGACACAAGTAGTTTAAAAGTTTTCAGCAGAGGCTGAAATCAAATGTTTTGCTTTTAATTGACATAGGAGATTAGAGAAGTAAGAGCTCTATTGCTTTTTAGTTCACTGCCATCACATCTATTAGAGAAACAGAAGGAACACTCCACATCTGTAGATACTGAGAAATAGTACACTCTGCATGTTGGGATTCCATCCTGTCTCTCTCCTAGGTGAGGTGTTCTGGTATCTGGTGTTTAATTGGGGAGGGGGAGAAGGCGGTACCTCTAAAAAAAAGAAATTACAAGGAAATTCTGAAAATTTCCCAATTTTCACTCAGGAATAACATACTGTGATCAGCTAGCATATCCACCTCACATGTGCTGTAACCCAGTAGACACACACTGGATAGAGTTCCAACTTGACCCTTTCCTGTTGTTTCCTTAATGCTTAGCTTAAATAACGTCAGCCTGAACTTGGCTTTTTCTAAGATTGTTTTTCTGGAGGATAGGTCAGTGAGTCAAAGGATACTAATGCTGCTGGTTGGAGATAATGTACTGTTCCAATGAATTCCAGACCTTCTCTTCCCCAGCACTATGCCCTCACAAAGTAGCACTGATAATAAGACGACACAGCCTTGTTGTATTTAAGTTTAATAGATGCTACAAGCAATATACAGATGCACTGACTCCCCTTTAAATTGCATTTTCCATTGATGCTGTGTGGTACTTCATTCTTCTGTATTATCGACCCTGTTTTACAAATGCAGTACAGCACTCATGTTTTTTATCTTCAAATGAAAATCCTTTTAAAAAAGAAAAATGGTTGCAGTGCCCAAGTGCTGACTTTTAGTAAGTACATAAAAATAGTTATGTATGAAATGCAGTAAGGTGAGTATGCTGAGAGCTACTTTTAAAGTATGGAACAATCTAAAATATATTTAAAGCTAAGTCTCACCCTGTTATTGGCATAAGATGGTAAATCCCATTGCCAGTACAGAAACTATTCTTGTTCCACTCTTCTCTTGAGCAGAAGTGACAAATTGTGTCAAGTGGAACCAAATTATGTTGGAAAAATTAAGAGATCATTAATATTCAAAAGCTTCAGGTTAGTCTGTACTGGATAAACTTAAAAAATAACCAATTGTCTGGTAGCACTGTATAGACTAACAAAACACGTAGATGGTATCATGAGCTTTTGTGGGCACAGAAGTGGGCTGTGCCCACAAAAGCTCATGATACCATCTACATGTTTTGTTAGTCTATAAAGTGCTACTAGACCATTTGTTGTTCTTTAAGTTTATTAATATTCAAGTTACTCAAGACCATATTATTTCTGGCAAGTGGGTTTTTATGGAAAGTGAGTGTTAGTCTATCTACAAGAAATAATACTCATTTAAAAGGTTTTGATTTTAATTGTATCTTTTACATGGCTACATAGGATTCCATAGAGGATAACTTTTGAGTTTTTAACATGAAAAATACTTCTAAAAATATCCACTATGGTCAAGCCAAAAGAGACTAATATTTGGGAATCACATAGCACTATAAATACATTTGCTTGTTGGAGGTTTTGTTTGTTTGCTTTTTGTGTGTGTATGTGTGTATTTGTTGTTGTTTTTTTAACTACAGAAAGTATATGCTTGTTGTACAAAATGAGTTGTGGGGGTTTATTCTATTTTAGTTTTGGTAAAAAGCCACCTTACTCATTGAACATATTCTGGCTTCAACCTTTTTGTCTAACCTGCTGCCTGCAATTATGTAGATGAGATTGAATGGAGCCCAGAGCTCTTATTCTTCTCCACCAACCATCCACTTTCCCCCCTCTACTTCCTTGTTTCATTATTGTGGACAATACCAGTATTCTATGTACCTGTCACTCAGGCTAGTAAGCTGGGTGCCATCTTTGACTCAGGTCTCTAAGTCCTCCCTTCCAGGGTATGCCAAAGTCCTGCTCAGACTTTTCGCATAACATCTCCAACATATGTTCTTTTCTACCCATTCACATAGCTCATCTGCTTGCACTTCTATTACTGCAACATCCTTCTCTTTGGCCTTGACAAATGCAATCTTTCCCCATTCATATGCATCAGAATGCTGATGGATCATTTTCCTAGCTCATTGCTTTGACCACATCACTCTTTGCATCCCTTCACTGTTCTCTCTTTATTGTAGCAAACAAGCTAATTTTCTTCACATGAAAGCTGTCCCCATCGTAGAAAGCTATCATCTCTCCGTACTGAAAGGTTAGCCTCTTCCTCAGATCAGCCTATGATGTCAGCCTCCATTGCCCATTTGTTACATTTTCAAACCTGTGTTTTCTGTCATGGTCCCCCTCGGGATCATCCTGAAAAATGAATTCCTTGTCCTCCTTTTAAAACCATCCTGAGATCAGTCTATATCGTTGGCTAATGTTCTCTTATTCTTTGCCTGTACTCCCCTATCAGTCTGTTTTGAGGTCCTCTGTTTCTTATTGTAGGCTGTTGGCTCTTTGAAGTAGGGACAATCCTTTTTTGGTCTTTTGTTTCAGCAAGTGGTAGAGTCCCTTTCCTTTGCTTGTACACCTAGATGCTGTGGTAATATAAAGAATAACGGACAACATTTTCTGCAGCATCAAACTCCATTCAGACACAGCGGAGAGAGGGGAGGCGGGGAACTCACTGGGGCTTCTGTTTCTGTGCTGTCTAGTCCTTGTGTAGGTTAATGAAGCGGAAGCGTCTCACCCTGACAAAGTCGTCCCTCTGGCAGGATGAAAAGGGACTGCTGGCGCAGGAAGCGCTCACACCACCTCTGCCAGCATTGCTGCCATGTAAACTTCTCCATCACAGAAAGTATTTTCCAGTGGCTGGTTTTGGACTGTGCCATTTGAGCCACACAAAGTGGAGTTAGCAGACCAAAGATGCTGCCAAAAGGGACCTTCTCTGATTCTGGAAACAAAAGTGTGCCAAGATAGAGGTTCCTTAGCCAAGCAGCAAAGCAGGTATTGTTCTATCTAATCTGTCTTGGCTGGCTGGAACTGATATTGCTCTCATCGCCAAGTTATTCAGCAGACATCAAGCCTGCACAATGCAGGAGAAGGCAAAATACCTTCCTTGGCACTGTGTACAGCATGTTTACCTGAAGTAGTTTCTATACTTGAATAGCTGTAGCATGCACTCACTGCAGCCCTACATTTTCATGTGATCTGGTAGAGCTGATCAAAAATCAGAATTTTTATCCCAAGGGAAGGAAACGCTCACCAGTTTCCTGCGTCTTCCATTTTTGGCATGCAGGCAGCCAAAATGAGAATTGCTTCCTTCTTTTCTGGCATGCCCACTCAAGGCAGCTTTGATTTTGTTCAAAGTCTTATTAATGCAACAGTAGAAACCCATACTTTTGCATTGGTTTACTGTAGCTGCTGCCCACAGCTGCTGTTATAGCTTCATTAAAAAAAACTCTATTCCTAAAGGATGGCCAAGCTGCCTTCCCAGTGCAAATCAGTGTGTTGCTGTATTATTTTTGAGCACATGGATCAGACAGGGACATCTCTTAGGAGAGGGTCTATTAATAGAGATACTCTATGTTCTAGTCGGGAGGAGAGGTTGGAAGATGATAAAGTATGGGTAAGATTTAATGAGAAACAATCAAACGAAAAAGTGTCTAACACATCAGGAAATGGCAGACAGATAAACACATTTTTTAAGTGTTTATACACAAACACTGGAAGTCTAAATAATAAGATGGGTGAACTAGAGTGCCTCATATTAAAAGGAGGATATTGATATAATAGGCATCACAGAAATTTAGCGGAATGAGGACAGTCAATGGGTTACAAACATACCCGGGTACAAAATATATCAGAAGAACCAAACAGATCATGCTGGTGGGGGAGTGGCTCTGTACATGATAGAAAATATAGAATCAAATAAAGTAAAAATCTTAAATGAACCAAAATGTTCCACAGAATCTCTATGGGTAGTAATCCCATGTTCTAATAACAAGGATATAGCCATAGGGATATATTACTGACCACCTGCCCAGAATAGTGATAGTGACTATGAAATGCTAAGGGAGATTAGAGAGGCTATCAAAATAAAAAAATCAATAATGGTGGGTGATTTCAGCTCTCCCCATATTGACTATGTACACATCACCTCAGGGCAGGATGCAGAGATAAAATTTCTTGATACCTTAAATGACTACTTAGAGCATCTGGTTCTGGAATCCACAAGGGGAGGGTTTAGTCCTAAGTGGAGCACAGGATCTGGTCCAAGAAGTCAATATAACTGGACTGCTTAGAAATAGTGATCATAATGTAATACAACTTAATAGCCCTGTGGTGGGAAAAACACCTCAGCAGCCCAACACTATGGCACTGAATTTCAGAAAGGGGAACTACACAAAAATGAGGAGGTTGATTAAACAGAAATTAAAAGGTAGAGTGACTAAAGTAAAGCTGCATGAAAACTTTTCAAAGACGCCATAATAGAGGCTCAACTTAAATATATACCCCATATTAAAAAACACAGTAAGGACGAGTATACACAGCAATACTTAATTCAAAATAAGCTACGCAGTTTGAGCTACGTCAATTGCATAACTTATTTGGAAATAGCTTCTTTCAAAATTGGGAGCATCTAAACAGCACTTACTTCAAAATAGAGCACTCTTCCTCTGAAATCCCTTACTCCTCCTGCAATGAGGGTTATAGGAGCCAGAATAAGAAGTCCTCCAGCTTGACATATTTTTACATTAATTCAAAATAACTTCCAGCTGTATAGACATGGACTAAGTTATTTCTAAATAATGTTGCTATGCAGACATACCCTAAGAGAACCAAAAAAGGGCCAGTGTGGAGAGTGAAGTAGTGAGAGATAAAAAGACAGTTTAAAAAGTGGAAGTTAAATCCTAGTGAGGAAAATAGAAAGGAACATAAACTCTGTCAAATTAAGTGTAAAATATAAGAAAAGTAAAAAAGGAGTTTGAAGAACAGCTAGCCAAAACCCCAAAAAGCAATAGCAATATGTTTTTTTAAGTACATCAGAAGCAGGAAGTCTGCTAAATAACCAGTGCGATGATTGAGATGCTAAAGAAGCACTCAAACATGATAAATTCATTGTGGAGAAACTAAATGAATTATTTGCATCCATCTTCACAGCTGAGGATATTAGGGAGATTCCTAAACCTGAACAATTCTTTTTAGGTGACATATCTGAGGAATTGTCCCAGACAGAGGTGTCACTAGAGGAGGCTTTTGAACAAATTGACAAACTTCACAGTAACATGTCACCAGCACCAGATGACATTCACCCAAGAGTTCTGATAGAACTCAAATGTGAAATTGCGGAACTATTAACTGTGGTTTGTAACCTAGCCTTTAAATGAGCTGCTGTACCTAATGATTAGAAGTTAGCTAACAGGATGCCAATATTTAAAAAGGGCTCTAAAGGTGATCCTGGCAAATACAGACCAGTAAGTCTAATGCCAGTACCGGGCAAATTAGTTGAAACCATAGTAAAGAATAAAATTCGCAGACACATAGAGGAACATAATTTGTTGGGGGAAAGTCAACATGGTTTCTGTAAAGTGAAATCATGCCTTACTAATCTACTACAGTTCTTTGAGGGTGACAACAAACATGGACAAGGAGAATCCAGTGAATATAGTGTATTTAGATTTCCAGAAAGCCTTTGACAAGGTCCCTCACCAAAGGCTCTTAAGTCAAGTAAGTTGTCATGAGATGAGAGGGAAGGTCCTCTCATGGATTGATAACTGGTTAAAAGACAGGAAAAAAAGGGTAGGAATAAATGGTCAGTTTTCAGAATGGAGGAAATTAACTAGCAGTGTCCCCTGAGAGTCTGTACTGGGACCAATCCCATTAAACTTATTTATAAATGATCTGGAGAAAGGGGTAAACAGTGAGGTGGCAAAACTTGCAGATGATACTAAACTGCTCAAGATGGTTAAGACCAAAGCAGCCTGTGAAGTGCTTAAAGAAGATCTCACCAAACTAAGTGATTGGGCAACAAAACAGCAAATAAAATTTAATGTTGATAAATGTAAAGTAATGCACCATTGGAACAAATAATGCCAATTATACATACAATATGATGGGGACTAATTTATTATAACTACTCAAGAGAGAGATCTTGGACTCATTTTGGAAAGTTTTCTGAAAACATTCACTCAATGTGCAGTGGCAATCAAAAAAAAAACAATCTGAGGAATCATTTAAAAAGGGATAGAGAATAAGACAGAGAATATCTTATTGCCTTTATATAAAATCATAGTATGCCCACATTTTGCATACTGCATACAGATGTAGTCACCTCATCTTAAAAAAAAAGATGTATTGGCACTAGAAAAGGGCAACTAACTTGATTAGGGGTTTGGAACCCTTAGGAAGAGAGATTTAAAAGACTGGGACTTTTCAGCTTAGAAAAGAGGTGACTAAGGAGAATATTATAGAGGTCTTATAAAATCATGACTGGTATGGAAAAAGTGAATACGGAAAAGTTATTTACTTGTTCCTATAACATAAGAACTAGGAGTCACCAAATGAAATTTATAGGTAGCAGGTTTAAAACAAACAAAAGGAAGGTTTTCTTCACACAGAGCACAATCAACCTGTGGAATTCCTTGCCAAAGGATGTTGTGAAGATCCAGACTTTATCAGGATTCAAAAAAGAACTAGATAAATTCATGGAGGTTAGGTCATCGATGGCTATTAGCCAGGATGGGTAGGAATGGGGTCCCTAGCTTCTGTTTGTCAGAGGCTAGAAGTGGATGACAGGAGAGGGATCACATGATGATTCCCTTTTCTGTTCACTCCCCCTCTGAGGCATCTGGTATTGACCACTGTTGGAAGACAGGATAGTAGGCTAAATGAACCTTTAGTCTGACACACTATGGCCATTCTAATGTTCTTACATAACTAGACAGAATGCAATAATTTAGCATCCAGAATACCACTCACATTCATTTTGATAGTGTTAATTTCATATCTAGGATTTTACCACTTCAACATGTTGCATTTTTATGTCAGTTTTTCTACTCCAGAAATAGATGCTTGATACTATGTAACCTGTATGTAAAATATTTGCTATTATAATCTGAAATGTAAATATTTAAAACAGTTTTGAAGAACAGTAACTTGTATCTTCTAAAGATACGTTAACTCATAAATATTTTAGTCTGGCTTAGCAATAGCAGTATGGCTTTTATGCATCCATAGATATATTCCCATATATTTCAGATATTTCCATATATATTCCTCATAAATATATCATGCACAATTATTTAACACGGGCCCTTTTTAAAAGTGTGTTGTGCTAGTATAATGCACCATAGATTTCTGTCGTTTTTGAACAAACAAAGCATCTTCTATTTTAGGTTGAGTTTTCCAGCAACTTTTCTGCCTTGTGTTTATAAGGATTCCACACCAAGAAAAGCTATTTGCAGAGTTGGCACTTTATCTTTCCTTTCCATTGTTGGGTATAAAGGGGATAAAAGCAGTGCAAATACTGGCCGCTAAGTGGTATTGTAATATAAATATTAAATAACAGGTATTGGGCTAATATAGCTAATATTTCTCCAGCATCATTCCATGTTACATGCACAATTCCTCCTAAACTCAGCAGAACTCCCTTTGAAATCAATGGACGTTTTTGCCCAATAATAAATGAGTAAGAGTAAGAGGAGTTGGTCCAGTATTATTGTTAAATTTCCCAGAGAGAAGATATAATGTTCTTCTCTGAGACTTTGGTGTTGATATTCCTCTGTGTCCTACAGAAAATCCAAGTTTTGAGAAGAGAATTAGTACTGGTAGGAAACATCTTTTGTTCTGTAGAAGGAGGAGTACTAACTGAACTGTCCTTTTGGTCATCTGGGCCAGTTATTTTAATAAGCCAACTAAATAATAGCATAAGATTTAGGAATAATAATTATTTCAGTGAAGTCTGATTAAAGGTCTCGTTCATTTAAACAACCTTTTTTTGTTTTTTCCCAGTGTCCCATCCAATCCCAAATCAGAAGAGAATATAACAAGAACTTGGCTCTCAAATAACTCATGGATTTTACAGTACACTATTTTTTCTAAATGATTAGATTCACATAAAAATGTTTAGCATTTTCCTATAGTCACTAAACAATATTGTTTGTGATTACTATCACTACCCCCTGTATCTACAGTTGAAGATATCTGGGTTAGCTGCGTGCAGACTGTTTGTAAATGTTGAATTCTAATGGTTTTTCCTTTACTTCCAACAAAAAAAAAAATCAGCAATGCAGTTTTGTGATGTTAAAAATATAATCTTGGGGAGACATGCAAGAAGATCTAATAGAATTCTAGATTCAACATTTCCTCTAGCTCTGCAGTTTCTCATGTTCAGAACATATCACGATGGCGTTTAGTACTCAATAGAAACTTTCTACAGGCTTATAGAAGCTCATTAGAATTATTTCAAAATCGGTTTCCTGCCGATTGCTCATAATTAGAATAGCTCTACATTTGGAAAAAAGGATTTAGTATGAGGGTGACGTTTTTTCTACGGCAAACTTTTAATTAATCAGTCCTTTACGTGATTAATTAGACATGCTGAATTTCCAGTGATGTGTAGTGTTTCATGCCTATTCATCCTTTTGTTACTCATCAGGTTTCCATAAACTAAAAGGGAATGTTACCACAGTGCACGGTTCATAATAAAATTCAAATTAAGTAACCACCTCATTTATAGATTAAAACTCAGGTTCAACAACTACACAAAGAGCTTTGCTTCACTGAAAACCTCCAGACATCTACCCGCTCTCACTCATTTTCTGCCTGAACTTACAGCTCTCTCATAACTTAATTTAGATTTAATTCAAATTGAGGTTTAAATTGACTGTTTGCATTATCTAAGCCTGAAGCAACTTGTACCAATTCCTAGAACATGAAATCACTGTGGATGAATTGGCATTGCATACAGCATATGAAATCATGTCTACACAAGGACACAGAACAATTTCAAGGAAGGGATTTTCACAATTCCTTGAAGTGCTTGAACATCATTGTAACATCAGCTTTTCTTTATACAGGTCTTATTTTGGTACCATTCTTGAAATATCATTCCTGTTCATATCACAGGCTGATATATGAAAATTTCCATGTACTCTTTAGACTCATAATAATAGTGAATTTAATTCAGGTTGGATCTCCCTGGTCCAGAATCCTAGGGACCTGAGCTGTCCCAGACCAAGGGAGGTCAGTGCTCCCCTGCTGGCTGTCCCACTGCTGGCTCATCTCCTTGGGGTTCCCTTCCCTGCCACTGGCTCATCACGGCTTCCCACCCGGCTTCCTGCCCACTGCCCCCAGGGTCTCCTAGGGTTCATGATGGGGACTGCTTGGCTGCTGCTAGCCTCAGTGCCACAGGGTATTCCCTGGAGTTCCTGGACGGGGCCACCAAGCCACCAGTGGCCCTGCTGCCACCGGGGGTTCCCCAGTCAGGCCTGCCCGGCCATCCTGCCTAGGCACGTGCCCTCCGTGCGCCCTCCAGTGGGGCATGTGGTGCCGATGAGCCCGGAGCCCAGGCCTTCTAGGTCAGGCAGGCCTGCCTCCCAGCAAGGGGACATCAGCCCTCTGGAGGACTTCCCAGAGTCATCTACACCGGAGGTCTTGGAGGCGGCGAGGTTTCTAATCGACTCCTTTTCTCCCCTCCTCCTCTGACTCCGGCACCCTCTAGGCGGCACGGGGACGCTCGGCACCAATCGCCTTCCGGGGTGACTAAAGACATGGTGCATGAGGGCAGACATTGCCCAATGGCACCGCATGCGGCACTGGCCATTGAGTCACTGACACCCCCGGTACCGTCCAAAGACACAGCACCGGACTCAGTGCGACAACATCGCCCAGTGCCGTGGCAAGCCAGAGTCCATGTCTCAGCGCGCCGCAACTCCTTCAGCATCCGTGTCAGCACCACCCTGGTCTGCCTCAGAGTATTCGTCCAACTCCAAGGCGGAATCCATCCGGTCCTCGAGGGCCTCCAGATCTCACTCGCAGTGCCGCTCTCGCTCTTGGCAACGGTGAGCTCATCTGGTTCCGGTGCCCATGGAGCAAACATGGCCCTCTCAGTCTCCAGGGCAATGGCCCTTCTGGACTCTCTGGGCTTATCACCAGAGCCAGGGTGCGGACCCCCTAATACTGGCTTCTGTCTCTTCAGGGCCACAAATTCCTCCATTGGCGATGCCTCTGGTCAGGTCCCCCACCTCAGGATGTTGTCTACCACCGGACCAGTTGTCCCCAGGTCCAGGGGGGAACACAGCTCTGGTGAGCCAACCTCCCCCCTCTTCATCCATGGACACCTTGGACGATCCAGGTCGCGAGGATGCCCCTGTGGGTGAGGTCCAAAAGGGGTTATCGTCCTCCTCCACGGACGAGGCATTAACTGACTCCACCTCATCCATACCCTCCATGGATGCTAGAGCCCATCAGGACCTTCTCCGCCACATGGCCCAAAGTTTGGGGGTTCAAGTGGAGAAGGTTTCCGATGACTCGGATCCTATGGTTGACATTCTGCATGCCGACAACCCCTCTAGAGTGGCTCTACCAGTCAACAAAACAGTGGCCAAAATCACCAAAGCCTTGTGGCAACCCCCCGCCTCCATTCCTCCAACAGCTAAGCATGTGGAAAGGAGGTACTTTGTCCCCCAAGAGGGTAACGAACACCTCTTTTCTCACCCTCCCCTAGGCTCGTTGGTGGTGCAAGCTGTTAATCAAAGTCTGACCTGCTTAGACGGAAGGTCTACCCATCTGGGGGAATTCAATATCGCATTGCCAACCAGCAAGTCCTCTTGTCCCATTACCCATACAACACCTGGGCGTCCATGGACATGTTTATGGACTTGCTCCCTAGGGATTCTTGCTCAGAGTACAAGGCTCTTCATGAAGAGGGGAGAGCAATCTCCAGAGCGGCTCTCCAAGTGGTTCTTCATGTGGTGGACACCACAGCTCGAGTGATGACCACCCAGATGGTTCTGCGCCGTAACTCATGGCTTCAAGATTCTGGGGCACTGCTGTAGCTCCAAAACACCATTCAGGACCTCCCGTTCGAGGGACCCTCGCTTTTTTCGGAGCAGACCAGCCAGAGGCTTCATGGCCTCAAGGATATTAGGGCGACGTTAAAGTCCTCGGGCCTGCACACTCCTGCTACCAAGAGGCATACCTATTCAAATAGGAATGTTCCTAGAGTGCCTCCCCAGGGCCCACACCCCGACTTTGCCCACCGTAGGAGCAGAAGTTTCAATGGCAAGAATGACAGGCGCCAGCCGCATCCAGTCCCCAACAATAACTGGGGGCTCCTAACACGCCCCCTGGGCTCCGTCAGGGGTTTTGACGGAACCCTCGAGGGTATCTTACTAGTCTCCCCTCTACTTTTCCGGGACCATTTACCCCATTTCCTCCAGGCCTGGCGGTCTATTACATTGGACCGATGGGTGATGAAGATACCAGAAAGGAGTTATATAATCCCTTTCTACTCGCCCCATCCTTCCCAATCCCCTACTCTGGTCCTTTTCAGGGACCCCTCTCATGAGCCTCTGTTACAGGAAGAAGTAAATCATCTCCTCACACTAGGGGCGGTGGAATGCATTTCCCCCGAGTTTTGGAACAGGAGATTCTATTCCTGTTACTTTCTGGTTCCAAAGGTGAAAGGGGGCCTTCGTCCCATTCTGGACCTCAGAGCTCTAAATTCTTTCATTGTCATGACAAAATTCAAATTGGTGACTCTGGCATCTATTATCCCTTCCTTAGCCCCCAGAGACTGGTACACTGCCCTCGACTTAAAAGATGCTTATTTTCACATTTCAATTTCCTCCCGCCATCGAAGGTTCCTACAGTTTACTGTGGGCCTGGACCATTACCCCAATTCACGGACCTCCCCTTTGGTATTTCTATGGACCCTCGGGTCTTCACCAAATGCATGGCAGTGGTGGCTGATGAGCTCAGGAAAAGGGGTGTCCAGGTGTTCCCCTACCTAGATGAATGGCTCCTGGGGGGGGGGGTCAGAGACTCAGGTGAGAGCCCACATCACCACAGCCCACAAACCCTTTGAAGACTTAGGCCTTCTGTTGAATCTGGACAAATCGACCCTGACTCCTACCCAGAAAATAGAGTTTGTGGGCACCACCCTGGATTCTCTGGTACAGAGACCCTCTCTGCCCAGCTCCCGGTTTCTCATGATACAGACGGCCGTCAGGGTGCTCCAGAACTTTCTGGTGAACACTGCCTGGACTTGGATGCATCTACTGGGCCTCATGGCCGCCTGCACTTAGGTAGTGCAATACGCCAAACTGCGCATGCACCCGCTACAGATATGGCTATTGCGCGTTCACAACCCAGTCATCCACCCTTGGGACAGGATGCTGACAGTCCCCGCTCCTGTCCTCCTTGCATTGGCATGGTGGACCCACCAGGTGGAGGTCTGTGCAGGGGTTCCATTCTCCAGACCAGTGCCGTTCATCCGATTGGTCATGGACGCATCGGACACAGGCTGGGGAGCTCACCTAGGAGATCTCCACATGCAAGGTATGTCATTTGTGGATGAAACCTCCCTGCATATCAATGTCAGGGAGCTCTGGGCAGTCCGATTGGCTTGTGTGGTTTTCCTTCACCACCTGAGGGGCAAGTCCATCATCGTTCTGTCAGACAACATGACAGCGGTGGCATAGATAAACAAGCAGGGCAGGGCCCGTTCCCCTCGCCTGTGCTTGGAGGCAATCCTCCTGTGGGACCTCTGCATCGGGGCGGACATCCACCCAATGACCTCCTGTCTCCCAGGCTCCCAGAACATCCTGGCAGACAGGCTGAGCAGATCGTTTGCCGGTCATGAGTGGTCCCTGTGCTGGGAAGTAGCCCATTCCATCTTCTGTGCGTGCGGGTCTCCCCACCTGGACCTGCTCACCACATGGCAGAACAAGAAGTGCCCACATTTCTGCTCCCTCATGGGTTAGGGGCAGGGTTCCTTAGGGGATGCTCTCCTCCAGAGCTGACAAACAACCGCATACAAAGGAATCCAATGCATCAGGGAAGGGCAGACAAATAAGCAGTGGCAAATTTTTAAAGTGCTTGTACACAAATGCTAGGAGTCTGACTAATAAGATGGGTGAACTAGAGTACCTCGTATTAAATGAGGAGATAGACATAATAGGCATCACTGAAACCTGGTGGAATGAGGAAAATCTGTGGGACACAATCATACCGGGATATAAAATATATAGAAAGGATAGAGCAGGCCGGGTGGGTGGCGGAGTGGCACTGTATGTGAAAGATAATGTAGAATCAAATGAAATAAAAATATTAAGTGAACCAACATGTTCCATAGAATCGCTATGGATAGTAATTCCATGCTCCAATAATAAGAAATTAGCAGTAGGGATATATTACCGACCACCTGACCAGGACAGCGATACTGACATAGAAATGCTGAGGGAGATTAGAGAGGCTACCAAAATTGAGAACTCTATAATAATGGGGGATTTTAATTACCCCCATATTGACTGGATACATGTCACCTCAGGAAGAGAAGTGGAGATAAAATTTCTCAATGGCTTAAATGACTGCTTCTTGGAGCAGCTAGTGCAGGAACCCACAAGGGGAGAGGCAATTCTCGATTTAGTCCTGAGTGGAGTGCAGGATCAGGTCCAGGATATAACCCTTACAGGACCGCTTGGGAATAGTGACCATAATATAATAACATTAAACATTCCTGTGGTGGGAAGAACACCTCAGCAGTCCAGTACCCTGGCATTTAATTTCAAAAAGGGGAATTACGCAAAAATGAGGAGGTTAGTTAAACAGAAATTAAAAGGCACAGTGACTAGAGCCAAATCCCTGAAAGCTGCATGGAAACTTTTTAAAGACACCATAATAGAGGCCCAACTTAAATGTATACCCCAAATTAAAAAACAAAGCAAGAGACCTAAAAAAGAGTCACCGTAGCTTAACCACCATGTAAAAGAAGCAGTGAGGGACAAAAAGGTATCTTTTAAGAAGTAGAAGTCCAATCCTAGTGAGATAAATAGAAAGGAACATAAACACTGTCAAATCAAGTGTAAACATGTAATAAGAAAAGCAAAAAAAGATTTTGAGGAACAGCTAGCCAAAAACTCAAAAAGAAATAACAAGATGTTTTTTAAGTACATTAGAAGCAGGAAGCCTGCTAAAAAGCCTGTGGGTCCCCTAGATGATCGAGCTACAAAAGGAGCAATCAAGGACGATAAAGCCATTGCGGAGAAACTAAATGACTTCTTTGCTTCAGTCTTCACGGCTGAGGACGTTGGGGAGATTCCCGAATCTGCACCGTCCTTTGTGGGTGATGAATCTGAGGAACTGTCCTGGATTGCAGTGTCATTAGAGGAGGTTTTGGAACAAATAGAAAAACTTAATGTTAACAAATCTCCGGGACCGGATGGCATTCATCCAAGGGTTCTAAAAGAACTTATATGGGAAATTGCAGAGCTATTATCTGTGGTTTGTAACGTATCCTTTAAATCGGCTTCCGTACCTAATGACTGGAAGGTAGCCAACGTGACACCAATATTTTAAAAGGGCTCTAGAAACGATCCTGGCAATTACAGACCGGTAAGTCTAACTTCAGTACCAGGCAAATTAGTCGAAACAATAGTAAAGAATAAAATTGTGAATCATGTAGAAGAACATAATTTGTTGGACAAAAGTCAACATGGTTTCTGTAAAGGGAAATCCTGCCTTACTAATCTATTAGAGTTCTTTGAAGGGGTTAACAAACATGCGGACAAGGGGGATCCAGTAGATATAGTATACTTGGATTTTGAGAAAGCCTTTGACAAGGTCCCTCACCAAAGGCTCTTGTGTAAATTACATGGCCATGGGATAAGAGGGAAGGTCCTTTCTTGGATTGAGAACTGGTTAAAAGACAGGAAACAAAGGGTAGGAATAAATGGTACATTTTCAGATTGGAGAGGGGTAACTAGTGGTGTACCCCAAGGGTCAGTCCTAGGACCAATCCTTTTCAACTTATTCATAAATGATCTGGAGAAAGGGGTAAGCAGTGAGGTAGTAAAGTTTGCAGATGATACCAAACTTTTTAGGATAGTCAAGACAGAAGCAGACTGTGAGGGACTCCAAGAAGATCTCACCAAACTGAGTGATTGGGCAACAAAATGGCAAATGAAATTTAATGTGGATAAGTGTAAAGTAATGCACATTGGGAAAAATAACCCCAACTATACATACAGTATGATGGGGGCTAATTTGGCTACAACAAATCAGGAAAGAGATCTTGGAGTTATCGTGGACAGTTCTCTGAAAACTTCCACTCAGAGTGCAGCGGCGGTCAAAAAGGCAAATAGGATGCTAAGAATTATTAGGAAAGGGATAGAAAATAAGACCCAGAATATCTTACTGCCCCTGTATAAAACTATGGTATGCCCACATCTTGAATACTGTGTACAGATGTGGTCTCCTCACCTCAAAAAATATATTTTGGCCTTGGAAAGGGTTCAGAAAAGGGCAACTAAAATGATTAGGGGTTTGGAACGGGTCCCATATGAGGAGAGGCTAAAGAGACTGGGACTTTTCAGTTTAGAAAAGAGGAGACTGAGGGGGGATATGATAGAGGTCTATAAAATCATGAGTGGTGTGGAGAGGGCTGATAAAGAAAAGTTATTTATTAGTTCCCATAATAGAAGAACTAGAGGACACCAAATGAAATTAATGGGTAGCAGGTTTAAAACTAATAAAAGGAAGTTCTTCTTCACACAGCGTGTTGTCAACCTGTGGAACTCCTTGCCAGAGGAGGCTGTGAAGGCTAGGACTATAATAGCGTTTAAAGAGCAGCTGGATAAATTCATGGAGGTTAGGTCCATAAAAGGCTATTAGCCAGG
Source organism: Pelodiscus sinensis (assembly GCF_052426305.1). NCBI lineage: Eukaryota > Metazoa > Chordata > Testudines > Trionychidae > Pelodiscus > Pelodiscus sinensis. The sequence continues at coordinate 151,902,489 of NC_143053.1, forward strand.
GGATAAAATGGTGTCCTTGGCCTCTGTTTGTCAGAGGCTGGAGAGGGATGGCAGGAGACAAATTGCTTGATCATTGTCTTCGGTCCACCCTCTCTGGGGCACCTGGTGCTGGCCACTGTCGGTAGACAGGATACTGGGCTAGATGGACCTTTGGTCTGACCCAGTACGGCCGTTCTTATGTTCTTATGTTCCTCCCCTGGCCGTGAGGCCTGTTGTACGCCTTCCCGCCTTTTCCACTAGTTCACAAGGTCCTCCTGAAAGTGCGGGAGTTCAGGGCATCCCTGATTCTAATCGCCCCAGCATGGCCCAGGCAACATTGGTTCTCGACCCTCCTTAGCCTCTTCTGCCACTGGTCCCAGACTTGATATCCCAGGATTCGGGCAGGCTTCGCCACCCAGACCTACAATCGCTGTATCTGACAGCATGGAAGCTCCGTGGTTAACAGCAAAGGAGTTCCAGTGCTCTGAACAGGTTCAGGAGGTCCTCCTGTGTAGCAGAAAATCCTCTACCAGGGCCACGTATCTGGCTAAGTGGAAGCAGTTCTGCTGTTGGGCTTCCCAGAAGGGGGTGCACCCAAGGTGGGTTTCAATCCAATGGTCAACAGGTTCCTGAAAGGGCTGGACAGGCTCTATCCCCAAATCCGCCAGCCTGTTCCCCAGTGGGACCTAAGCTTGGTTCTCTCCAAACTTCTGGGGTCCCCGTTTGAACCGTTAGCAACGTGCTCCCTCCTCCACCTATCTTATAAGGTGGCCCTCCTGGTGGCCATCACTTCCACCAGGCTTAGGGCACTCTGAGCTTAGGGCACTCACATCAGATCCCCCGTACATGGTATTTTTTAAGGATAAGGTTCGGCTCCGCCCTTACCTGGCTTTCCTGCCAAAGGTGGTGTCATCCTTCCATACCTCCCAGGACATCCTCCTGCTGGTTTTTTACCCTAAATCGCACGTGTCTGGGAAAGAGCAGGCTTTACACACTCTAGACATCTGAAGAGTGCTAGCCTTTTATTTAGACAGGACCAAACTGTTCTGGAAGTCGCCACAACTTTTCCTGGCTATTGCAGAGCACGAGAGGCCAACCCATAGCCAACCAGCGGATAGCCTCTTGGATAACCGCCTGCATCAGGGAGTGCTACACCCTGGCAAGCGTTTCAGCTCTGCCCCTTAGAGCACTCTCCACAAGGGCAGTGGCCGCCTCCACCACTTTCGTAGCACAGGTTCCCATCCTGGACATCTGCACAGCCGCCACATGGTCCTCCGTCCATACGTTTGCCAACCACTATGCACTGTCGCATCGGGCCAGAGGGGATGCTGCCCTGGGTAGGATGGCCCTCCACTCCCCTGTAGTTCCATCGTCCAGCCCGCCTCCTTAGGTTCTGCTTTGGAGTCACTTATATTGGAATGCACATGAGCAATCACTCGAAGAAAGAATGGTTACTTACCTTGTAACTGTGATTCTTTGAGATGTGTCGCTCATGTCCATTCCAAATCCCCGCCCACCACTCTATCCAGAGTATGCCGGTAAGAAGGAAGGGTATGTCTACACTACCACCCTAGTTCGAACTAGGGTGGTTAATGTAGGCAACCAAAGTTGCAAATGAAGCCCGGGATTTAAATATCCCGGGCTTCATTTGCATCTTGCCGGGCGCCGCCATTTTTAAAGCCCCAGTAGTTTGGACTCCGTGCCCGCGGCTACACATGGCACGGAGTAGGTAGTTCGGATTAGGCTCTCTAATCCGATCTACCGGTACACCTCGTTCCCCAAACTGAGTGGGTGAGGGGGCCAGCAGGGGATATATAGGGGCTGGTATACCAGTGCCACTCTAGTGGGCTCCCTACTGACCCTAAGGGTACTGCTGAGGGAAAAACTGATGGGGCGTGCACGCTGCGCGCACACACCTATATTAGAATGAACGTGAGCAACACATCTAGAAGAATCACAGTTATGAGGTAAGTAACCGTTCTTTACTTTGCCTGGATTTTTGTATCTTATTTGGATGCTTCTCATTTTATTGTAGTCAGTTCATTATAGTAGCGTGCAGAGTTATTGTGGATTCTACGTGGTTTGCAGAGGAAAAAAAGATTGATTATATTCAACATGTGGCAGAGGATTCTGTCTTCCTGATATATTGGAAATGTAATCTTGCCTGGTAATTAAGGTGTATGAAAGACTGACTGATGGGTATAACAGGCCACAGGTTTAATGAGACACAGGCCATTTTAGTTTACCTGATTCTCATGCATTTTCTAGTACTCTAAAATTGTTTATTTTAGCTGTCATTTATTAAGAATAGCTTTCTATTTTACCTAGAGTTAATTGCACAAAGTGGTCAGATGGAATGAGCATAGGACTAGGTGCTAAATTCTACCATTATCTTGATTCATGGTTTGGGGGAAAATAATTTAATACTCACTTCAAACCCTCAATTTCTCTGATTCTTAAGTGGGAATATGATTACTTTCTTACTTTGCAGGGGTGTTGAGGATTAATTGGCTAATGTGTACATATTGTTTTAGAAAACATGCCAGGTTATTATATAAATAAACTGGAGTATTTTAACTCCATTTAGATCTTAAACTGATGAACCATTAGTTTGGAAAGAATGTTCTCTGTCTACTTAAATTGCCCCCTTCACCACAATGCATGAGTGAATTTATTCTCACAGAACTTCTATTTGGAAGTGATGTATAGATTTTTTTAAAGTCCATAAGGGACTATTATGAAAATCTAGTCTAGCCTGTTGTATAATTAAACTTAAGGATTTCGGTACCAAATTTTCATTTTATCTGTTTTTATAGATGAAGGACTTGGCACAAAGAAAATTAGGCCCTGATTCTGCAGATATTTAAGCAACTTAACTCACATGAGTAAAGTTACAATTGTACTTAAGTGTTACCAATTTTACTCATGTGAATTAAAATTTGGTATGTGCTCAAGTATTTGCAGGCTGTGTCTCGTAAGTGGCTTGCCCAAGTCACACAGGAAGTCTGTACCAAAGCCATGACTAATGAGTCCTAGTCAGTGTTACCTCTAACATTTTGTATTCTTGGGCAGGTTAAATTTTCTTTTGGGCAGGTTTTCATTTCTTATGTGCAACACCAATATTGAGGTAGTTTGTGGATGTGCACCACCAATGCAAACAAAAAATATATTAAAGCAAGACAGAGCTAATCAAATAAAATAGAAAATTAATACTACATTAGAGTACAAGCAGTCCCTGGGTTACGTACAAGATAGGGACTGTAGGTTTGTTCTTAAGTTGAATTTGTATGTAAGTCGGAACTGGTACATATTGTAGGGGAAACTCTAGCCAAACATTTCTCCAGAGCTCAGTTTTATTCTCCCACACCTCACTTCCCTCAGTCCTTTATTCTCAAGCTGAGGTGTCTGCTGAGAAAAGCCGCTCCGCGTCTCCCTGGTCTGCTGGGGGGGGAGGCACTAGCTTCACGTCTCCCTGGTGTGCTGGGGGGAAGAGCAGCTAGTGTGGGGTTGCCTCACCCCGTTTGTAAGTAGGGATCCGATGTAAGTCAGATCCATGTAACCCGGGGACTGCCTGTACATGTATCATCATCCTTTCTAACAACTCAAGCTAACAGACACGCCAAAATGCATATTTCCCACACAGCTTTAAGATGCAGCTGAACAAATCTGAGTCAACTATAAATAGTCATGCTCTTCTTGAAAATACTAATACAATATTTACTGATACTGGAAAGGAGAGTAAAAGGCACTCAGTAAGGCTTATACAGTTTCTCTGGGGAATGTTCAGAATCCATGCTATACAAGAACAAATGAAACAGAAACTTATCAAAACAGATAAAAGTTCCTCCTGGCTTGAAACTTTCACCTTGTGTGTGTCACCAATTCAAACAGTAAAAGCCCCAGAACAAATTAATACATGGCTTCACAGTTTGTAGATGTATGTTTTAAAGAGCTTGCAAATCAGGTTTCATTGTACAAAACAACTAGCATCACACCTAGGGTGTGTCTAGACTACATCCCTCTTTCGACAGAGGGATGCAAATTAGACACTTCGAAATTGCAAATGAAGCCGGAATTTAAATATCCCGCACTTCATTTGCATAATCATGTAATGGCACTCTTTCGAAAAAGCTCTATTTTGAAATTGAAACCGCAGTCTAGACGTGGTTCTTTCGAAAATGGGGTGCTTTCAAGGTTTACAGCATCTTTCGAACAAGTGCCCCGTTTTCAAAAGAACTGCGTCTAGACTGTGGTTTCAATTTGAAAATAGAGATTTTTCGAAAGAGCGCCATTATGTGATTATGCAAATGAAGCGCAGGATATTTAAATCCCAGCTTCATTTGCAATTTTGAAGTGTCTAATTTATATCCCTCTGTCGAAAGAGGGATGTAGGCTGGACATACCCTTAGTAGGTGCTGCTTCTGACTCCTAAGAGCCAGTACTTTACCACATAGTAAATACCTGACTTTAATGCAATACAGTATACCATGTATTAATTAGTAACACAGGATTTTTTAAAAAATCATTAATATCAGAATTTTAGATATCTGCAACACTCCAAAAAAAATCTGTTCAAAGAATCTTTTTCTTTCTTACGCTATTAATACCTATGTAAACTTTGTTTGAAATTTAGTCATGCAAATGTCCTAGCATGCACACACCCCATCCAGCCTGCTTTCCCCTCCATCTCTCCCTCCAATCCAGACAGACAGAGAGGACTGAAGCAAGTAAGTCAGGACACCCCAAAAAAACCTTCCCCCTACCTCCGCCTCACTGCACAGATGTCAGCAGCCACCCCCACCCCCTTTCCACTCCCTATCCCCTATGGAGTCTGCTCCCCCCAGCCCAGCTCGAGGCTGGGATAAAATCCTGTTTCTCAAACTTGCAGGTAGGCGCAGTCTAACTAGGAGTCAGACCATAGCACAAACTTACCCCTCACCCACCTCACCCCAAGACAAACAGCACAAGAAAACTCTCCATTTCTATCACACCCCAATGCTGGCACACACTCCCCCTCCCCTCCCTTTCCCCCACCCACCTCATGCAGTCAGTCCCTTACCCCTTCTTCCCAGCCCAGGAGGCTTGAGGAGAGTGCTGGGTTTCTTCCTCTGCCTCTCTCTCCTGGTGCAGATGGGACTTTCCAAACTCCCTCCCCTCTGACACCTCCCCTTCCCCCCCCCCAGCCAATTACTGTCTCCCTCCCTCCCTCCCCTACAACTCTCCCCCAGCCACTTTTTCCTTCTTCTCTCCCCTTCCTACCTGCTGTTTCAAGTTGCTCAGATGGCCCCTCCCCCGCAGGACAGCTGAGCTCCATGCCTGTGTGGGAGCTCAGAGCAGGGCTCATTAAAAGGCTATGCGGTCACTCAGCCACGCAGCTTACAAGGAACATAGGCCCAGTCTTGTGCTTCAGCCACAATGCCACCCTCCTTTTCAGGTGATGAAGTAACTTGGTCTTATAATTCTGCTCAGGATCTTGGAGTGAAAATGTCTTTGTGCTTTTGCTTTCATTCTGCTGAACTGTCTTCTTACTGTAACTGTGGTTCTTTGTCATGTGATGAATAGGTGTGTCCCACTTAGGTGTCCATTCACCCAGTACTCCAGAGCCAGAAAAATTTGCTTAGCAGTGTCTGTAGTCGTAACCCCTCTCCTGGCTACATGAGGCAAGAACACTTTACCCATCCCTCAGTTCTTTTGCAACAGAAACCCAGAAACAACCATACAGCAGGAATGGAGTATGAGTTGCGGAATACACATCTGTATCACATCACAAGGAACCACAGTTACAGTAACTGCTGCTTCTTCAAGTACATGCAGCCATGAATTCCACGTAAGTGACTTTCAAGGAGTATTTCTCAAAAGGTTGCACTTGGCATCTGCCTATACAAGGATGCCAGAACCACTCTACCAGAACCTGGGGAAGAGGTGGTTAAGACATAATGTTTTGTGAACTTTCATATTGAGAATCACATAGCAGCCCTGTAAATGTCCAATATAGAAATGTCATCCTGGTACATTTGGACTTAGCCTGGTTCTTTGCAGAATGGGCTTGCACCTGCTGAGGAGGCATAGCTGAGATCATGATGTAGAGTGTTACCCATTTGGAGAGGGTCTGCAAAGAATCAACTTGACCCTGCCTCCCTGCAATCTGCCTATGACACAAACAAATCAGACAAAGCACAAAAAGGGTCAGTCCTGTCCAGATAGAAGACTTGACATCGCCTGACATCATCCAAGGTGTAGAGAAGCTGCTCCTCCAAAGATGATCAAGACTTGGGAAAGAACACAGGAAATAGGCTACCTGGTTCACATGAAACTGAGAAAACTACCTTAGACAAAATGCTGGATGTGGTCATAAAGTCACATTGTCTTTGGAGAATTGCACAAAAAGAGGCTCTGCCATCAGAGCTTGCAGCTCTCACATTCACCTTCCAGGTGTTGCCATTACCAGGAATGTAGATTTCTGGCACAAAAGTGGAACAGGACAAGATGCCACTAGGACTGAACTAAGGTTCCATAGAAAACCAGGCTTCCAGATCAGTGGATGTAGGTAAAGGAGCCCTTTCAAGAATCTTGCTATCATGGCACTGGAGAAGACTGATCTTCCCTGAAATGAGGGAGAGATGAATTGCTGATCTTGTTGCCAGAAGCACTTTGAATTAACTAAACACAAGCCCCAATGACTGAAGGTGCAGCTGGTGCCACAAAATGTCCTGGAAAGAGGCTACCATGGGTTGGATTCTGTGAGCTAAAGGCCACAACAAATATCACTTCCATTTCAGTGAATAGACCATCCTGGGTTTTTGATGGTTAAGAAAGGCTTGTTGGAAAGCCATTGAACACCGCTCTTCCTTCTCACTGAGGCACATTGTGAAACTCCAGGAGCTGAATATAGGATGCAGGCTGCTGCCTGGCCTGTGCATAGGTAAAATGGAAGGGGGCGGGAGCAGTATGGAAGGCTGAATAGGCAGTGCAAGAAGGTCAGAGAACTGGCACTGCCTTGGCCTTGGCCACACTAGGGCAAGGAGAATGAACATGGCCTGTTCCACCTTGAGCTTGAGGATGACCTGAGGGAAGGCACAGAGGAAAGCAGTTGGCCAACTGAGGTAGAAAACATTGGACAGGGACTCTGGACTGAAGCCCCACCTGAGAGCAGAGGAGATATGCCCTGTTGTCTTTACTTAAAAAAAATATATATTTGTCAAGATTCCCCTAGTTATGAAGATTGTCTTCAGGGACCACTTGTAAGTGACTCAGGGGGAAAAGAAACCCTGCCAAGATGGTCCACGATATGATTCTGAACCTCGATAAATGACTAGCTATCTGAGTAATCATCTCCTCAACACAGAATTGCCACAGCCTGGTCACCTCTAGGCAGAGCAACCTGGAGTGGGATCCCCTTAGTTTGCCTCACAGTAGTATTGTTGGCAAGTCCATGAACCATGGAATGTCTGATTTGGTCCTGAAACCCATTATAGATGGTCTAAAGCTCTAGCACATTCCTACTGGGTGAGACCTTCTGCTCTAACCACATTTCCTGCACTTTCAGTATCCCCCAGCGGACCCCACCAATCCATCACGGGAGCATCGGTAACAACAGAGCTGGTTAGCAGGGGCTGGATAAAGGGAATGACTTGGCAAACATTCTCCAGGTGCATCTACAACTGCAAGGAGTCCAGGATCAAGTGGAGCAAGATGGCCAAATCCGTTGAGGGTAGAGTGGGAGAGTAAGTCATTCTGAACCACTTTTTAAAGTGGCAGGGGGTGAATACATAGCCTTGCAAATTGGACCTCTTGCGTGCAAGCCAACATGTGACTCAAGAGCCTCAGGCATATCCGAATTAACATCGAAGGCAGAGACTTCAAACTGATGCAAAGGTAATGAACTGTCAGCAAATGGTCAGTCAGCAGAAATGCTTTCAATGTAGTGGAATGTAACTGAACTTTCTGAATGGGAGCCAAAACTTATTTCCTAGTGTTCTGGATGAGACTCAGACAGTCAAAAGCAAGTGCAGTGTGAAGCTGACGTGAACAAGAACTTCCTTTTTGAATCAGTTGTGCAGGCATGGGAAGATGTGAATTCTCTTATTTACTAGATGTCATAACAAACCCCAGATAAAAACCCAGGGGACGGAAGAGAGGCTGCATGGAACTACTGTGTACTTGAATGGGGCTCTGCCACAACAAATCAAGGAACTTCCTATGGCTTGGCAAAATGACTATAGGAAAGTAGGAATCCTGAAGGTCCAGAGTAGCAAATCAATCATTCTTAAGCAATGTCATCAAGTCTAGAAGTTTGTCAAATTTTCCTTAAGTTTTTGCTCCCCAGCCCAATTGTTAACAAAACCCAGAAGTCTGAATGCACTCAGAATAAAAAACATCATTAGACATAAAAACATTTCTAAATGTGTACCTGTCAGTTTCAGGGAATAAACTTCAATTGCTTTAACACAGTATCCTTATACTTTACCTAACTCAAAGCCTCTTCCATCCCATCTCATTGAATACCTCTCTAGCTTTTTCATTTAGTCTGGTTAGTAAGACAGGTATCTGTTGCACATCTGTAGTCTGGTGAACATCATACAATCATTCCAAGGCAGAGAGAAATTCTTCTATTTCTTCAATATCTTTATAAAGGGGACATATTCTCGCTAAGTTTTGCTCCCGAGAGGAGCTAGATTGCCAGGCTGTGATAATGTCTTGTTCCCCTATCACTTGAAGATGGGCTGTAACAGCTTCTTTCTGTCTCAGGTGAGCTTTCTTTTCAGTCTTTAGTTGTTCCATTTGCCTCAGGTGAGCTTCCTTTTCAATTTCACCCTCGGCAAGATGTTTCTCGTAAGCTTCCTTTGTGCTCTCTGCAGCTTCCTTTTTCTTCTGAGTGATCTTTTTTGCTTCTCCTTCCATGCCATTTCTTTCTCACACTCAAGACCCTAAAAGTGTCTGCCAGCACTTATATTCTGATTACCTCTGCTGTAGCTGCACCTGGGGCAAGTGAAGGCAGACCCTGCTTTCTGGTCACTGTCCATGAGCAAATCTCTCCATTTCTGATTTGAAGTTTTCTTTTTTTAAAGAATAGCTTATTTGGCAAGCAGACCTCTTCAGGGTTTTTTTTGTCAAGGCCCTGCTATGTTTGTGGCTGACTCATTGTAACTAATCTTTAGTCCTTAAAACACTCAATAGCAAAGTTTGAATTTTGAATAATGTAGGGTTCTTATCCAAAACCCAGTTGACCATAATGTGTTTCCTAACCAGACGATGCGAGATGTGACCATTGCCTTCGATGGACCACACTGAAAATTCCACACTGAATGGTTCAGTGTTTCATAGATCAAGATCGTAGCAGTGATGGAATAGACTGCTAGGTTACACAAGTCTCTCTGGCAGGGGTGAAAGTAACATAAGTTTCTTAAAGGTGCTGTCATATCATACCCCCTGTGGGGAGGGGAGCTCAGAGCGGGGGTGGGAATCTGGGGGTGCAGGAGTCAGGGTAGGAGCATGGGGGTGAAGAGAGACTGAGGGTATGAGGTTAGGGTGTGGGGAAATACAGGAGTCAGGGTTAGGGGGAGAGGTGGGCTCAAGGCAAAGGGGCTGTGAGGGGTGTAAGAGTCAGGACTGAGGACGGGTTCAGATTAGTGGGCTAGAGTTGCAGGGGGCTCAGAGCAGAGGAATGTGGAGGTGCAGGAGTCAGGGCGGGGCTCAGGGCAGGAGGCTGGGTGTGTAGAGAGGTGAGTGCAGGGGAGAGGGGTCAAGGACACCATTTCAGGGCAATGGAGAGCTACAGCTGCCCGTATGAGGACAGTGCTGCTCTTCTTCCTCTACCCCTTCCCCTGACTTTCAAGGAGTGAGAGGAAAGTGCACAGCCGGCTGCATTCCTCTTCTGCCCCTCCCCTGGACAGCTCGGAGTGAGAGGAAGGCACTTTCCCCTTGCTTCCTTTTAGAGGAAGAGAAGAGCAGCAGCTATAAATCCACAATCCAGTGAAGTGGAGCAGGAATGAGGCAAAGCACTCATTTTGCAATTTATAACCCAGCCCAGGTGCCTGGAAAGTTACTGGCCCAGTATGGACTATAGGGTCACATGCGCGTGGACAGATAAGTCTTTTGTCACATGTCCATGCATTGTTTGCTGAATCACAGGGGCAGCCGCATGATAAGTGGGTAGGATGAGTTTTTCCAATTCACCATTGTGAGCTGAGTGTCCTTAAAGGGCCACCAATACAAAGCTATCTAGTCTGATGTCAGTCTGAGGGTGTCATCCAGGCACACAATGTGTGTTCGAAATAAAGATACATAACCAATATCCATAACTTCAAGTATGAAGATGTTGTGTACATATAAGCAGGACTATTATACTTAGCAATTCATAGCTGATGTGTTGATAATTTACGTGATATCCTTTGTACAAGATTTGTTGCAATTGTATCACAATGGTAACAACTGCAATATACATGGTCACCTTTCTTATACACAGTATCGCATACAGATATAGAGCTTTGGTGCGGATCCTTTATGGTGCAGAGCAGAGTTCTTTGCAGAGCTCTTCTTTCATACGTTATTAGCTTTTTTGCAGTTGCCTTGAATAGGCCCTAAAGTACCATAGAACGAAGATCTTTAAAGAGATTATAAATGAGACGTGGGTCTGATGTTATCAAGAGTCATATTAACGGCTCAGCCATCTGAATTACGGAGTGTCTCTTGGGAGGGATCCCTACTTCATGCAGGTGATGCTCAGCATCTTGATGGGCACTGCTCTGGATTATATTTCCATTGCATGGTGTGTTTATCCCATCTGTAGTTGGTGTTAAATTGGGGCTTGGAGAGTCCCAGGACTTTTATAAATATCTTAACAGTATGTAATAGTTAGATTTTGGCTGTATCCAGTGGTGCAGTAATTGTGGAATAAAGTTATTCTATTTATAAATGAAACACTAGAGGGTGGGATTAAGTCCTGTGAGGGAGCTTGTGTGAATTAATTGGGTTTAGCAGTAATATTAGGAAAGAGATTGTTGGCACTACATGCTGCTTATAAAACAAGAGATGGTCAAATCCTATTTTAAAAACCTAAAATGTACTGATGCTAAGTAGCACCGAGAAACATGCCTAGGTGAATGCTTCATTTGCTTGCAGAGGGTCACATTTAAGCTTTTATCTTGGACACAGCCATTGATATCAAAAAGTGTGTGTGTGATTTTTATTTTTTATTTTTTTTTGCACCAATCCTCCTGCCTTTTACTATATCATCCTTGTTACATAAAAGCCTCCGCCCAAACTATTACTTGATTTTACACATTGATTTTCTGGAAATACACTAAACTGTAAGGTCTTGCCAACACATGACTGATGATAACCTCCTGCTGACTGCATTGCTGGGGGGGACAGATATCTTCTTAATCACTTCTTTACTGATGATTTGTAAATGATTCTCTGAAGCTCTGTAATTAAAAGGCAATGCAGCTGAAACAAACTCTACCACTTGTAATCTTTGTAAAACCTTGCAACTTTGTACTTCTCAGCAACTTTGTTTTATAAATTCAGAAACCTACTATAAGCTTGGTGATTATTGAGCCCTGCAACTTTGCAATCTTTGTAACTCTAAGCCACTTTGCAGTTTAGAGCAAGTTACAAGCATTCTCTCCTGAGATATGAATGTGTGTGTGTGAGTGGAGACTATTTGAGTTTGGGATTAGAAATTGCAAGGCTGAGCATGTGGAGTCAGATGATGAGTCATCAGAGCAATTAAGGAGACTGCTGCGCTGCTGGATCAAGGGAAGTCTGGGCATACTCCCTGGTAATGAATGTGGATGAGTCCCAGGGGGTGTACAAAGGCAATAAAAGGAGAGAGCATGTGGCAGTAGCCCTCTTTCTGAGATGCTCCTCTCTCTTTTCTGACCAGCTCCCCAGCCAGGATCAGCAGACAGACTCTCCAGAACCAACATGGCTTGGCTCCTTCTGCAACCCATATGTCTGTGTAAGTGTGTGAGTGCCTGAGGGCAGGGATGAATGTGTGTGAAAGCTGGTTCCCCTTTAGTTTAAACCTGTAGTGGAAGCTCTGCCCTCTTTAGTTTAACCTTGGAGTGCATATAGTGGAGTGTTAATTCCTCAATGAATAAATCTATACTAATGTAACCCTGGGTGATCTCCAGTGGGAATTTTTTGGGTAACAGTCCCCATCTTTGTTTGCATTGGGGAGCAGCTAAACAGTGATGATAGACTCTTTGAGACAGGGAGTAGTCGTGTCTTTTTATTTGCTCTGTAAATTTCCTAACACATTATATGTGCCATACAAATAATGACTACTACTAATTTACAGAGAGTGCAAAATTTGGTCTCTCATGTTCAAATAAAATCACTGAGGCAAAAAATCCCTTTCTGTTCTGAAAGAAGATTGACACCAAAAGTTTCAAATCCATTTTTGTTATAGGTAGTATTCCTATTCTTGCTTTCTAATATCATACCAGTTTACCAGATATGGATGATAAAATAATGTGATCAACACTTTTGAGGTTGTCCATTTCAACACACACACACACAACCAATGGCCACCTCTTCACCTTATCACAGTGGTGAGTAGGGGGGCTGACAAACTTGCCAGCCCCCTGGGCAAGGTGTGGGGGCAGCTCTGTGGTCCTGGAAGGGGCGGAGCTTTGAGTGGAAGGGGAGGGGCTGGGACAACCAGCACTCAGTACCACTCGGAGCATGCCATGCCAACCAGCTGCCTCACCACAAGCTCTCAGAGTCACCCAGAACATTATGTGTGGTCTTCCAGCAGCAATTTAAAGGGCCCAGGACTCCCACTGCTGCTATTTCTGTGGTAGCAGCAGTGGTAGCTGGGAGCCCCACATCCTTTTGAATCACCAGGCCCCGGGACAAGTGCCCCATTTGCCCCCATGTTGGTGGGCCTGGTGATGGGCAACTTGCAGCTTGTGGGCTGCATGTGGCTCCTCAAGGTAAGCCGCTGGTTGGCTGTGAGACAGTTTGTTTATGTTGAGCATCTGCAGGCACAGCCTAGTGTTCCCATTGGCTGGGAACAGGCCTGCAGATGTTCAATGAAGAAACTGTCTTGCAGCCCACCAGCAACTTCCCCAGATGGGCAGCGTGTGGCCTGTGGGTCACATGTTGCCCAACATGGGCTTAGCATTTGAGAGAGACCCCTCTACCATCCTCTTCTAGGATTCCCCACCTTTCCTTAACTTCTCCTTACCCCTCCCTGTAATCCATAGAACACTAGGGCTATGTCTACACTGGCATGAATTTCCTAAAATGCTTTTAACGGAAAAGATTCCATTAAAAGCATTTTCGGAAAAGCACGTCTAGATTGGCAGGATGCTTTTCCGCAAAAAAGCCACAATCGCCATTTTCACGAGCGGGGCTTTTTTTTGGCGGAAAACAGTACTATGCTGTCTACACTGGCCCTTTTGGGCAAAAGTCTTTCAGAAAAAGACTTTTGCCCGAACGGGAGCAACATAGTTTTTCTGGAAAAGCACTGATGATTTTAGATGATGAGATCGTCAGTGCTTTTCCGGAAATTCAAGTGGCCAGTGTAGACAGCTGGCAAGTTTTTCCGGAAAAGCAGATGATTTTGCGGAAAAACTTGCCAGTCTAGACACAGCCATTAAGTAGTAGATGTGTAATGATTTTACACACCTCCCATTTCCAGGGGTTGAGAGAAACAGCTGCTGTTTTTGCGGGTTGAGGGCTCGGGATGCAAAGCAGGACTGGCTGCACTACCATAATTACATGGAACCTACAAGATTGCTGTTCAGCCATGCAGTTTACAGGGAATGTTGGTCACAAGTGGAAAAGGAGACCACAAAATAGCACTTTAAATCTTTTCACTGACAACAAGCAAGGTAATAATTTAAAAACCCAGCCAGGTCAGTTAAAAACAAGCCAGGTGACACCCCTATTACAAATGCGTTCAGTGGGCTTTCTCTACCTTTTTCCTTACTTTTTTTAAACCCTGCTCCACTTCCACATTTTGGAAATTCAACTCCCTTTGAGTTTGCTCACCTTTTGAATGCTAATTTGGTGAGAGTCATTTACATCTATTTTCTGGCATTTTACATCCAATATAAAGTATTTCTCTCTTATCCTGCTTTTCATGGGCCACAGACTTCCACTGGAGTTTTACCTGCATCCTGCAGCTTTACTCTGGTCAACATTCAGTTAATAAGTGTAGAAACTGAGGATGGTATCTTCTCTAACTGGCTCATCAGAATGCAGCACTGGGTGGGTGAGTCAGGATTATTTGATGGATTCACAGAAAGGATAGACACTTATAAAGGAGCTGTACCTGAAAGATCCCAAGTACCAATTATCTATTTTATAGATTTATGCCTTGAATATAACTCAAGATAAGATGGTGAAAATCATCTTTCCGTAACTCACTGGAAGAGGAATCTCACTAACAGGCTACTAGTGTTCAACTGCATTACTTGTGCACAACTACTGGGATTGATCCCAGTAAACAGTGAGGTGGCAACATTTGCAGATGATACTAAACTGCTCAAGATAGTTAAGACCAAAGCAGACTGTAAAGAACTTCAAAAAGATCTCACCAAACTAAGAAATTGGGCAACAAAATGGCAAATAAAATTTAATGGTGATAAATGTAAAGTAATGCACCATTGAAAAAAATAATCCCAACTATGCATATAAAATGATAGGGACTAATTTAGTTACAGCTACTCGAGAGAGATCTTGAACTCATTTTGGAGAGTTTTCTGAAAACATCCACTCAGTGTGCAGCGGCAATCAAAAAAGCAAACAATGTTAGGAATCATTTTAAAAGGGATAGAGAATAAGACAGAGAATATCTTATTGCCTCTGTATAAAACCATGGTACAACCACATATTGCATACTGCGTACAGATGTAGTTGCCTCATCTCTAAAACGATATATCGGCATTGGAAAAGGTTCAGAAAAAGGCAACAAACATGATTAGGGGTTTGGAACGGGTCCCATATGAAGAGAGATTAAAAAGACTGGGACTTTTCAGCTTAGAAAAGAGGAGATTAAGGGGAGATATGATAGAGGTCTTATAAAATCATGACTGGTGTGGAAAATGAATAAGGAAAAGTTATTTACTTGTTCCCATAACATAAGAACTAAGAGTCACCAAATGAAATGAATAGGTAGCAGGTTTAAAACAAACAAAAGGAAGGTTTTCTTCACACAGAGAACAATCAACTTGTGGAACTCCTTGCCAGAAGATGTTGTGAAGACCCAGACTTTATAACAGGGTTCAAAAAAGAGCTAGATACATTCATGGGGATTAGATCCATCAATGGCTATTAGCTTAGTTGGGTAGGAATGGTGTCCCTAGCATCTGTTTGTCAGAGGCTGGAAATGGATGACAGGAGAGGGATCACATGATGATTCCCTGTTCTATTCTCTCCCCCTCTGGGGCACCTGTCTTTCAGTACTGTCGGAAGAGAGGATACTGGGCTAGATGGACCTTTGGTCTGACCCAGTGTGGTAGTTCTTATGTACTGACAATCTGATCCTCCCCTCTGAGTTGTAGAGAGTGGGTTAGATGAAACAAAGATTTCCTCTAACTTGGCCTTCCTAGATAAAAACTATGTAAATAGTTAAGGTAGAGAGCCTATGTGTAAAATCATTACAGGGATGTTGTTGTTATCCAAAAACTGAAGGATTAAATATTTATTTTTAAATCCAAACACGTTAAGATCAGAATGTACCCTTGGGACATCAAAACCATCTTAGGTCTGCCCTGCAGCGATTGTGCAATAAATGTACAATTATGATTAGTGTGTGAGAGGGTTTGTAGTTCTACAATGAACTAATTTTTAAGAATATATTAATATTTTTCATTTGTTCTCCTCATATTGTCACTGCATTTTTAAATGAGATCATTTTTAAATGAATTTCAGTGTGTAAACTAATGAATGGATTCTGTGCCCAGATAAAGTGCTTTAATTTTGGAGAAGATACATTGTATGCTCTGTGCATAACTTGGTGGCTGAATCTCTGTTTTAAGTACAACACTCTTCTCAAATTTAACTATGGCACCGTGAGCTCTATCAAACAGTGGTGCAAGTATGCTAAGGGGTACTTGAGTGAAGTCTGGGGGGTACAACAACACAATTGAAATGCGGAGAAAACTGAAGTTTTAAGTTTTACAGCGCTTTATTATTTTTGTACTTTTTACACCCAAAAATTTCATCGCTCACCCTGCTACGATTAAGTTGTTTAAACAAGTGTCTTGCAATGGTAGAAAAAATGTGTGTCTGAAAACTGTAGGTACTGGGGATACTTATAATTTTTATTTTGGAAAAAGGGGTATTTTATAAAAAAAAAAGGTTGAGAAACACTGCTCTAGATTACATCATTATAGGAGAAACAGGCATGAGAGAGGCATAGTATGTAAATGAACATGCAATAGTTTAGAAAGTAAATGACATAAACAATTAAAAAGATAACAACACATGCAATTTCTTGTTGAGCAGCTAAAAGGGCATATGCATTTTTGGCCCGAATCATGCAAATTAAGATATTTAATGCATGTATCAAGCCATTCAAGAAATGTTACAGCTGGACAAAATTACTTTTTTCAGGAAGTGTCTTTTAACTTACTAGTGAGATATTTGATAGCCATCTAATCCTTATGTTAGAAATAATTGGTTTAATTTTTCTGAGGGCTTTCATGGAGATAATTCTGGTCCAGTTAATATGATGCCATCTTTCAGTGGTGACACGCTTACAGATATCTTCCATGAAATCAATGAAATATGCACTTATTTTGTTTTTAAATTAATAGATTCAATACTATTGAACAGATTAATAGTATCTTTTGAAGATTGACTTTGTATGGTCTAACAATAAAGTCATGCATTTTTCTAGCGTACTGGATGAACTGTGTATCCCTGTTTGAACTTTCTTTTTATTTGGGATTCAACTTGCTGACAAAATGCAGAAATGCGATGTGTATCTTATACTAGTAATAAGATAATTGCATAGTAGCAATAGAAAATATGTAGAAACCTATTTTTCAGGTGTAGAAAAGCCAAGGGAAATATCTTTCTTTTCAGAAACAGCAGGAGAAGAAAACAACATCTCCAAGAGATTATTGCATTAAAGTAACACATATTTTCAGTTTTGTTAAATGTGAGGCTATAAATGAAATGAGCCTTATAAATGAAAATACCACTTCCAACAATATTGCCATTTTCTCACTATCTAGGTACTTTCATGGCCTCCATCATGGCTATATTGGAACAGTTCCCAACCATTTAATGTTGTTTATCCTCACAATGTCCCTATGGAATAGGGAAGTCCGATTTTACCGATGAGTAAATGGGCACAAAAGTTAAATGACTTGCACAAGAACATAGAGGAAATATGTAGCAGAGTCCGAAATTAAGCCCAGGTCTCCTGGATGATCACTCAGTGCCTAGTGTACTTGTCAAGAGCCCTGCTTTATTCTGTGTCCTGTTTGGATTGGTTGGGAATAACAATTACAAGAGCTTCACAGCAGCCCACATGGACTTCATCTGAGAAGGTCAGTCCTTAAGGGCAGAATCCTCAATCCCACAGAGACCATTCTTTGTACACACTGTAATCTCTAAGATTATGCTTGTACTCTATTAAAGCTATACTCATTTAAACTGAGAGATCAAAACTTCACTGCACAGATTGTTGAGCAATAGTGAACATTTTTGATCATTGTCGAGTATCAATTCTGTATATTATTTGTATTGCAGTAACATGTAGGAGCACCAGTCACATATGACATCCCTGCTGTCACTGGAATGTGGTTAGTCAGTTGGGCCAGGAATTAAGAATCAGGCTGAGTGAGCTTACTAGGATGTCAGAATCCAAGACAAAGAGTGAACTGAGAGTCCAGTGTCAGGGAACAAGTAGCCTCAGGTTACCATGAGATTGGGCTAGGACACTATGTTATAGACAGCAATTGAATTGCAAAGATTAGGACAAACCAGGGGAGAAATCCGGAGTCTAGGGCCTATCACATGCAGGATCTGTAGCAGAGGCAGGCAGGTAGTCTGTGCTGTTGCTCAGACAGCTCCCCTTCTTGGCTTCCTAGTACAAGCCAATCAGTGAGCTGCGAGGAGTAGTACTTCCTGCCGAGCCCAGCCTCCTTGTGTTCTTTCTGGGAGGACCCCTCCCTCCCGCTATGGTCCCAGATGCCAGTTCTACAGGTTCTAACATGCTAGACACTATATAAATACAGAACAGAAACACTGTCCTTGCCCCAGAGAGTTGTTGTTGATACAAAATTCTCCTTTGATCCCACAGGAAGTTTCACATGTGGATGGAGTGTCTAAGTCAGTACTGTACAATGATGGTGCCTTTCACCTTTTTGTAACAGGTTGTCAGTGTTTGCATGAAAACCTCACTCTGTTACCAGGTGATGATTTGGCTGGAAAATGTTAATTCCTTTTTGCTGATTCATTGCTGCACATGGCTCACCGTCCCCTCCATTAACCCATTCAAATGCAAATTGAGCCAGTCATGTGCAATTCTAGTAATCTCCAGCTTTGGCATGCTAATAACACCCTTTAGCGGCTGCAGCTGTATGTTTAGCCAGCTGCATATAGGCTCTGAGTGGGGCGATAGCTAGCCAAGAGCCTCGGCATGTGAAAAATTGACACATACTGAG
This sequence comes from Pelodiscus sinensis, assembly GCF_052426305.1. Lineage (NCBI taxonomy): Eukaryota > Metazoa > Chordata > Testudines > Trionychidae > Pelodiscus > Pelodiscus sinensis. The sequence continues at coordinate 151,921,103 of NC_143053.1, forward strand.
GTGACCAAAATTGGACATGGATGCCTGTGTTTGCAAAATTATGGTATAATGGAGGTGCATGTATGCCAAGGCCACGTCAGTATTAACAATGCAGGAGTAAGAGGCGGACAAATTCGATGAACTAGGAACTGGCAATACAGCCACATGATAAAACCTACATGCAAGGCACATAAACATGAGAATCTGCCTGATGATGCTGAGGGAAGTAGCATGTTCTTCTGCTCCACCTCAAAACATATGAGTTAGTTCACATAAATGGGATAAGTTGTAATCCATGTAGCAATATGCCATAATAGTAAAACAACTGATATTTCTTACTTTGTTTTGTTGTTCTTTCAGTGAATTGTGTGTGTGTGTGTGTGTATGTATTTTTAGGATAAAGTTAAGAAAACAAAATATTAAGACATCCAGTTGAATGAGTGGAATTGCTGAAAGATCAGAAGTTTGTAGCATTGCAGATGAGCTTTCTATATATTGCTGTTCTTGTTATGTGACTAGTTCATTATTGGTTTTAAGTGGATCTTTTTTCCAAACATGAAAGCAAGGAAATGGTCATTTGTTTGCAATAAATAGTGGAAGATTTCCAAATCACTACAAACCATTGGCCAACTTTGACCCTTGTTCATGTTCCTGCAATCATGGTGATCCTAATTTTATTCTTTATGCTAGTTGAAGTCTGGAGTAACGCCATGGAAGGCCATGGAGTCATAAATGTACTTTAAAGCAGCATAATTGAAAGTAAACTCAGCCCATAGCACTCAGAGGTGTAGGAAGGGGATTCAAGGTGAGCGAAGTAATGTCTTATATTGTTATAATAGGAGTTGGTCCAATACAAATATTACCTCATCCACCATGTCTCCCTAATATCTTGGGATTTTTATAGCTACAACTACACTGGACAAGGAATGGCAGTTAAAGTAGCATTTGTCCTATGTTGATTAGCTGTCTGAACTGTTATAAGCAGTGACTCTCTTCTATTAGTGAAGGACATAAAAGTTAATCTGCCTAATCTGTTACTTACCACAAACAGATCATTGTTACAGTGCATTGGACCCTATCTTAAAATGAACTGGAAAAAGCAGAAACCAAGCTGAATGTCAGAACGATGAATCCAGGCTCTAGGAAAAGACAACATTTCTGTCAAGACATGGGGTCATTGTAATTTAAAATAGTAATCATGATTCGCCAAACCCCTAAAAGAACATGAAAGTTCTTGAAATACACTGCAACTTCGGTTGCAATAAAATAGCTACTACTACTAGTATGTGTATGCCTTGTTCATTCCAAAAAATATAAGCAAACTAATAACAGTGTGTTGGAATAAGGTTTATTTCTTTCCAACTATTATTATTCAAGGTTAAGATTGAATAAGATTACCAAATTCATAAAACTAAACAGTCTTCTGTCGTTGTAGTCATGCGGTTGTTGCTTTTAACAGCTATGCATTTCACCCCTAAAGCTTATTAGCATTGTTCATAACTAATTCATTTTAAACTATACCTGTTTTATTCAGACACTTTCTCATTTTTTTTCCTGCCCTAGTTATCTAGTTTCTAAAGATAAACTATTTTTTGTTTCTCATAGCATGAGCTGAAACACTTTTAATGGCTTTAGAAGTATGCTTACAGGACTTTGTATTTCAAGGGCCCTTAAAAGCCACTGTTTTTTCTTTACAAACTCATTATTACCACACTTCAGTGACACAGAGGAGTGTTCTGTACCACTAAGCCTGACATCAATGCACAGAGTGGAATATGAGCTTAGCATGGATGAAACTAATTTCAAAATTACAAGTCAAATTATTATTTCAGTTGATTATTTTTCTGATGGTACTTCTGCAACATGTGTGTCTGGGTGCCCACATGTGGGACAATTTTCTCAGCCCTCTGTGTCTGCAGAAATCTCATCTGACAAACAGAGAATCCAGTCTAAGGACCATTTTTTTCCCCTCTGCACATAAGAAACAGCCACTGTCATATGCAGCAGCTAAGCTTACAAGAAAAAAGGCAGGTAAAGATATCCTTACAGAACAGATGCGAATTCCGACAGAAACATCTGTTGCCAAGTGGCTGCTGAGCAAGAAGACTGCTGTATCATTTCCCTCGATAGCTCTATTGCCTTCATTTACAGAAGACCTAGGATTTGAAGTCTGCTCCCCAATTAAAGTCTCCTATTTATCAGATGCTGTTGTGCCTCTGTGCCTTTTGGACCAGATAGCCTCTGATAAGTTTTATTTGCCAGGTTTGAATAGCTGTTTTGCTAGAATAAATCACTTATGTAAATTTGCAACAATTGACCAGCAATATAACACTGGCATAGAGTGATGCTCTTTTAAAAACTTTTTTGTGAGACAGAGAAGATTAAAGGCTGTTGAGGTGTAAGGAAAATCTTTTCAAGCTTGAGAATAAGAATCCAATCTAAATAACTCAAAAATTAATAGTCAGAAATTTTAGAGAGCTTTATTGCTGGTTTCTCAGGTTGCGTTATGGTGTCCTCAAGGCACGTGTCCATGTATCTTTCAATTTGAGAAGCATCCAAAATATTGGGTACTGTATACATTCTTTAGGGTACACTCCCCCAGCACTTTCACCAGCCTTTAAAATCTTATTTATCTTCATCTTTTCTTTCTAAGGGACAGTTTAATAGTGCCTCTTGGACTTTTTAAAAGTAGGTGTTGCCAGCCATGTTGTAAGTGGGGTTTGGCCCTTTCAGGTAAAGGAATCCTGGGAAATGTAGTTCTCTCAGAAGAGATGGAGTCTACTGATCAAATGCCCAAAAGGGATATAGATACAATGAGAGGGTTGTATAATAAACACTCTAAGCTTAAGGTGGAGAGAGATCTATGAGGAGCAGAAAGGGCTGGGGAAATCTCTCCTTGATGGGCCAGGGGAACGGGCTTAAGCGTGCTAGGAAGTATCCAGCCTAGGAGAGGCTGAAGACAGATTATGTAGGAAGTGGGTTAGAGGAAAGTAAAGCAAGAATGTTGAATGTGTGGGGGTCCTTGTGCTGGAACCTGCAATAGAAGGTGGATCTGGAATCTCCTGCAGCTTCATCTGGAAACAGTGTATATGAACTCCTGCACTAAGGGGGAAAAGGAATGGTTGAGATCTACAGAGTCAGAGAGCCTGGAGAGAGTTGGCAAGTAACTGATTACAGCCTACCAGTGACCATAACTCTGAAGCACCGCAAATTGCTCAGGATAGGATTGTCCAACCCTCCAGAATTTCCCTAGAATCTCCAGGAACTGAGATTAATTAAGAAGTATAAAGATTAATCCTTAATTTAAAATGTCATGTGATGAAACCTCCAGGAGTTCATCCAACCAAAGTTGGCAACCCTATTCAGGAAGAAATTTCCTGAGGTAAGATTCCTTTGGATCTTCCTTGTGGTGGTGTCCCAAACTATCTCCAACAATCAGCTATGTCTTAAAGGCATTGTTGAATCCTATGTTTGTGACCATTAAACGAGTTTCTCCATCCTTCTTAAATTAGAACCACAATCTTCTAACCAGCTTTGTCCTCCTTTTCACAATACCCCTGACTGAATGTCCTGTCTTTCGTGTCTTGTCATGGCTCAATTCCCTAACCTGGATCTTTGAGTGTAGGTCTGGGGGCAGGCTAGCAGAATACGCTCTATAAGAACCTGTCTCTGTAATTCCCAGAGACCAACTTGTCCAGTCTCAGTTTCCCGGAGACCCAAAAGGAAGATAATCGGTCGCTGCCACCACCCAGGTGTAGTTAAAATATATATATAAAATAAACCTTTTTTCCAGGGAAGGGATCACTTGGGAATTCCCTCCCTGAGGCAAAGTTCTCCCCAGTACCCCAACCTCCATTTTGCTTGGCATTGGGAAAACAAACAGAGGGAATCCACAGAGAACAATGGGGCTCTGCTCCTCCTGGGTAACTTTGGCACGTAGGCTTAAGGACACAAAAATCAACCAAATGCCGGTTAATCAAAACAAAAAGGAAAACACTTTTACTATCAAAACAAGACTACTGTTGCAAGCATAGTAAATGACTGGGTATTAAAAGCCATGGAGTGAAATAGACTCAGAGGAAATCCCTGGGTTGTAATCTGTAGTTACAAAAGAGAAAAACCAGCTCAGACATGGTTTCCAAACCCCCAGACAAGGAAAACAATAAAACCGGATGGACTAATTCTAAACTTTTCCCTACTTACACATTTCAAGGGATCCATTCCTGGGAAAGCCTGTCTCCCCTGTTACCTGGGGAAAAACTGCTCTGATCTCAAAAACAAAGGAAGAAAGAAAAAAAACCTCTCTGGGTTTGAAATTCCTGTCTGCATTTCATTGGCTGAATACCCGAAGCCCGCTCCCTCAGGCAGCTGTGGATATAGGGCAGGGTGAGCAGGGTGGCTGCCCTAAGCCCCACATTTCAAAAGGCCCCGCACACGCTCTACTACCTTTCGGTTGTGGCCGTGGCACATGTGCGAAATGGCCATAGTGCATGCGTGAAATTGTGCTGCTCTGGGCCCCGCAAAACTCTCATCCACCTCTGCCCTCAGATGTATTTACAGAGTTGCTTAATCCTTTCCTCATTCTCCAGGTAAGTCAGACTGTCCTTAGCAGCTCCTATTCATGACAAACCCTAGCATCCTCTGTGCTCAGCACCAACCATCAGTGAGTAAGTTTCACTTCATAGAACGTGCTCTCTTTTTTAAGTCATCAACAGAGAATCCCAAGAAAAATTTCATCTGTCCCATCAGCTCTGGCTGAAAGGTCATCAAAGGCTAGGTGTTTGTAGTGAGGAAAGGTGATAGGCACGCAGGGAATGAGTTAGTGGTCATTTTGAGGGATGGCCTGGGAAGGGTGGGAAATGGGGGCATATTTAAAAGTATGATGTAGGAAAGAACACTGAAGCAAGAGGTGGTCCTTATGTGACATTTTCATATGGTTCCGGTTCAGGAATGAGCAAATTATTTCCGGGCTTATGCCTACCTCAAATCAAACTATTGAAAGATAAGGAGGAAATTTCCCTGAGGCAGGTTAACTTCCTGCTGTGGGGTTTCTGGCACCTACCTATGAAGCATCTGGTAATGGCCTTTGGCAGAAACAGATTAGTCAGAACAGACCACTGGTTCGATCCAATATGGTAATTCTTGTGTTTCCATGTGAAGGTTCACGTTGGTTTTTTATTTTGTTTTTTCCCAAAATTGTTTATTTGTTTCAAGTCTGAAGGATGACTAGAAGCCCAAGGCTACAATATTCAAAGGGTCTAAGGATGATAGATATTCAGTCCCCATTGCCTATGAATGGGAGTTGAGTGAAGAACATCTTTATACCTCTTTAAAGTCCCAGCCTTAACTTCTGTCAATGTCAGTGATGCCTTGTGTCCAAGGTCACAAAGGCGACGTCAACACTGGAATGATCTTGCGCAAAAACTCTTTAGCGCAAGAGTTCTTGCGTTTAAAGTAGTTGTGCAAGAGAGCGTCTACACTGGCAGGTGCTTTTGTGCAAGAGATGTGCTTTTGCACAAGAGCGTCCATGCCAGTGTAGATGCTCTCTTGCGCTAGAAAGCTCTGATGGCCATTTTAACCATAAGGCTTTCTTGCACAAGAAATTCATGTTGCCTGTCTACACTGGCCTCTTGCGCAAGAACAGTTGCGCAAAAGAGCTTATTCCTGAGCAGGAGCATCATAGTTCTTGTGCAAGAAGCCCTGATTTCATACAGTAGAATGTCAGTTTACTTGTGCAAGAACACACGGCCAGTGTAGACAGGCAGCAAGTTTTTGCGCAAGAGCGGCTGCTCTGGCACAAGACCGTGTCAGTGTAGACACAGCCTTAAAATGTTTATTCAGAACATCCCTTTCACTGTCTGTGCTTCAGTCCCAGTTAGATCCATTGTAATTGTGCTTGGATGGCAAAGTAAAATATTATGCCTTTTGGGGGTAGTATAATATCATTCACATATAGTAAATGTCCTCCTTTGTAGCCAATGAAAATAATCAAATTTGAAAGTGAAACACAAACTTCCAAAGATGGAATATCCAAAAAGTAACCCATAAAATATATTTTTGTGTTTATTAACATTTTGCCTCACTCTTAGTATATAAGTTTTATTGTAAAGACCAGCTACTGTAGTCTTACCTGTAATAAGTCAGGCTATGTTAAGGTGAAGAGTTCTTTATAATGCCCTATCTCTGAAAAGGTCACACACACATGGTTTTATTAAACATTTCCTAGATAATATGACCACTATTTTCCCTCTTGACTTGCCCATCTCCATTATACTATTGTTCTCTTGGGAAAAGCTATTTTGTGTTTACCTTAGTGGTATACAATCTCCAGAAGAAAGGGAGGAAAAAAGTGTCAGATCTAAAAATATCTCCTTATGAATCTTTGAAAAATTTAAATCTTATGTAGAGCCTTGCAGACCCTGGAGGGTGCAGTGTAAAATGATTTAGAAGGAAATCAATTTTTTTCTTCTCTTTTTGATGTCCAAAGAGATTACATGAAAACAATGTTTAATTAAAACCAGCAGCACCCGGAATGTGTATCTATTGAATACTATTCAATGTAATTATTGATCATTTCCCCTTCTCTTTTCCTGATTGCTTGGGCCAACCAGAATTATATAGGAAAATATAAAATACCTTGTGTGAAAAGTGACAATGTTTGCCCTTCGCAGTTCAATTCCTACCAAGTATGTACAGGTAGAAGAAACTGATACAATTTCTCTTTCTGAAAAGGGGCCCCAGTGTAGGGGGAAAGGTGATTTACAATTATCTTTCCACCTCTGGTTTTCCTACATTAGAAATAGGAACCACTGGAGAATAGGTAAGATTTAGTGGATGGATTCTCTCTTGCTTTGTTATATGAAGTATAAGAAGCTTAGTTTCCCTATTGCTTGTTTGTTTGCTGTACTTATCTATCCTTATTCATCTGCCTGTATGCATAGGTAAAATAATGAAATGGTGCAGAGTGATAAAATATATTTAGCCCAAGAGTAAGGGAAAAGACTCAAAACTGTTAATGATTATGCAAGTCCAGCCCTACTCTTACTAAAGCCAAATAGAACAGGCTGTTTTGAGGTGATGATTAAATTGATAAATGCACAGAATCCCAGGGCCTGTGAGTAGCAACTACAAAAAAAATAGTTTATTTGTTAATATAAAATATTTATATTTCAGATAATGGACCAGCTTCTTCTCTGAGTTATAACTCCACAAACCTATTGATTTCAATAAAGTTGTGCTTGTGTAAATAAGATCAGAATATGACACCAATAGGGATTTTGCCAGGTTAAATAAAAGTTTTTCCTCCAAAGTTTGGGGAATTAAAATGTGGGGTTTTGGTACAGGTCTCTTCAAGTAATCAGAGTTGCTTCTTCCATAGAAAAATATAAAATAGCAAAGCCTTATATCATTGTAGTTTATGGGAAAATACAGTGGCTTTTATATTTCATTTATGTAAGAAATTACAGTGTGTCATTGTCTTTTATGCTTTCACATTGGGAATATTTTTCCTCCTGGATCCAGGGACCTGTTTTGATGGCTTGCCCTTGAAAGATAACGAAGCCAGAAGGTTTCTATGGAGCTCTGAGGAAGACTGCTTTTTCTCCAAGGGTACGTCTAAACTACATGCCTCTGTCGACGGAGGCATGTAGATTAGCCAGATCGGCAGAGGGAAATGAAGCCGCGATTAAAATAATCGTGGCTTTATTTAAATTTAAATGGCTGCCCCGCTCTGCCGATCAGCTGTTTGTCGGCAGATCGGGGCAGTCTGGACGTGCCGCGCCGACAAAGAAGCCTTTCTTGATCGGCACAGGTATGCCTCGTGAAACCAGGTTTACCTGTGCCGATCAAGAAAGGCTTCTTTGTCAGCGCAGCGCGTCCAGACTGCCCCAATCTGCCGACAAACAGCTGATCGGCAGAGTGGGGCAGCCATTTAAATTTAAATGAAGCCGCGATTATTTTAATCGCGGCTTCATTTCCCTCTGCCAATCTGGCTAATCTACATGCCTCCGTCGATGGAGGCATGTAGTTTAGACGTACCCCAAAAGACTATTTGCTAAAGGTTTTTCTAGGAATTTAAATGGATGTCTAAAAAAACCCACCCCTTAAAAAAGAACAAATGTTACTATAGTACCTGAGGGTATGTCTACACTACAAAGTTAATTCGAACTAACAAATGTTAGTTCGAATTAACTTTCATAGGCACTACACATACAAACCGCTAGTTCGAACTTAATTCGAACTAGCGGAGCGCTTAATTCGAACTAGGTAAACCTCATTCTACGAGGACTAACGCCTAGTTCGAATTAACTAGTTCGAATTAAGGGCTGTGTAGCCACTTAATTCGAACTAGTGGGAGGCTAGCCCTTCCCAGCTTGCCCTGGTGGCCACTCTGGGCACCACCAGGGAAACTCGTCTGCCCCGGAGCCCTTAAAGGGGCACGGTCTGGCTACGGTGTCCGTGACAGGTGCAAGCCTGCCAGTAGACCCTGCACCTGGCACAGCACGAGCCAGCCACCCTCTGCCACCCAGCCCTCCGCCTCTTCCTGGGACCAGGCTAGCAGCTCCCAAGAGCCTGCTTGGGGCTGCAAGAGGTGGGTGCCTGCCTGGTCTAGTGTGGACATCGTGGACCTCATCCACGATGTCCGCACTAGGCACAGGAAAGTGGCCATCTAGGGCAGGATAGCTGCCAGCCTGGCCACCCAGGAGCAGGTGTGCATGAAAATCAAGGTGGTCCAGTGAGACCCCTGACCCTGATCCCTGAGCTTAGAACATAAAAACATAAGAATGGCCGCACTGGGTCAGACCAAAGGTCCATCTAGCCCAGTAGCCTGTCTGCCGACAGTGGCCCACACTAGGTACCCTGGAGGGGATGGACCGAAGACAATGACCAAGCCATTTGTCTCATGCCATCCATCTTCAGCCTTCCACAAACAGAGGCCAGGGACACCTTTTCTACCCCCTGGCTAATAGCACTCCATGGACCCAACCTCCATGACTTTATCTAACTTCTCTTTAAACTCTGTTATAGTTCTAGCCTTCACAGCTTCCTGCAGCAAGGAGTTCCACAGGCTGACTATTTGCTTTGTGAAGAAGAACTTTCTGTTATTAGTTTGAAGCCTACTACCCATTCATTTAATTTGGTGTCCTCTAGTCCTTCTATTATGGGAACTAATTAAGAACTTTTCTTTATGCACCCTCTCCACACCACTCATGATTTTATAGACCTCTATCATTTCCCCCCCAGTCTCGTCTTTTCTAAGGTCCCTTTAAGCACAGCCCTCAGCTAGCCTGAGACAGCAGCTCCACGCTCTAAGTCCTAATCTGATGCCCTGCCGGCACTGCTTCTGGCCATCCTTAACCTCGGTTCAGGGTCCACTCAATGTGGACATGCTAGTTCGAATTAGCAAAATGCTAATTCAAACTAGATTTTAGGTCTAGATGCACTAGTTAGAATTAGCTTAGTTCGAATTAACTAATTCGAATTAAGTTAGTTCGAATTAGTGCTGTAGAGTAGACATACCCTGAGAGACTAATAAAAGTAGTATCATGAGCTTTTGTGGGTACAACCTACTTCTTGAGTGGGGCAAGAGACACAGAGGGTCAAATATAAAGCAGAAAAAAGGGGGCAGGAGGAAAAAATCCTGTCAATTATAGTATCTGTGCTAAATGAGGCTAATAGAGTGTGGGCTGTAAGTGTCCAATACTTAGCTATTGATGTCATTTGGGCGTTGAATATAATGGCTCACCCAGGAAAAGTCTTTGTTCAGTCTTTGGGTAAATGTATCAAATTTGCATATAAAGGCTTGTTTTACAGTTTCTGTCTCTAGTTGGTTTCTGAAATTATTCTGCTATAGAATAGCCACTTTTAAATCCATTAATGAGTGTCTGAGCAAGTTTCAATCCTCCTCAACAGGTTTCTGTTACCATTTTGAATATCTGATTTGTGTCCATTGATCTTTTTTCAGAGAGACTGTACAATTTGGCCAATATACATAGCAGAGAGGCATTGCTGGCACTTGATGGCATATATTAAATTAGTGGATGTGCAGTTGTATGATCTTCTCATGTGGTGGCTTTTGTGGTTGGGTCTTGTGATGATGTCGCTTGTGCAGATATGTGGACAGAGTTGGCACCAGGGCTGATTGAAGGGGTGGGTTCTTGGGTGAATATGTTTGGGGGGTGCTGAGTGATTACTGCAAATAATTCATTTCAGGTATGGGGTTGTCTGTAGGTGGGGATTCTCTCCAGTAACCACCCATCACTCCTCAAACATACTTGCCAAATTGATGTATCCACTTTATGCATCTGATAAAGTGGGTCCCAGCCCACAAAAACTTATGTCCAAATAAATGTGTTCATCTTTATGGTGCCACAGGACCCCTCATTGTTTTTGATGAAACAGATTAACAGGGCTACCCCTCTGAACCTGTCACCAGTCACTGTGGTTTAACAGATGATCTATGACAAATGAATTGAGAGTATAGGCAGCTAGAGTTTCAATGGTGGTGCAGGCACTGTTTGGTCACAACACATTTTTCTTAAAAAAAAAAATTCTGCTGTAGCTTTTCTTTTTCAGTCAGAATATGGAGAAGGCTATGGGTGAGATAATTTGCACAGACCAGGCACTAATGCTGATATTTATTAAATTTGTCCTTGATCATGAGGTGTTCTTGACTCATCTGCTGACTATACTAGGAAAAAATGGAATTGCCTTTCCTTGTCATCTGTCTTTTCTCTCTCTGTGGGCATGTGAAACAGAACAAATTGTCCTCACGGGCTATCAAATATGGTGTGCTCCAGGATGCTGTTTAGTCATCCCTCATTCTGGAACCAGGGGAATGGTTATGGGGGATATATAAGATTTTCAGCAAGTAGGTAACCCCAAGCTTTCTGGCTTTCATCATATTTAACTGAGTATGTGGTCAGTGCTTTAGCCAATGTAGAATAGAAACCGAGGTCTGCAGGGAAGCTAGCTGGCCAAAGGTCAGACCTAATTAGACTGAGTTGAGGATGGTGAGTTGGGGAAAGCAGCTGGAAGTGATGGCAAAGAGGAGATGAGACCCTTTGATTTAGAGGATTCATCCACCACTGATTGCTTAGGCTTGTAGTTCAGGGGTGGGTTTAGATCACCTGCTGATTTCATATTATAGTAATGACCAGGCTGTTTTTCCCTCATTCACACGTCGCTAACAGGGTGTGACTTTTTCTCATGGATGTGCACCAAGAGTTGTGTTATCCAGGGAAGAGATTACTTGGGAATCCCCTCCCTGTGATTCTAGTGCTTCAGGATCTACATTCACAAGCCATCTGCATGTTTTGGTAGTCTTTAAGGTGCTACTAGACTATATATTGTTTTTTAAATTTTTCCTGTTATAGACGAACTCAGCTACCCCTCTGAAGTTTTTTATTTGCAGATTGAATGCAAGGCAGTGGCCCTACATAGTTTGAAGCTGGTGACTTTGGGGACATGCAACAAAGGTGTCTGTTTGCTAGGACTTCCAGAGATGGGCACAGTACAGGACTTCTGGATGGAAAGCTGTTCAGACCTCCCCTGGTGAATGCACTGATGAATGAGAGTTCCCATGTTCTTCTGGGTGATTATTTCTGTGTAAACTCTGATTCCAAATAATTGTCAGAGCATCCAGAGTTGTAGTTAGTCATCTTTTTTTTTAACATTTAAATCTAATTGAATAGAATTGATTGTTTTAGATCCTTTTATGTAACATAAAAGTTACATAAACTTTTATGTAACTTACTGATCCAGACTAGCAAATGAAAAATGATGATTCTGGGACTGATTACACCCTGAAAGCTTTAGATCTTCACAGTATTCTTTCTTCTCAAGGCTAGACACTTTACACCCTTTGCATTTTACATAATTGATGGTGTGTGCATATAGACATGGATGTGTGCAGCCTTGTTGTAAATTTCTTTGGTTTCTTTTTATATTTTTATATCTGCTGTGAAAGTCTGTCTTGAGGTACAGCAGTTGTTCGATTGCTAGTCTCAAAAGAATAGTCTGATACTTTCAGACGGGTGGTCTGATATTTTTGAACAAAGCCATTTACTGCCCATGAATTATTTATAGTTGTCAGTCCATCTCTAGTATTACATTCTACCTTCAGTGCTGCTGAACTTGCTTTAATGACATTCCTAGCTAAGTAGCACAGAATGCCATATACAGCACTGCAGATTAAGTAACGTCTCGTTAGCATTTGGAAAGTTGCTTCTATTAGCTCGTGTTTGTGCAATTCTACCGCACAGCACACTCATTTTAAATCAGTAATATCAGTCTCCCTCGGTAACTGTCTATTCAGGTAGCTGGAAAACACAAAGCATTACAGGTCTAACAGTTGGTAGCAGCTGGATCCAGTGGAATGGATTCTGATCTCATTAATGCTTGTGTAAATGGAATAGCTCTCAGGAATTAATTGGAATAACTTTGGATTTACACCACTGCAACTGGAATCTCAACCAGTACCTGTGTTGCAGCTGAGGTTTGTGTTGACTTTATTCAAGAAAACAGCCACAATGGTAATGCAGCCAAATGGGAATTCTCAACTGCACATCCAAGTGGCAGCTTGAGAAGGTATCAAGTCTGGAAAGAAACAGCATTTGCTTTTGTAGATTATGTATAGGTTCTATTTGACCTCACTGGACAATAAGTGGTGCATCTGCACTTTTGGAGTGGAATGTGGTTTCTGAATGACAAACATAAATCCTTCTGACATTAGTTTATCAGGCAAACTACAAATAATAGTGCTTTAAAATGACCAAACTGGGTAGTAAAAATTGTAGTTGAGAGAAAATTTGATATTCTGTTTGCTAGTTACTAACTGAGCTTGTGTTGACAATACAATTAATGCTGGGTGGGGAGAAACTTCAGGAAGGCAGTACCTGAATCAGTGCCTTGCATCCTATGCTCCAGCCACTAATTAAGTGATGGATGACTGCTAATGAAAACAAACTGAGCTTTCGGTATTGAGTGCAAGCTTCTGCGGGTGAAGAGATAGTTCTCAAGAAATGGAGAATAAAAATCAATAGAAAAGCAACATTTCCATCTCTGTTGTGTTGTCAGCAGTCCGTACCGAGTCAGGCCAGGCCTAATGAGGACATTAGTACAGAAGGGGATGACCATAGGGTTTGTTTACCCTGTATAATTAATTATCAGAGAACTGGGGAGAGCTACAGGCATTGGACACTGCCTAGCAGCCTGAATAAATAATCTTATTTCCATTCATTGAGACTGAGTCCTGCCTCTACAAGGGATGCTATTGTCTGCATGTGTAACAGAGTCAGAGGCAGGGGTATTGTGAAAGGGGATCCTGCCCCAATCTGATTTAGGTGCGAGAAAAAGCAATGCATTTCTCCCCCCACTCCTGGCATTACCCAGAACAGGCTGGCCATGGTTCCCTGCCTGTGAGAAAGGGTAGGATGCTAGTAACTCCGGAGGAATTATTTCCCACTGACCTACCTAGCAAGGCTACACCAGCAAGGCTTTGCTTTCTGGATCCCTGGAACACTTTGGGATTAGGTATAAGGTTGCAACCCAATGACCCTCCTCTTGAGGGGCGTCAGAACTGCATGTGAGATCCCAGGCCTGAGCCTGAACAGTGGAGATAATGGCAAAGCAGCTTCTAAATCACTTCACCTTCTAACTATGGTGAAGGCTCCTCTTACCCTCGCCAGATCCGCCTGTGAGATGGAGTGCTCACACCCAAGTGCTAGAGAGATTCCCAGTAAGTAACATACCACTAATGGAGTGGCTGCTTTATGAAGAATTAAACTGTTGAAGAGGGCACACACTCAACCCACTGCATCAAATAACACAGATTTAACTTTCTCAGGAACAGGCTAAATATAGGAGAAAGCTTGTTGGCAGATTTCAAAATATACTAAACTAATTGAAAGGTTTTAAAATATACTAAATCAATGCTCACACTGCTTCCTACGTGAAAGGTGACACTATTTACAGGCAGTCCCCGGGTTACGAACAAGATAGGGACTGTAGGTTTGTTCTTAAGTTGAATCTGTATGTAAGTCGGAACTGGCGTCAGCCGCTGCTGAAACTGATCAGTTTCAACCGCGGCTGAATCTGGATGCCAGTTCTGACTTACATACAGATTCAACTTAAGAAACCCAGGCGTCCCCAAGTCAGCTGCTGCTGAAACTGATCAGCGGCTGATTCCAGGAAGCCTGGGGCAGAGCAACTCTGCCTTGGGCTTCCTGTAGTCAGCCGCTGGTCAGTTTCAGCAGCGGCTGACTTGGGGACGCCTGGGGCAGAGCAGCTGGGGTGCTGCTGGGTTGCTCCAGTAGCGCGGCCCCTCGGCATTACTGGAGCAATCCAGCAGCACCCCAGCTGCTCTGCCCCAGGCGTCCTGATTCAGCCGCTGCTGAAACTGACCAGCAGCAGCTGAATCAGGACGCCTGGGTCAGAGCAGCTGAGGTGCTGCCGGGTTGGTCCGGAGCGGCGCTGCGGGACCAACCCGGCAGCCCCCAGCTGCTCTACCCCAGGGGTAGGCAAGAAAAGCCTGGTCTGCTGGGGGGGGGCACTAGCTGCACCCCCCCCCCCCCCAGCAGACCACGGGGACAGGAGCAAAGCCGCGGAGCACGCCCGCAGTGGGACAGCCCAGGCGCGCCCTGGCTGTCCCGCTGCGGGCGTGCTCCGCGGCTTTGCTCCTGTCCCCCTGGTCTGCTGGGGGGGGGGTCCAGCAAAGTTGCTGGACCCCCCCCCAGGAAACCAGGGACACCAGAGCAAAGCTGCCATGGCTTTGCTGGACTCTCCCCCCCCAGCAGACCAGGGACACCCGAGCAAAGCCGCCCAGGCGACGGGAGTCCCGCTGCCTGGGCGGCTTTGCTCAGGTGTCCCTGGTCTTCTGGGGGGGTCCAGCGGCTTTTCTGGACCCCCCCCCCCAGCAGACCAGGGAGACCGGGAGAAGCTTTTCTCACCCCGGAGGACACGGGTGGTGACCCGCCGCCCGTGAGCTCCGGGGCGAGAAAAGCCCTGTTCGTAAGTGCGGATCCGACATAAGTCGGATCCGCGTAAGTCGGGGACTGCCTGTATTTTATAAGTAACCCTTGTGCCAAGTAGAGTTGGCAGGACCAGGGTCTAGATTCTGTATTTAGGGGTCCCTTTACAACAGAGAACATTGCCTCCAACCAGTAACCTGGGACAAGTACACACCACCCACTGGGTGCCTCTCCGAGGCAATACTTCTCTCTTTTGCAAGCACAGAGTTTGAGCATAGGAAAGAAACTTTTAACAAAAAAGGGCAATGATTTGGGAAAATGTGGCAAGCAGCATTCATATTCATAAAAGCATGAGTAAAATGCCCACTCCAGAGTACGTTGGATGGTGTCTTCCACCTCAGGTTCTTAAGCCCAACAACTGAAGTTCCTCTAACATGCCCCTCCCGTCTCACCCCACCACACCCCATAGAAATATACAGGAGGAGTGCTGATGCATGCAAGAGAATAAGCAGGGGCAGCCCGTGGATGTAGGCAACCTTGGCAGTTGCCTAGGGCGCCATGTTTAAGGCGGCGCCCAACGATGACCTCACACCATTGAGGGCTATGGAGGCGGGGGCGCTGATCGTGCATTCTGCCTAAGGCGCCAGTTGCCAGCAGCTCTCCTCGAGCCGCTCCTGAGAATGAGTGAATCAGTTTAGAAAGGGTCAGCATTCTAAGACAGGCCAAGTGTGACCTATGTAGAAGTGAAGACTCGTAACGAAGTGGTTAGGGAAACATAAATACTTCACCATGAATTGTGGTGGCTTCTTTTCCTTCTTGATTTATAAAATGTTGGGAGCAGGCCTTCCAACAGGAATTGCGGGCCCCAAGGCAGAATAGACATTGCACTCTCATGCACACACAAGCTATGCCTGAGTAGATGCGGTTGGCCTGTTGTTTGGGTGGTGCTGCACCTGCTCTGGCTAGTGCTCAACGAGCTGCCAACTGCTCTGGCTGGTGCCTAGCAGGCTGCCGGTTGTACTGTCTGGGCATGCTCATGCATCACTGCCAGGGCTTCCACATGCCCATCCTGTAGGGCTGGCAACTATCTAATCAGGCAAAGCCCAAAACTCTAGCCACATTCCAGCCCTGCCTCTTCCCTGAGGTCGTACTCTGTCCCAACCCTTCTCCAAGACCCTCCGCCCGACTCACTCCATCCCTCCTCCCTCTGCCACTCATTCTCCCCCACTCTTACTCAGTCTGGAGCAGGGGGTTAGGGTATAGGAAGGAATCATGGGAGCAACACTTACCTATGGCAGCTCCTGAAAGCAACCAGCACATCCCTTTGGCAACAGTTCTTAGGAGGAAAGGCTGGGGATCTCCACACATGGCTGCCCACAAGTCTGCTGTACCCTTGCTGCACTGCCAGAGGCTGGAACGCCCTCCACCCTTTTAAATTGCCCGGGCCCCTGAGTAATTGCCTCTTTCCCTCTACCCCAACCTCATTAGTGAATCTGTTCAGGTTAAACAAGTGTCCTAAATTTAACCAAGTTACTTATCAAACAATCAGAGGCTTCCCAAGTTTTTGCAGGGCAACTTTTGTCCTAATTGAGACCAATTCATTAATGTAGGTTGCACAGCTAAACTCACAAATCAGAACATAATGAAGGTAAAGGAAAATATGAGGAGAATTCAGCCTCTGTTCACAATGCATGTAGGGCCAGTTTTCAAATGGTCATATATTGGCTTCATTTCACTGAATTCCTAGCTGGTTTAGTTTGGTACGGTTTAATCGCTTAGCCCTAGTCTACACTAGGACCTTATTCCGAAATAATCGCCCTCTCCCAGATCATGTTCATACTACTAAGCCTATTATTTGAAAAAAACGAGCTGCAGACGTCAAACTCTGTACAGGTTGGATCTCCCTGACCCAGCACCCTGGGGACCTGACCAGTCCCGAACGAGGGGATTTTCTGGACCAGAGGAAGTCTCTCTCCTTTTGGCCCAGGCTAAACTCCTCCCCTCCCCTCCAGCTACGGCTCCAGCCCAGCCTGCTGCTGCCTAGGCACAACTTGGGCCAGAGCTTTCTAGCTCCTGCCGGCCCTGCTGCTGCTACCGGGGCCGGAGCTGCCTGTCTGCTGCTGAGGCTAGAGCTGTGTGGCCAGAGCTCCCTAGCTACTCCTGGCCCCCTGCTACTACCTAGCTTTTGGGGCCAGATTTCCCCACTGCCCCCCCCCCCCCCCACACACAGGGCTCCCAGCTGAGTTGCCACCCTTCCCTTCCCTCTCCTCTTTTCCCACCCTACTTCCCCCCCCCCCCACACACACACTCCTGTCCCACAGCATCTTGCCAGGCGCCGCCATTTTTAAATGTCCTCTAGTTCGGACTCCGTGCCCGTGGCTACACGCGGCATGGACTAGGTAGTTCGGATTAGGCTTCCTATTCCGAACTACTGGTACACCTTGTTCCGCGGGCACGGAGTTCGAACTAGCAGACATTTAAAAATGGCGGCGCCAGGCAAGATGAAAATGAAGCCCGGGAAATTCAAATCCTAGGCTTCATTTGCAACTTCGGTTGCCTACATTAACCATCCTAGTTCGAACTAGGGTGGTAGTGTAGACATACCCCTTCTGACTTCCTTAATTTTTGTCTTTTTAAACTGATTTAAGAATAAACTGATTTAAAGATAAACATAAAGTGGGATTTTCAAAAGCACCTCTGTGCTTAACTCCTATTGAAATCAATAGGAGTAAGGCACTTGAGTGCTGTTAAAAAACCCACTAAGCACTTTGCTGCGTCTGTAGGTACCCCGATACTTTTAGAAATCTGTCCTTTAGATCATCTCAAGTACCTTACATCTATCTCATGCTCCAGTTTAGTTTAAGATGTGCAAAGCATTAGGTCCTTTTAAACCGCAGAATATATTCCACAACACATTATATGAGGAGAGAGCCAAGGAACTAGAGTGCTGGGTGGGGGATGGGAGGACTCATGTGAAGAGGTAACAGCTGGGTAAATTCATTTTAAAGTTTGGAGTGCTGTGCATTTCGCTAGTTCATGAACGCACAATATGTCTCTGTCAGTGCAAACCTCTTGACAAATCAAAGATCCACTGTATATGTTGAGTACACTGTTTTCAAATGCTGCTGCTGTTACTTCAAAACTGCTTTTGTTTCAAATGAACCAAAAGACAATATCCTCTGTGAGGACTGTGTTCATTGGATGATGCACCTTTCAAATGTCATCCACTTTTGAGGCAGACATGCTGAGAGAGAGTGAAGTGTATGTGTCTGTTGTATTTTACTCTTGCATAGATCAAAATACGGAGATTTTTTTTCTAACATATAAAAAAATGCTTTGGGGAGCTGTCTGTGGAAAGAAAGCTTAACTTTCATTCATGTGACCTTCAGTCAGCCTGTTGTAAGTATTAATGTCTCCAACCTCTTTATTTTGGACAAGGATGTGTACCGTGTGCTGTAGATACAGTGGGGAGGATGTGGTAATAGAGGGGTAGATCCTCAGCTAGCTTATAGTTGCATAGCTCCAAGGAGCTCCGAGCAGAAATTCCAGGCAGGTTAGCTGAAGTTCCTCCAGAAGAAGGCAGTCCCAGGCAATGAGTGCAAAGATGTATCTTGAAGCGGATGAAACCTGCTTTTCTTGCATATCTGCCTAGCTGCAATAGCTAGTACAGAGGGTTAGGCCCAATCTGTTACAACTTCTATCTTAGGGTATGTCTACACTACAGCGCTAATTTGAACTAATTTAGTTCGAATTAGTTAATTCGAACTAAGCTAATTCGAACTAATGCATCTAGAACTAAAAACTAGTTTGAATTAGCGTTTTGCTAATTCGAACTAGCGTGTCCACATTAAGTGGACCCTGAACCGGGCTTAAGGATGGCCGGAAGCAGTGCCGGCAGGGCATCAGAGGAGGACTTAGAGCATGGAGATGCTGTCTCAGGCTAGTCGAGGGCTGTGCTTAAAGGGTCCCGACCCCCACCCCGGACAGACAGTTCTCAGGGGTGCCCCGCTTGCAAGCAGTCCTGGCTTGGAGTGCCCTGAGTGCCCACACTGGGCACATCACACCACTCGGCCATCAGACCGGCTGCACTTGCCGCAGGCTGCCATCTAGGGAGAGGCGGCAATTGGGGGGGCCTGCAGGAGAGCTTCCACCCCCAGAAGCCCGCAGAGCCAGCCCAGTCCTCCCCATCGGGGGCTCGTGCCCCATTCCTCCCTCATCTACTTCCACTTACCCTTCCCTAGCCCCTCTTCTTGATGTACAAAATAAAGATAATGTGTCTTCCAAAATGGAATCTGTCTTTATTGAACAAAACTGGGGGAGACTGGGAAAAGGAGGTGGGAGAGGGGAAGAGAGAGGCTGGGAGAGGGGAGGGCAACTAAAATGATCAGGGGTTGGGAACAGGTCCCATATGAAGAGAGGCTAAAGAGACTGGGACTTTTCAGCTTAGAAAAGAGGAGACGGAGGGGGGACAGAATAGAGGTCTCTAAAAGCAGGAGTTGGGTGGAGACGGTGCATACAGAAAAGTTCTTCATTAGTTCCCATAAAGAAGGACTAGAGGACACCAAAGGAAAGGAATGGGTAGCAGGCTTCAAACTACTAACAGAAAGTTCTTCTTCACAAAGCAAAGAGTCAACCTGTGGAACTTCTTGCTGCAGGAGGCTGTGAAGGCTAGAACTGGAACAGAGTTTAAAGGGAAGTGAGATCAAGTCATGGAGGTTGGGTCCATGGAGTGGTATTAGCCAGGGGGTAGGAGTGGTGTCCCTGCCCAAGGTTTGTGGAAGGCTGGAGAGGGATGGCACGAGACAAATGGCTTGGTCACTGTCTTCAGTCCATCCTCTCCAGGGTCCCTAGGGTTGGCTGCTGTCGGCAGACAGGCTACTGGGCTAGATGGACCTTTGGTCTGACCCAGGACGGCCATTGTAAGCTCAGGGCTCAGGGTCGGGGGTCTCAGTGGACCCCTTTGATTCTCTTGCACACCTGCTCCTGGGTGGCCAGGCTGGCAGCTCTCCTGTCCAAGCCAGCCACTTTCCTGTGTCTAGTGCGGAGATCGTGGACGAGGTCTACGATGTCCGCACTAGCCCAGGCGGGTGCCCGCCTCTTGTGGTCCCGGGCAAGCTCCCGGGAGATGCCAGCCTGGTCCCGGGAAGAGGGGGAGGGCTGGGGGGCATCGGGTGGGTGGCTCGATCCGTGCCAGGTGCAGGATCTGCTGGCTGGGTGCTGGCAGGCTTGCACCTGGCACGGGCACTGTAGCCATCCCGTGTCCCTTTAAGAGGTCCGGGGCCGGGAGGGGGGCAGACGAGTTTCCCTGGTGTTGGCCAGAGTGGCCACCAGGGAAAGCTGGGGAGGGCTAGCCTCCCACTAGTTTGAATTAAGGGGCTACACACCCCTTAATTCGAACTAGCTAGTTCGAACTAGGCTTAATCCTCGTGGAATGAGGATTACCTAGTTCGAACTAAGCGCTCCGTTAGTTTGAATTAAATTCGAACTAATGGAGCGCTAGTGTAGACATACCCTCATAGTGCCCTATCCCTGTTGGACCAAGCTTTAGGGTATGTCTAGACTACATATTTCTTTCGAAAGAGATCATCTGGATAGCCACAACTTTTTTCAAAAAAGCGATCTGCTTTTCCAAAAAAGAGCACCCAGGAAATCTGGATGATCTCTTTCGAAAAAGCCCTGTTTGCATTCAAAAATGCCTTTTTTCAAAAGAGCTCTTTCGAAAAAAGGCACTCTTCCTCATAAGATGAGGTTTACCGCTGTCAAAAAACCATCCCCATTCTTTCGATTTAATTTCGAAAGAACACGGCGCAGTCTAGACGCAGATGAAGTTTTTTTTTTTTTAAAAAGGCCACTTTTTTCGAAAAAACCCTGTAGTCTAGGCACAGCCTTATTTTGCAGGGTCAGCTCACTCCCTGAAGTAACCCTCATCTGCACTTCTCAAGAAATTAGGGAAACTATCGTTAGCTAGAAAGCCTAATTCGAACTACCTACTCCGTGCCGCATGTAGCCGTGGGCACGGAGTCCGAACTAGTGGACATTTAAAAATGGCGGCGCCCGGCAAGATGCAAATGAAGCCCGGGATATTTAAATCCTAGGCTTCATTTGCAACTTTAGTTGCCTACATTAATCACCCTAGTTCGAACTAGGGTGGTAGTGTAGACATACCCTAAGCTAGTCAAGCAGAAGCAGTATCAACCTTCACACTGAAAAATGCTATTTGTTATGTTTTCATTTTCTGAATAACGAACCTAATATATAAGTTTAAAATACTATAGGTGTTACATTCTGTTCAACGATGTATGAGAAAATGAAATACAATAACAAGGATTAATCATAATTTTCTTTTTGTCTATTGCCATTTTTTTTAAAAAAGGGAGGGGTAATTTTGGTTTATTGGTTAAGTTTAAGTGGTAACAGTGCCAAAGAAGTTAAAAATCACTGCCTTAGATACTAACAAAAAATATATATAGTATCATAAGCTTTTGTGGGCAACAGGGCCGGCTTTAGGCCAATTTGACCGATTCCCTCGAATCGGGCCCCATGCTTAAGAGGGCCCCGCGCCCTGAAACTGGAAGTGTGCCGGTGTGCTGGGTGCGCTGCAGGAGGGGGCATCAGCCCCGGAGGAGGAGAGCTTCCCTGTGCTGCAGGAGGAGTGAGTCGAGCGCAGGGAGGGGTATGTGTCACCCCGGGGTTTGGCAGGAAGAGTGGAAGAGCAAATATGTTCCCTGGATGCGGCGGAGTATTTCTGGGATACCTCCAGTATCCCAGAAAACCCTCGCAGTGTAGACGTACCCTCAGAGTGGAACATCCATAGAAACCATCACTTGAGGAAAAGAAGGCTACTTAGTTTACAGTAAAAACAACAAGGAGTCTGGTGGCACTTTGAAGACTAGCACATTTATTAGGGTATTAGAGCATAAGCTTTCATGAGCTACAATTCACTTCCTCAGATGCTGAAGAGAAAAAAAGAAAGATAGAAGGGGGGGGAAATGATACAGTGATGTGACAACAGTGCTAATTAAATCAGAATTTATGTTGCTCATCTCCAACAGTGGTGAAAAAGTGAGAGAAACTGAATGGGAAATTACCTATTGTAATGCAAGAACCACTCCATGGCTATGTCTACACTGGCGGCTTCTTGCGCAAGAACATCTTCCACAAGTGTGCTTTTGCGCAAGAGCGCCCATGGCAGTGTGGACACTCTCTTGTGCAAGAAAGCTCTGATGGCCATTTTAGCCATAGGGCTTTCTTGTGCAAGAAATCCCTGCCAAGCGTCCACACTGCCCTCTTGCGCAAGAGCTCCTGCGCAAGAGGGCTTACACCTGTTAAAAAAGAGCGTAGCTCTTGCGCAAGGAGCCCTCTCTTACCATACCGTACTGTAAATTTACTTGCGCAAGAGCAGGCGGGGAGTGTGGACACTCTGCAGATTATTGCACAAGAACGGCCATACTTGTGCAAGAAGCCGCGAGTGTAGACATAGCCCATGTGTTTATTTAGACCTACATTTGGAATATACATAGGGACAGCATATCTCAAAGAATTGTAATTACTGCATGATAAGTAACCTTCCTTTTCTCTCTCAAGCTGTGAAAGGTTAAAGAAAAGGCAAGGTTAAGAGTGATCTGAGCCTTCATGTAGCTGAACTGTTGGAAGTGGGGAAAGATGGAAGTTAATTAAAGATTCTGGCTTCCTCTAGACAGTTCTTGAATTTCCATTAACACACAACACAATATCTATTCCTAAATATTTTACAGATTCTTTTACCCATACGTATTTATATAGCTGACAACAGTTTTTTTTTCTTCAGTTCTTTATCAAGGAACACATATTGTGGAGAAAAATAGAAATCACTTTTAAAGTAAAATACCCACCAATGTGGAATAAAGTAATAAAGGAGTTGGAGGAATGCAACACATACAAAATGTCTTTTGCTACAGGTTGTAGCCTTATTAAAGATGAAGATGTTCCCAAAGTTATTATTTTTATTTTACTGCATCCCTGACATGGCATTAAAGGTATGACAGGATGTGGTGTTAAAATTCATATGGAAACATAAAACACAAAGGGTGAATTCTAAAAGTTTGTGTAAACCTGCAAAGTTGGGTGTGTTACATTTCTATAATTTCGCTGCTGCTTATGCATCCAAATTAAAAGATGTGATTAAATGGGCTAACAATAGACCGTCCAAACACTGGGTAAACTCAAACCTGGAACCCAAATACAGCTAGTCATAGTAATAGATGGGTAAAAAAGAAATATAGATCACCAATTATTTTTTGAATCAGGTATCCATCTGGACTATCTCAGCAGCTTTGGACAAATTTTCTAAATTCCTGTAACTGAGGCCCAATGTCTTAGTTACTTTAACAATCAGGAATTTATCCCTAGGATACATCAAAGTGACTCTTTCTTGTGTTAAGAGCTGTTCTGGGAATAAAGATCTCTCCTTTTCAATATTTAGTAATCAAATATTTTATTGTGAAATCTGGATATGAGGCAGTTCTATCTTTAACTACATAGGGGAGTTGACGCATGAGCAAGCTGGAACAAAAGGTTTAATTTCTAAGATACATACAGTTTTGATTGAAAAAAGATGTTAAGAGAATAACCCAGAGGAAAAGATGGGAGAGGGATTTGTACAAAGACATGGATTTGGATGAGTGGGTCTCTATATGAGAGAGGGTATACACCTTCAATTTGTATAGCTCACATGGAAAAAAATTATAAACAACTATGTCAATGTCATTTGTCTCCATTTAAGATTCTTCATATATTTGTTAGTAGGAAGGGGCTCCGATATATGCTAATTGAAGGGAAAGGACACATACAAGCACATGTGATGGTTATGCCCAGGAATTAAATGATTTAAAAGGAAAATATTAGAGATTTATGTTATCACAATGTTTTCTGCTTTCCTAGCGATCCCCTTACTTGCTTATTTAATGCTTCAGTAGAGGATCTACATTTAAACAGGACATCATTTTTTTATTACTAGCAGCTAAACTTTGTACAGTATTGTACATTTCTGGAAATGCATGACCCTCTTCCTACAGAATTGTGGTATAATAAAATAAGGACAGTCCTTGTAATGGAAAAGTTTCCATGGTAATGCATACACAAGAGAAGCACCAAAAAGAGGATAGGTATTTAGAAATATGACCATTATTTCCAGGATACGCAGAGGAGGGGTCCCTGCCCCAGCCAGAAAACCAGAATTCTTTATCCAGATTCTTTTAATATTAGCCTGATCCTGAATAACAATGGCTTAATAAAAGTTGAAAACAAAAGCAGCACCAGTATTATCTCTGCAGGTGAGAACCTTATTGTTGATGATTTTCACTATCTTATGTATTCTTATGGCCTCATCTCCTGGAGTCAATTGGTTATGTGATATCTTAGCTTTCATCTTCTCAAAAAAGGAAGTTTCTAATCCTCCTGGTTTGAGAGAAGCTCAGAAAGTGAACTTGAAAGGGTCAAAAACCAGAGGCAACCAAAAGAATCCTAAATGTGCTATCTTTTAAAATCCTGAGTTTTAAAAATAATAATCTTGTCATTATTTTTTTACAGCATGACTCAGTTTTTGAACCCTTGAGGCTAGAAACCAAAATCCTTGTATAATTTTTGCCTGTTAACTTTGTAAATGAGTAAATATTGCATAGGCACAGCCAGATTCCATGTTGGCTTGAGCCCCATGTCACCCCATGGACTGCAGTGGGGTTGCACTAAGTGTCAAGTCAGTAAGGAAATGGTTCTGAGATTCTAACATGTCACAGGTTAAACAGACGTCAGTCCCCAAAGATCTCAGCTTGACCAAAGAATTTCTAAATGCATAATTCATCACATACAAGAAATGTAATGTAAAAACTGAACTTTGATGTGCTGCAGTAATAAACTCGACAGTTCTTTGCAACTTTCATCTAAGTATCTTGATAACATGAATGAAGGTTCATAATGTGCCTGCAAAACAGAAGGGGAGAACTGAGGCAGAGCAGGAGTATGAGCTTTTCTACAGGAAAAAAAACCCTCAAAGACGCTAGCACCAAACAGCTGTAAGTGCAATAGCTGCTCCACATTAATACTTGTACACGTAAAAAAGGCATTAAGCGAAAGTGTACAAAGGCATTCTTAGTGTGGAATAAGATGCGGGGGGGAAGGAGGGAGGGTTATATAGGCCCGTGGTGCCCAGATTCCGGAAATATTCCTGGTCTAGGGCCCCTGCTCCAACAAAGTTTGGCACCATGTCTTAGTCATGTGCATTTCCCGTGGTGTGTCCCCTCGCCCTGCTACTCCAGGGTGATTTTAAAGAGACCCAGGGGGCCCTGCTACCATCAGCAGCAGTGTAGTGAAGCTAGAGCAGCTTCCTGCCTGCTCACTCCATGTTCAACTGCTGGCTCTTTGTGGGGTGTGTTTGTGTCATTGCACACTGTCCTCACCCCCAGCATTACTGCAAACAGGAGCTGCAGAGCCGCTTTCTATAGGCAGCAGCACATGGAGACCTCCAACCTCTGGGGCACCTCACCCCCACTTTGCCAGAGGGGGGGTGCCCCAGATAAGTTCTGCACCACCTCCTGCACCCAAACTCCCTCCCAGAGTCTAGCCCCTCACCACTTCTGCAACAAAACTCCCTCACAAAGCCTGCACCCCCTCTCCCATCCAAACTCCCTCCCAAAGTCTTAGGCAGGTGGGCAAAGGAGGGAGATGAGAAAAGGTTGAGAGGATTCTGACACCATTCTGGGTGCCATCAACATTTCTGCAAACCTGCCAACCATGGAATTAGTGTCCATATGAGGAGTTAGTGCAGAGTAGATTGTGGTTTTAATTCACATCCTATCTTACTCTGCACTAACTTTCTTCTGTAAATGAGTCTGACATGATTTTCCCACAGAAACCAGAGGTGGGTGTGTCTTCCTACTGGTGCCAGTAACTTTCTCTGGATCTGGGTCTACTTGTATTAGGACAAGTCACATGTGTAAAACTCTAAATTTGTGGAAGTGCTCTATGCTCCGTGTACTGCTTTGTTCTGAATTATTTCCTAAGGACAAGGAAACTTGCTGAAATATGCTATTTACATACCAGAAGCCAGCTTAATGAAAAGGCAAGCAGATGCGTCATTTTTCATTTTTCAGATTTTACTAAGTAAATAGCTTCTCCCCTAATTATTCAGCTAGATGTATATGAGAAGTGATTGCAGTAGTGATAATTTCTGATGGTTGATATTGTAGAAAGCCTGTGTTTCAGATGGCAAATGCTGGTTGGAAAATTGAGGCTGGTCCTGCTGTGCCAAAACCCCATGGCAAATCTCCACTTGGCTTTGAAGGAGGTGGGGTCACATCAGGGTAATCATCTAGTTTTCTGCTAATGTAAAAACACAGGAGTTGCAATTAGAACTGGTTAGCATAAACAAATCAAGGTTATGCAGTATTGCCTGAGAGGTTTTTATTATGGTTTTAAAGTGCTGGCTTGTATATTTTGGGGGCTCCATTCAAGGCTAATGGTGAAGGGGAGCTCCTAAATCCTCCAAGCCTTTTCTCATCTGCTTTACTCTGTAATTTTTTATTGTCTCCTGTTAGTGCTGTTTCCCTGCTGTTCCATTCCCTCACCATGAGTTATGATAACTAGCCCACCTTATAACTTACATCTTCGGTGTCACTTCTTCAGTTTGGCCCAGAGGGAGTCTCCTATGGCCAAGGAAAGAAGGATTCTGAGCTCTGTGGCACTGCTTAAATTACTAACATGAAATCGATTTCTTCTATTAAATGCTCATTTAGAGATAAATTTAAACCAGTTGTACCAGATCTTCAGGATCAGCTGATGGTACTTGGGACATTTCAAGCAGGAGAGGAAGAGGGTGCAAAAGGGGCTAATAATGGTTCCCGAAGCTCTTATCCCCATCCAGGCCCATAATACTCTGGCTGGGGTCAGGAGACAGACTGGTGTAGAAGCCACTATACTTTCCCAACACCAGCCAAGGATTCCCCTCTCCCAGAGGACTCCCCAGATTGCCAGCTAATGCTGGCTTTAACACCTTGTCTCTGCACAAACTTGTACTCGCTTTGTTTCAATTACAGTTTGGACCTCCCTGATCTGGCACCCTTGGGACCTGACCGGTGTGGACCAGGAGAGGTCTGGAGGGGGGGGGGGCATCAGACTCCCTGATGGGCTCCTCTCCCCAGTCTCCTCTTCCCGTGAATTGTGGCAGCCCTGCTGGAGTTCTGTAGTGGCCCTGCCACAACTCCCGGCAGCCCCATCGGAGCTCCTGACAGCCGGCCCTTCAGTCCCTCCCCCCTAGAACCAGCTTCCCTGCCCTGCCAGCTGCATGTTCTGGTGACCCACGGGCTCCATTGCCCTGCTGGCCCTGCCAGAGGGCTCTGCTCCACGCCACTGGAAACCTTTGCCACTGGGGCTCTCTAATCCAGCAGTATCTGTGGTCCTCCCAGGCCATGGATGTTGCCAGGCCAGAGACTCCCGGATTAGAGAAGTTTAACCTGAATTATGTTAAAGGGATCTGAAGCTCTGTGTAGATACTCTTATTTTAGTGTAAGAATGGTGGATTTTGCTTAAATGTAATCCTGTTCCTAATTGACTTAAGCTAAACCAAAATAAGCCTGAGTTGAACTTTAATAACAGTGACCAAAAAGCCACACTGATTTAACTAAATCTGTTAAAAATTACACCTTAACTTAAGCTAGTGATACTCTGAGTGTAGACAAGTCTTTTGGATGTTTTGTACCACCAAAGAAATGTAAAGCAGCCTCAGGAGAACCAAGGATCTTGCAGTACAGTTGGTGTTTTTCAGATATGGGTATTTCTCTCTCTCTCTCGCTCTGAGGGCCACCAAATACCTGTCTATATTTACTGTACTACCCTTCCTTGCAATGTTATATATCACTATGAATGGATTTAATTGTTTACTCACCTTTTTTCTTTAAAAAAAGTGGCTTTTTGTTATGTAAAGTTTTCTGAATTGTTAGCTATGTGTTGCCGTATACATCTTTCATGGCAGCAGATTTTTTACATTAGACTATTTCTACAGTGCTGCAGAAAGTAACAGAAAAATCAGATGCCCTAATACCATAAAAATAACTTATGATCTCTTCAGATTTCACTTCTGTCACTTGCAGCAAAAGCCCAAATGAAATCTTCTGCACCAAAATGGATGTTCTTGAAACTAATCCTGACATTCCAAATTGAAAGTGATGTATTAGCAGAATGAGGTCAGGGATTACAGTATGAAGCACATTAACCAGCTGTTAATAGAGGCAATGCTTTCTATAACTCCTAATTTCTCCACACCTCTACTATTACAGTACATGAGCCTGAATCCCGGCTGTATTCCACAATGGGGACTCAGGCCTGAACATTTATAACCACTGTAAAAAAAATACACTCAACTTTTTACTGGCTGCTTAAAAATAATGTAGGCTGGATGTGTCAAGTTAGTCCTCAAGGAGATCAAGACATTTATTGTTTATTTGTGTTATGGTGGTAGTAGTGCCCGCAGCCCCAGTCATAGACCAGGCTCCTGTTGTGTTAAGTGTTATGCAAACACAGCACAATGAGGCAGTACCTGCCCCGAAGAGCTTATGAGTCATACCCGGTTTCTTGTCCTATGTGGCTAGGTAATTGCTCCTTTTCTTTATTAAAGAGGTACTTCCCAGACCAACAACAACAAAAGGTTAGGAGAGTACTAATGCTATAGAGTGAGTTTGGTAGAATGTCTTAAGGAAATAAGTCCTTTCCAACCCTATTGATCTCCCAGGCTGGGTCTAGACTGCATCCCTCTGCTGACCTAGGGATGCAAATCAAGCACTTTGGAAGTGTAAATGAGCCCGGGATTTAAATATCCCGGGCTTCATTTGCATACTCACGTTCCTACACTGTGCTGATCAGGCTCAGTGTCGAAAGTGAAAGTAAAGTGTAGCCGCAGCTCTGCAGCGTTTCTGCTGACAGTGGGGGCTTTTCCAGCAGATCCTGTACTCCTACAAAAAATGAGGAGTACAGGATCTGCCAGAAAAGCTCCCGCTATCGGCAGAAACACAGCAGAGTCGTTGCTATACTTTACTTTCACTTTCGACACTGAGCCCGATCGGTACAGCGTCAGAACGTGAGTATGCAAATTAAGCCTGGGATATTTAAATCCCAGGCTCATTTGCACTTCCAAAGTGCTTGATTTGCATCCCTCTTTTGGCAGAGGATGCAGTCTAGATGTAGCCCCATGTACTCAAAAGTGAGAGCCATTTTCTTCCCCTCCCAGAAGCACCTGCATCTTAGTTCATGAGGCTTGCTGTTCTTTACGGCAGCCTCACAAAAACTGTTGAAGTTTCTGCCCTCACCACACTCAAACCATTTTGTAAATACTGACTGATCAGCATCTGCTATACATTTTTTAAAAAATACAGTGACACAGTGGTCTCTAGAATTCTTGCAAGGGGTACATTTGAACAGCAAGATAGTGAAGAGTTGAAGATCTGGTCTGTGTAGGGGTGGTGGCAGTGGTGTTGCACCTGCCATATTGTGGAAATGAATATGGTTGTAGCAGAAATCTATATAGGGTAAAACATATAAGGGTGTCACATCTTTAGGAAGAGGATGAATTGAAATCTAAGGACAGAGTTAAGGGTGGTATCTGATCCTAAAATGTGAATTCCTTGAGTAACTAATGCTAAGATTTTTTTAAAGCTAGTCTAGTCATGTTTTACATACAGGCTCCAAAATAACTATTTTAACTTTTTTCTTTTTGAATCTCTTTAATTTTTGCTGAGGAAAATTGCTTTTGAATTTTATGTAAAGCAAAAAAGCAGCTATCACTTGCAAATTTAGTGAGTATTTCAACTTACATGCTGTTTGCATTTTCTGTGAGAAGAAAGCTTCTTCTAGATAGGTTTCCTGCCCGGGTTTATTTCTAATGAATAAACGTACAAAGCATAAGCAAAACCTCCAAACATTTTGACATTTCCCTTTTACTAATTGTCTTGTCCCCCTTTGAGTCTGACCTGACTTAAAAATTAATGAGTAAAATATTCTGGGTTCATTGACATACATTCACCTTCTGAAAATCCTCACTCATAAAGTGTGGTTATTTAACTTGGCAAATATCACAGTAAACATATTATAGCTTTAGAAAAGCTTATTCTGCTCAGTTCTGTTAATTGAGCCAAAATGTTTCTCGCTTCATCTTTGTTTAATTCTTCATTCAACTAATGAATTAATTTAGAATCAGGACTTAAATTATGATTGCTTTATTAATAATGGAGGGGCATCATTACAGAGGACTAATCAACCTGTTAGAATATTTTAATAACTCGTGCAACATAATGTTAGGGCCATAAAGATCTCATTTGAAGAGCTCTTTTGAATAGGTTACATTTTCATTGTTGCTGATGCAGCTAATAAATATCATAATTATGGACTGATCTCTCAACTTTTCATTGATGAAGCATGAAGTATATAGGACCAAATCCTTAACAGGTATAGCTTGATATAAGTCTGTGGGGCTACACTGGCTTTACACCAACCCAGAGTCTTAAACTGTGGGTGTCAGAATTGACGCAACAGGGGGAAATGGTTTCTTTCACATCTTCCCCCTGTCCCTTTACCTCTCTCTCCCTCTGTGCCAGCCTCCCTCCCTTTTCCTCTCTCCCTGTTTCTTGCAATTCTACCATGCTTATGATGTGGGAGCGTTGCTGCTTCTCAAACTACTGGAATCACCTTTCCTACTACTTCTTAGCCTTCATTTTGTTTGGTGAAGAGTGGTTCACTGCATCAATCAGAGCTAAAACGGCCTCACTAGTTCAAGGAGGGTCTTCAAAATAACTTCTCTCTCTTTCGCTTCCCTCCCCTCCCCCTCCCCCAATTGCCTCTTGTTTCCTGAGGTCTCATCACTATGTGTGTAACTGACACAAGCATCTGGGGAGAGTTACTGAGATGTTTTAGTATTATACTTTGCTCTTTTTCAATGATGAGGATACGTTAGAGACCTTGGCTTGTTGTAAAAACACTGTGATCAGGGTTTTGAGTATTTTAAGGTAAAATGGCAGGACAGGATTAAAAGCACAATTCCAAAGCAAGACAAGTTTCAAATTGAGGGGCATGATTTGGTAAAGAATGAAATTTTCCTCTTATTTTATTGTGATTACTATACTCATACACTTGGTTCTTTTTGGGCTGCTTTCATCTCTCTCTAAGGTTTTCCTGTTACTTATACCTCAGAATGTGTACACACATCTGGCGAGAACCCCTTTGTCCTTCATCTTAATAGTGTTACCTTTATATTTATATATTAAAAAAAAGAGGGGGGGGCTGGACACAGTTGAGAATTTGGATTGGACTTTTAGAAACTTTTAAAGAGAACAGAATTCATGTATTTTGATAATTTTTGGTGTGTTGTTTGGACACTAGATGGGGAACTATTCCCCATAGAACAGCATGTACATGGGACAGTCTATGAACAGACCACATGGTTCCCTCAAGAAGGGGCTGTTTCAAGTAGCTCCATGGCCAAGATCCTAAAGACGTGTGAATGGACAGGGATGAGTTGAATGGACAGGATGAGTTGAAAGTGAGGCTGAACGGATGGGTACTGTCCTCTTCCCCAGGCAGAAGTAAATGACTACAAATGTTAGATGCTACTCTATCTGAAGGGGAACCCATGCAAATTTTGGAGGAACTCCAGATTCTGGAGCCAAATCCCTCCCTATTAGCAGCACTTGAAACCCCAAATAAATGGTGCAAGGTTCTCCCCAACCCATGCTCTCTTCTGTGGGTTTTTCTGCAGGAAGTGGTCCCTGTGAGTTCTTAAAATTATCTATTGAAATAATTCCTTCTTTAGTCTTTGCCTCATAACTTGTCAAGCCTATCATCAGTGTCAGTTTTCAGATTGGCTTTGAGAGAAAAGCAAATAAAGACAAGAGTGAGTACTGAAAACCTTAGAGCCCAGATGAGACGTGTACGATGTGAAACTGTTATTTAATTTAAAAAGTTATTTAATTGACAACAGTCATAAATCCTTTGAAATTATACATTGGACTAACTTTGCAATCTAGCTATGTTCCACAAGGTATAGTGGAAACTGTATTTGTGAATTCACAGAAAAGTATTCTTGGTGCACTGTTTACTAAATGGAATAAAATTATAAGAGATCCCTTTTTGTTTCTTTCACAGGGGGATTTATTTCTGTTTCTATTCATGTTAACTTAAGGCCTTCTGGACCACAGTCCTTTGCCCTTATCCTGCAAAGCATTAGAAAAGGTTAATCCTCTTAATGAAGTGGTTGGTGAAAACCTTTACAATTTAGAAAATATGTGGGTACATATAACCCTAGTTTCTTCTATCTTCTTATTCTCTCCTTTCCCATGTTCTGCTCCACCCCCCTTGCCTTATCAATCCCTTTATGCTCTGCTGCTGTATTTCATGCCTTTGTATCTTTTCCCATGACAATTCAAGTGTTTTACCTCGGCACCTTTACCTTCCTGCTTAGAACACAAATGCTCTCTGCTAACATGCCTCCTCTAACTGCTCATTCATGCTGCCTATAGTTGCTCGCATATCTCATCTTTACTCCCTCCTCAAAAAGAGAGAGCAGAGGCAAAAATAATGAAAACAAATCAGAACTCACAAGCTGCACAACAAATTGAACTTGCTTCATTCACTGTAACTTGTGTCCTTTCTTCTCCTCTCTCAGGGTATGTCTACACTACCCCGCTAGTTCGAACTAGCGGGGTAATGTATGCATACCGCACTTGCTAATGAAGCCCGGGATTCGAATTTCCCGGGCTTCATTAGCATAAGCGGGGAGCCGCCATTTTTAAATCCCCGCTGCTTCGAACCCCGGGCAGCGCGGTTACATGGGGCTCGAACTAGGTAGTTCAGACTAGGTTCCTATTCCGAACTACCGTTACTCCTCGTGAAACGAGGTGTACCGGTAGTTCGGAATAGGCACCCTAGTCCGAACTACCTAGTTCGAGCCCCGTGTAGCCGCGCTGCACTGGGTTCGAAGCAGCGGGGATTTAAAAATGGCGGCTCCCCGCTTATGCTAATGAAGCCTGGGAAATTCAAATCCCGGGCTTCATTAGCAAGTGCGGTATGCATACATTACCCCGCTAGTTCAAACTAGCGGGGTAGTGTAGACATACCCTCATTGCCTCTTTTGTTGGCTTTAGGGCCTGCAAGCATTCATGAGTAGTGTGTGTTGTGGGTACCTCTTAAAGTTTTTTTTTTTCCACCTTTTCAACATGAAGTAAAGTATCCGTTGTATGAGTAGGTTTTTCCTGACCTTAGAATGGCATTAATACTGTTAATTATTTGACATCCTAATGAAAACCTTACAGGTAGCTCTATCAAGGGCTCCCATGGGATTTTGTAATCCCGTTTAAGTCAATGTGATTATGTGCAGGCATGCAAATATCAGCGGTTTTAACTGTTTACAAATGAGTCCCTGAGAACCAGATGAGTCCCTGAGAACCAGATCTTTCCTGACCCCCTATGTAGGAGGACAGAGGAGGAAGAAAAGCATAGAAAAAGACTCCCCTTCACCCCACTCCATCCCAGCTGGGTTTACTGGAAGTATAGAGGCTGTTCCATCCAGAGGTGCTGACTCTGGCAGGGCTCTGGGGCTGGAGCACCTGTGGGGGGGAAATGATGGGTGCTGAACACCCACTGTCAGCCAGCTTCCTTTCCTTCTCTCCGCTCCCCCCCCCCACCTCCGTGCTTCCTGAACACCAGCATTCCCACCAATCAATGCCACCTCCTCCCTCTCAGTGCCTTCTGCCCACTGTGGAATAGCAGTTCTGCAGCATGTGGGAGGCGCAGAGAGGGGAGGGGGCGAGAAGAGGCAGACTGGGGAGAAGGAGGCTTGGGAGAAGGAGTGGAGTAGATGTGAGCCCCAGGCAGAGCCAGGTAATGAAGCACTGCCTGGCACAAAGGAAAGACTGTGCTTTGGGTTCCATCCATCTGCACTGAGGGCACATGATGCCCCAATGAGAACAGGAGGGCAGAGGCTGGAGGCAGAGAGGGCAGTCTCATTGGCCCATCATTAGCTGAACAGCTACCTGCTAAGGGTAATGTCACCCTCAAACCCTTAAATGTCACCTCTCAGAAGTCTGTAGTAGGGAGTGTGTAGCTTCTAGATCTCCATTAGTTCCTGGAGGATTTCTCCTTTCTGATGCAAAATGTCCCACCACAGAGCTCCTTCTGAGCCGGTGTCACTATGGGCTTTGTTTAAATGGCAAAATCAAGCCATTGATGCTGTAAGATACTCAGGAAGGGGACCTTCTCCTTTCAAATCTCTGTGAAATTCAATGCCTACTTATATAACTGTATAAATAAATAATACCCATCTAAGACTATAAGAATGGCCAAGGTAGGGAGTCAGACCACTGGTCCATCTGATCTGACAGTGGCTGGTTCCAGATGTGTCAGAGAGAATAAACAGAATAGGGCAATTATTGAGTGATCCATCCCCGGTTCTAGCTTGGGGCAGTCAGAGGCAAACCAGTATGGTGTCGCATCTCTGACCCTCTTGGCTAATAGGCATTGATAGGCCTATCCTGTATGATTCTTTTTTTATATTCAGTTCTAGTTCTAGACTTCACAACATTCCCTGGCAAGCAGTTCCACTGGTTGACTGTGGGTTGTTTAAAGAACTACTTCCTTGTGTTAGTTTTAAACCTGCTCCCTATTCATTTATTTGCATTACCTATTAATTTCCCTGTTTTTTGTCTTAGGTGAAGGGATAAATGACCATTCCCTATTCATTTTCTCCACATCATTCCTCATTTTATAGATCTTTGTCATATCAGTTACTGATGAGAGGACCTTTCCTTTTATCAAGAGATGGCTTAAGAGTCTTTGGTGAGGGACCACATCCATTATATCCACTAGATCACCCTTGTCCACATGCTTATTGACCCCTCACAGAATTCTACTAGATTGGTGAGGCCTGATTTCCCCTTGCAAAAGCTGTTTTGGCTCTTCCATAGTATATTGTGTTCACCTAAGTGCCTGTTCATTCTGTTCTTTGCAATAATTTCAACAAATTTGCCTGGTCCTGAAGGTAGGCTTACTAGCCTGTAATTTCCAGGCTTGCCTCTGGAGACTTTATTAAAAATTAATATTACATGAGCTATCCTTCAGCCCTCTGGTACAGAGGCTGATATAAGTGATAGATTACATACAACAGTTAGTAGTTCTGCAATTTCATGTTTGATTTCCTTCGGAATTCTTGCGTAAATACTATCTGGTACTGGTGACTTATTGTTTAATTTATCAGTTTATTCCCAAACTACTTCTACTTACACCCCAATCTGGGACAATTGCTTAGATTGTCACCTAAAGTGAAGGGCTCAGCTGTGGGAATCTTCCTCGCATCCTCTGCAGTGAAGACCAATGCAAAAAATGGTCCTGGGCATCTCGGGTTTGTTTGGCAGGCTTCCTGTTTCTGATGTCATTAAAAATAATTGCTGTTAGTTTTTAATGTGTTTTGATAGTTGCGCTTCCGGTTCATTTTTGGCCTACCTAATTATATTTTTACACTTGACTGACCAGAGTTCATGCGTCTTTTTATTTTTCTCATTAGGCTTTAACTTCCAATTTTTAAAGGATGTCTTTTTGTCTTTGACCACTTCTTTATTGTTTAGCCATGGTGGAATTTTTGGTGGCTTTCTGGCTTTTTATTTGGGATATGAAAAATAGAAGAGCCTAAAACAGTGTTCATGTTACTGGAGATAAATTAATGGGTACCACATATCTAATATATAGTCCAATATTTTACTAATTTTACATCTTTGTCTCATTTGAAATCTAGTTCTTTGTAAGTTTCTGATAATCTGTACTGCTTATTTGTAATTGGCTGATTGTCTGTCTGCAAGGACACATTTAAATTATTAAAATCAATCCACAGTCCTATCCCCATCATCTTGTTTTGTTTTGTGTCAGTCCCTGCTAATATTGCCTCTTAAATCCATTTTTTAAGGAATAGTGTCAAGTATTTACTTGGGACCCTGCTTTGCAACCCTTTGTTGTTCTTGGAATAATTTTAACTCCTGAAAGAAAGTGCTACTTAGCAAAATTGGGGCCTTGCCAGTGTATGTTTTTTCCCCCATTATTTTTAATTGACATCTGTAGCTCTGCTGTGGTTTGATGGAGCAGACTGGGTGTCCCCCAAGCACTGGGACTGCAAGAACTCTGCAGGAACTCAGCTGAGTGGGAGGAAGGTTCCTGGCCTGTTCTGACCAGGAAGAGGTGTGAGAAGTCAGTAAAGAACACAGAGATGGGTGATCTACTGTTGTTAAACAGTACATCAGGACAAGCATTGATGCCATATGGTCCTCTTCCTGTGAATCCAGTTTTTTTCACTTCCCTTCCCCATGATGGATAATCCCGGTCAGATCCCTCCATATTGGTCCCTAGGGCAGTAAGAGTATGTTAGAAGATACCTTCTTTTAAAGAAACAATTGTTTGATGTAGCAATTTCACAGTCACTGATGATTTTGTTCCAGTTTCAGATTAGTTTTCTTTACAAATACACTGTTAATAGTATTGGTTTTAAACCCAAGAATTTGCTGGGCAGAGAGTTGTCTTCACTGACAGTGGCTGAAAGCAAAGTAGAGATGCAAGCAGAATGCTTCTGGGGCATGTGGGAAAAGTTCACACAGGACCAGCACAGGCTAAATTCAACCAGAGGGTGCAATCTATACTCTTGCAGCACCAGCCCTGATTCAGTGGCAGTGATCACATGGGTCGTCATCTCCAAAGTAGCCAGTGCCACTCATGGAGCTCTTATCGCTCACATCCTTTGTGCTCAGGGAACAAACATCACTGGTTCTGGCTGCCCTGGAGCCGGGGAGAAAGTTTGCCCTGCATATTCTATTTCCCCCTCCCTCCAATCTATACATACACTGCGAGAATGCATGTGGAAGAGCAACCAGAATCTGGTCTTCAATTTGCTGGACAGAGATTTCTTCCTCATTTGAACTAAGAGTTGTTCTTCTTTATCTAAGTCTTGTTTTATTGTCAATGCCCTGTGCTTTCCCTACTCACCTCATCATCATGTACATTAAGCCTGTATATCATTTTTCTCTTGGCATACACTAAAAAAAATCTATTAACTGTAATTGGAAATTTGAAACTCCTCCAACTGTGGAGATGTTGTATAGTGAAGATACATTTTGCATGTAAATGGAGCACATTATACATCAATTGAATGGAAAACTGGTATTTAAAAATCTGGTCACTCTTTATTAGTTTTCTTAATGACTATGCCTCATTCTTAAATTAAGTTAAAACCATTTCATATATTATTTTTGTTTATCTTCCTGCATAGTTTTATTTGGCTAATTAATGTCTTTATTGGCTAGTTTGACATTCCCAGAGATGGCTTCATGTGTACCGTATAATTGAAAAAATTAATAAAAGAATATTTCCATTAAAATTATGTTAACCATCTTCCACCCTTTGTTTACCACACTGATACAATTTTAGATATATTTTCAGTTTTATTTTTTGATAAGGATATATAATGAGCATGATTGTGAATGTAAATTTAGGTCAACATCTGCTTTTCTTTATACTGGTATAAATCGGGAGTAATTCCATTTACATCAGGGGGCTTGGTTTTCCTTTGTTTTACAACTGGAGTAGCCATTTCCAAGTGTGCAGACTGGTGCAAATATTGCTACCCGCTGTGCTTAGGAGTAAGAGCAATGTCAGAGGTGGCAAGGCCTGTGGCTCCACTGTATTCAGACATGCTGTTAATAAGTTAAGATGATTACTTTTCTTCTGAGGAACCTTGGGCTGAAATCCAACTTAGGTCACAGTATAATAGATGGACATGGGATGAAGTTCCCAGGTCTGAATATCCCCTAAGTTTGTGGAAGTTCACATTGAGAGCTAGACTTCGCAGACGGCTTGTTTCTCTATGATGAGGTGTTACACACCTTCCTTATCCAGATATTTCCCCCACAGTTTGGACTTTTCAGACCCTAATTTTGTGGTTTGGGCCCATCTCCAGTCACAAGGCCTGCAGTCAGTGGCTAGAATGTCCTGTCCACATTGGTCATTGGTTTTGCCGTGGGCTGGTTGGGAGAGAAGATGGCATGAATCTGGCTCACTTGTTCTTTTTCACAGCATCTGTTGCAATGATGCCGGTGGCATCATTCAGCAGGTTTCTCCGGTTGTCCTTTACTTCTGTAACTCTGTATGCATCAGTGACCTTTGTACTTTAGAAGATCCCATATTTTTCAATATTCATTCTTGCTGCTGTTATGATGGGTCCACTTGAAAAGTAGATTGGACATGATTAGAGGGTGTATGCGTGCATGTGTAGAGGTTCTTCTGACCACAATCAGAAAGAAAAGCAACAGTTTGAGATGAAAGGAGGAACCAGGTACTGAGAATTCTGACTGATTTTTAGAGACCAGCATTACTATTTAATCGAGCCTAGCCCTCATACATTTAAAATGTAATAATAAAAATAATTGAGCACAGTCATGCTTGAGTTTCAAGTAAAACTAGATCGAGTTCACTCATCCTAGAAGTCTGACATTTCAGAAGATGACAGCAAGCTCATTTTCATATAATTCTGAGTTATTCTCTATGACCTCTTTCTTTTCTTTGGATACTTCAACATATTGATCTGAGAAAAATGATTACTGGTTTCCGTTAAATAGCTTGCAGTATACAATTGCTGGATTTCAACTAACTCAGAATAGGATAATGAAAATCAGGAAAACGGTTTTAACAGTGAGATCTATTAGCCTGTGGAATAAGGTACCAGGGAAGTGCCCTAAAACCATATTGACTGAAACATTAAAACCCATATTGGACATAACACTAGTAAATGTCCACTATGGAACATTTCTACATCACAAAAGACATTGAGCGGATGGGTCTTTACATACTCTTGATTATGATTCTAAACAGCCTTTTAACTGAAATAAAGTCCTTTAAGTATTTATATTAACATAGTCTATCTCATTTGCCAAGAGGTATGAAATGTTTTGGAATATTGTAACACATTAGCACATTGGTATATGTTAAAAATATGCATCATAGTTGTCAACTACTGTAACTTACATGTTGTGAGGTAAATTATCCTACATGTGCTGTTGTACTTTCAGCATTGTTGCATGAGGGTCTTACTCCTTTAGGGATATAATGGTATGTTTTTCTCAAGTTCTCAAACATCATCTTTTTTCTCCCTGTTTTGTTGACTTTGAGAGCCAATGGTCTTCTGGACTTAAGTTCTTCTGCAGCTATACCCTTCTTCTTACTATGGTAACTTTTTTTTGGGGGGGGGGGCTGACCCTCTCACCTTCAACTCAAGTAACAGTTTGCCTCCTATATTTCTTCCTCTGAGTTCCACAAGGTGTGTGTGTGTGGTTTTTTTTTAAAGAAAACTGTTTACATCACTGTCTTGAATTGCTAACTCCATTTTTAGTTTTACTTCATTCCCTAAAATGTCGTCTCAGATCGCTTTCCTTCCACAAAGCCTTTGCTGGAGTTTGTTTTCCTTTAAATCTTAAATGTCTTGCTGACACGATTGGACAGTAACTCTAATTTTTTTCCTCTTTTTTGTTCTGCAGTTTCTGTACCTTTGTCTTTTCCCTGCACTGCCTTTAAGAAATTTTCTTGAGTCAATCTGAGCTGCCCTTTGTGCCCTTATCTTGCTCACCATAGCTAGCTCCTTCTTTCTGGTAACTATAGGCAATCGCTCATGCTCTCCGTTTTTCTGTCCACTAAGTTCCATGTGACCATTCTGCTTATTTTTTCTTGTGTCCTTTATGTATTTGTCAATCTCATAATGTTATCTTTAAAGAACCAGGCCATTTCAAAACATTATGGCTACGTCTAGACTGGCATGATTTTCCGCAAGTGCTTTTAATGGAAAAGTTTTCCATTAAAAGCATTTGTGGAAAAGAGCGTCTAGATTGGCACGGATGCTTTTCTGCAAAAGCACTTTTTGTGGAAAAGCGTCCATGTCAAGCTAGACATGCTTTTCCGCAAAAAAGCCCCGATCACCATTTTCGCGATCGGGGCTTTTTTGCACAAAACACATCTGAGCTGTCTACACTGGCCCTTTTGCGCAAAAGGACTTTTGCCCAAACAGGAGCAGCATAGTATTTCCACAAGAAGCACTGATTTCAGACAGTAGGAAGTCACTGTTCTTGTGGAAATTCAAGCAGCCGGTGTAGACAGCTGAGAAGTTTTTCTGCAAAAGCAGCTGGTTTTGTGGAAAAACTTGCCAGTCTAGACACAGCAACTATTTCAAATGCCATGTGAACTGTGTGGTACACACTGTAGTTGAGGTACAGATATATTTTCTGATCAGCATTTGGTCATGAAACTAATAGAGGGCTAGAACTATTTTTTTCTTTTAAAAGAAAGGTTTTGCTAAACTTAACCTAACAGAGTCAAAAGAAGAGTCCCAGTGCTCATGCCAAATCATGCAACTAGCAGATTTCATAATCTCTCTGTATCTTTCATTTCAAGTTTCAGAGAGTTTATGAACTCCTTGAGTAAAGGGCAGATTTTATAATCTTCATAAATACTTCATTTCAGGGCTCATGGAGTTTACAAAATCCACTGGGAAAGCAGCAGAGCTTGTATCTCATCCACACCATGCCAGTGGATTAGTAACTTCCATAAACCATTGTTGTTTCTATTTCTCACGAGTCCTTTGTGCATCACACTTAATAGATGGTGAGTCTTGAAAGTGTAATTAGAAAATATGAATCCTAGGAAACCTGGCATTTGCTAACTCCCACCACCACACACAACAGAGCTTCTAATTTCTATGTAATCAATTACTACCCTCCATAAAAATCACCAATGGGCACAGCTGCTAAGGCCTGTGTAATCAATGTTGAGTCTTTTAGCAACTTACACATTGTACTGACTATGCA
Organism: Pelodiscus sinensis; assembly: GCF_052426305.1. Lineage (NCBI taxonomy): Eukaryota > Metazoa > Chordata > Testudines > Trionychidae > Pelodiscus > Pelodiscus sinensis. Next base: position 151,961,949 of record NC_143053.1, read on the forward strand.
TTATCCGTTATAAATTCCATGCATTCTACCATGAGTGTTCAAAGAATTTACAGGCTCTACTAGTAAAGCTGGAAGATCTTGACGCTTCAGTGAAATGAATGCCTAAAGGTTATAGAAAGTAACCAAGTTATAGTTTGAGACTAAAAAAACTGTAGTGCACTATAATTATTTATGGAGTCTTTTTATAGTACTCAACACAATAATATTTGAGTCCCTTATGACCATAAATAAATCTATCGTCACTATACCCCTGGAAGCAAGGAAAATTAGTATTTTCATTTTTCTAATGGGAAAACAAAGTATAGATGTTAAATGAGTGGCCCAAGATCACAAAGCCGGGAACAGAATCCAGATCTTCCAAATCATCATGGAACTTCATTAAACTAAGTAGGTTCCATGAAGAGGTATTGCCCACATGCAGCCAGCTGAAGGACTCAGGCCCACAGAATCAGGCAGAATATGTTGTTGGGCACAATCCTTTCTCTAAATTCCTCTCCTAATTCCATCTGTTAAACGTTCTTACAAGTGCCAATGTTAACAACTGAGGGCCAGGATCAAAAATATGCCTGGGGTCCGTTTTAAAAGCAGTTAAGATGTATGTCTGAAGACCCCACTTAAAACCTCACCCTCTTCCAGGTAGGGTTGCCATCTTTCCATTGACACCCTCGCCTTGCCCCTTCCCTGAGGCCCCAACCCCACTGATGACATTCCCATGGCTCATTCTCTCCCCACACTCACTTTCATTGGGTTGGATTATGGGTTGGGATGTGGCAGGAAGTGAGGGCTCTAAATGGCAGTGTGGGCTCAGGGGTTGGGCAGGGGCTCAGGGGTTCAGCATGTGGGGCAGGGCTCAGGGCTGGGGCAGGTAGCAGAGGAATGAGAAAGATAAGAGTTCTCTGGCTGGCATTGAGGCCTCTGGAGTGTGGCTGGAGATGAGGGGTCTGGGATAAAAGAAGGGGCTACAGGCTGCGAGAAGGGCTGAGAGATTTGGAATGTGGGAGGGGGCTGTGGATTGAAACAGGGAGTTGGGGTGGAAGGGATGAGTGCTCTGGTGTGCAGGAGGGGGCTCCAGGTTTTCAGGGGATCAGAGAAGAGGGTTGAGTGTAGGGGGTGAGGGCTCTGAGGTGGGACCAGAGATGAGAGATTTGGGATGCAGGAGGGAGCGTCAGGTTGGGAGGCACAGGGCTGAGGCCTGGGGTGGGGGCTCATGGTTGCCTTAGGCAGCGGCACTAAGGTCTGCATGCCCTGTCTCCCTGATGTGCCACAGAAGCAACCAGCAGGCTCGGCTCCTAGGTTGGGGAGGCGGAAAGGAGTTTCCACAGTATTGAGACAGGACATGCAGGCAGCCTGCCATAGTGCTGCTGCCCAAGAGCTGCCTCAGATAAGCATGAGCCCCAATCTCTTGCCTCAGCCCTGAGCCCTTCCCCCCTTCCCCATCTGGAGCCCCCTGTGGGCAAGAGTGGTGCAGGGTGCCTCCTGTCCCTACCCCACCTAGGCACTGGACCTGGATACAGTATGGACCCATGGCAAGCCCTACCTTAGCCTTGCTTGCAGTGTCACCTGGGAGTTGCCCAAGGTAACCTCAATCCCCCTGCCCCAGCCAGTTCTGCATTCCCAGATGTTAATTGCTTGCCTTGCTGAGGTCTGGAATTCTGACTCACATAGCAGTGCCCACCATCTAAACCCTTACTAGCTAATCCCCATAGACTCCATTGATGGGCAACTGGTGTCTCTCCTCAGTCCACCTGCTCAATTCCAGCAATGCCCACACTGCCAATTACCTGTTCCAGTTTCACAAGGTCAGTTCCATCATGCCAGCTATTTTCTGGGCTGGTTCTACTGCCCATCATGTCCAGCAAAATGAGCTCCACACAGGATTCAGAATCTCTGGATGGGAGATCTAGCCAAAGTCACAGCCAAAGTCCACCTCTTGGTTTAGGGTGACCAATTTTCTCCATAACATATCTTACATAATTATGTGTTCTTTCATTAAGAAACTATTAGCATTCATAAAATCAGAACCTAAACTCCAAATAATGCAAACTCACTCCATGGGATTATGGATGAAGAAAATTTTAATTTGTTAACCAAGCAAGCAGGCAGATAAACGTTTCCCATGCCCCTGCAGAGGAAAGCAGAGGTTTTCTGAAGTCCCTCTAAGGTCTTCCAGCTCTGGGATTTGCATATCCTCTCTAGTATTCATAAAAGAAGTGAATGACTTGTATTTATCCATATTTATCCTCTCTTTGTGCATCTCTTAGGAAACATTTTTAGAAGAGTAGAACAGAATATGGCAATACAACATTCCCTTTAAGATGAACACAGTAATTTTTATCCATTAATGAGGAAATATTATTAAAAATATCAGAAAAATTATACCTTGGGTGAGCTGTACTGCATACAAAGATCTAATCCCTAGCTTCCTAGCCACCATTGATAGGAACAATAAAGACAATAAATAGTTCAAAAGCACAGCACAATTGAATAACAATAGTGACTCTCCTGGGGAAGAAGGATTTTTATTCATTTTCACTGTACTGTGCCTGAAATTGAAGGTTAGAACAATAAACAATTTCAAAGAGCAGTTTCAAAATAGCCTCAAAAAACCCATGCAAGTCTAACAGTAGTTTTCCTCTTCTAAACAAGAAAATACCAAGGAGACCTTGCTGACATCACCAACCTTAGAATTTAACCATGCCTCTATGAGCAGTGACAGCAGACTGGATCTTCACTGAAATAAAAGTGTGTTTTTTACACTGAGATAGATAACTTGCAATGGCAGCTGTCTCAAAGCAAAATCCTAATGGAGACAAAACCATTGTTAGGATAAACCCCAAGTAGGGGGTATAATGTTGACCTTGAATAGCTTTGTTCCTTGTCTGCACTTTTTTTTTCAGTGAAGACAGAGCCAGGTTTGCTATAATATGAGTTAAAGTTGCAACTGATTTGTCTCCACTAGGTTTATAACGTGGGTTAGCCTGACATGAATTAAAAATGCATTTTTTTTTTATTGAAGACACTGAAGACAGAGAGGAGTTTTAACTCTCCCTATATTTTGTTGTCTTTGGGTAGAGAAGGGAGCCTATTAAGTAGAGTGTAACTGTAGCTCAATATGCTTTTTTTTCTCACTATTTCACTGGAATGTAAAAACAAAGCTGAAAATTTTACAGAGCTTTTTGAAACAGCAAATAATGGTGACCACAGTTTTGTGCCCCTTATCTATTTTATCTATAGGTATAATCTGGTCACCAGATATGTATGGTGGGGTTTTCAAAAGTGCTCATCATTAGCCTAATACTAAATTTCTCATTGTAGTCAATGAGGGTGTGTCTAGACTACATGCCTCCTTCGACGGAGGCATGTAGATTAGCCAGATCGGAAGAGGGAAATGAAGCCGCGATTAAAATAATCGCGGCTTCATTTAAATTTAAATGGCTGCCCCGATCTGCCGATCAGCTGTTTGTCGGCAGATCGGAGGAGTCTGGACGCGATGCCCCGACAAAGAAGCCTTTCTTCATCGACACAGGTAAGCCTCGTGAAACCAGGCTTACCTGTGTCGATGAAGAAAGGCTTCTTTGTCGGGGCATCGCGTCCAGACTCCCCCGATCTGCCGACAAACAGCTGATCGGCAGATCGGGGCAGCCATTTAAATTTAAATGAAGCCGCGATTATTTTAATCGCGGCTTCATTTCCCTCTTCCGATCTGGCTAATCTACATGCCTCCGTCGAAGGAGGCATGTAGTCTAGACACACCCTGAGAGTTTTGCTACAAGCTATGATTTGTACCTATGATTAACTGCTGGCACAAAATTGTGGGTGAAGTGCCCAGGAGATAGGAGGATGAAATTAATTCTCCTAACTAGTTAAGAAGCAGGCTGTGTAGTTGTCCCTTCATATGTGTATCTATTGTCCCAGCCTACGGACATTAATATAAGCTGTCACTCATCTGAGCTGCTTGCACAGGATACAGGGGCTACTAGACCCACTAGCTCTCCATAAAACAGAAGTTGGAGTATTAAAGGTAACCAGTGAGAGTTGGGCACTTAAAGGAATAAATCACTTTTGGAAAACCTCAGCCTTAATGACTCTTACCTCCCATGACTTGCTTTTGAAGGATCTCATTCAATTGTGGTTTTTGTTGTTGTTGATCTATGTAAAAATATAGAATAATGAATAAATAAGAGAGTCATTATCTTGGGTAAAATAAAGTCATCAGAACATTTGAGATAAGATTTCTCTCTTGGTTTAAGAAATAAATTCAAAACACTGCAGCTGCTTTTAAAATTAATAAGGAAATCTTCAGATTTGAAGGATTCTACCCGTTTGTGAATGATTTCCTATATTTAAATTGTTGCTGGGACCCATAATATCTCTCAAACTGAGACAAATTTGAAGCACGACCAATTGTAATAAAGTCAGTCTTGCATTACTGATACTTTATTATATAGTATTTTGTTTTTATTATTTTGTATAGGTTGCAAACATTCTGGTGGAGGAAATGTATAAACAAGATACCTAATACATTATTATTTGTATTTATTATTGAGGGTTATTTTACTGCTACTGCATATCTACATGTTTGTTTTTTAGAATCCAAGATAGTTTGCTTCTTAATTTTCAGTTTAGTCTTGATAATTCATAGGAAAACACAGACAGAAAGGATCTTTTAGGACATCATTCTTCTGCTAGTTCAGGTATATTTCCTAATGAGTATGCAAATTTAAGTATTTTGTACAAAGCTCAAGAGGTAAGGCTTTCAGCACTTCCCTAGGGAAACTGGTCTTCAGTCCAATCAACCTTGGAGATGGGAAATGTTTCCTTAACTGCAATTCAGTCTAAATTTTCCTTTTGGTCAGTTTTAATTAATAGTAATTAATACGATTTGGACTTAAGCAATTCCTTTCTCTTCTGCTTGCTTACAGACTTCCAATAACTATGAAGTGACTATCCTATGCCCTTATTCTATAGTCTTAGTTTAAACCAGAACTTTAATCTCTTAACCTGTATTTATAAGTCAATTTTCTAGCTCTTTTTAACAATTTGTGCTACCCTCACTGAATTCCTTTTAAATTGTCTACATCTTTTTGGTATGGAGTTTCCCAGAAATGAACATAGAGTATTTAGATGTGATCTTACTTATCACATAAAGAGATAGCGTCACATACCTGGTTCTTCATGATATGATGCCTCTGCCTGTGAAGGCCAAATTTGAGTTAGTTTTTTTTGTTTTGTTTTGTTTTGTTATGTTTTGACATTGAGTGCTCATAATTATAGAAACTTTTTGACAGAACCCAGTATGTTGAGTATTGTGGAAGCAGCTAATGCTGCCAACAGGAAAATCTTTCTCAGATTTGTGAACCACTAGAGATTGAAACCGATGGGATTGTAAATACACACATTGAGCTGATCTTCCCTTTCCTTGCATCTTGAAAAGTCATTTACACATGTGCAAAAGGTATGTAAAGTGATACAATTGTGATCTGAACTCACTTCATGCCTGTATATGCCTTGATAAGAGTGAAAGGTTTGGAGAATCAGAATCTGGGTATATTTATCTAGAAGTGCATGGAGGTAACACAGATACTGTTTCTAGTTAATGTAATTTTTGTTGATTTTGAGTTAATCTCTTATGATGATTCCCTGGGGGGGAAATACATCTTTCTTTTGTATCTTTAAATGCTTCCATCAGTCCACCCCAATTCTGAAATGTCCTTATATAATTTCTTTGAAACATAATTAAGTAATGAAATTATTATACAGCAGTGACCATTTACATTTTTTACAGATGCCATTTGCACCGAACTAGCGTTATTGCTAGTGATGGGGGAAATGATGAATAATTTATTAGATGAATGCATCCCTTTTTCATGTTCTGTGAATTATCTGCAAGCAGAACTGAACTTTTTACAAATGTGCCCCTTGCTTGAAATTATTCAGCAGATGGTTTCTGTGGACATATTTTAGCCTATCGATTTGCTCACCAGAGTCCCTATGGCCCTAGTGATGTTATACTTTTGCAAAGGCAAAATTGTAAAGAGTTTAATGTGACCACGGTACTCCACATTCTGGGAATAGGTAAGTGCTTGAAAGTACATCAATACCTGCACACCGTGAATCTGTCGCATAGGCCATCTCTCTTTTTAGCCCCCCCCCCCCCCCCCCCGTCTTGCAACATGTCACTCTGCATCCTGCGGCCCCTCTCCCCCTCAACTGCCCAGCATCCTTCCTCCCTCTTTCCCTCCTGGTGCTTGGGGGTAGCAGCCATGCAGCCTCCCCCATCTCCCCAGTGCTCATGGGGGGAGGGCAGTGGCTGCTCTGAGTCCTGCCCAGTGCTGTGGGTGGTGGGGCAGAAGGCAAGTGGCCTGCCCAGTGCACTGGGGGGCTGGTGCGGTAGCCACATGACTTTCTCGGCCTGCCTGGTGCTCTGGGGGGCCGGTGCGGCAGCCACATGGCCTTTCTAGCCTGCCTGGTGCTCTGGATGGGGCAGGGCAGGAACTGGGGCATGCAGCCTCCCCAGTGCTCCAGGGAACGGGACAGGAGCATGTGACCTCCTCCCTCCCCGGTGCTCTGGAGAGATGGGAGGGAGGTTGGTAAGCTTAGCAAGCAGGGGATACAGCCCCCTAGTTTCACTAAATATAATTTTCTGGAATGAGCTTTACTCTTTCATGAAAGCTAGACGTTGTCCCATAGCAGATACATTCTAGTCTTTCCTCCTTCCTCAGAATTCCTCAAAGGAAGTAATCTGTGTCTCCCTGTCCTTTCTAACTTCACTCAGACCATGAGAGTTCAGTTCTCATTCCTTGCCACATATGTGTCCGCTCTTTCTAGTACATAGCTCCCTTTTGCATGTAACTTTGGACATATTTTTTAAAAAGAGTGATTCCAGATGGGAACCATTTGGGAGGATGGGTCTGTAAGAGCTGTGAAAGGGGCTGCTTCCATAGGACAGTGACGTGAGGTTTTTCTAATGAACTGGAGGCATTGTCTTTCCTTTCCTCTAATGGATTTCTCTACCCTGTGTTGAAATGGTCACTATCCTGGAGCAATCAGGGTTGACAGATGCCCAGTGACTCCCAGAATAGTGATTTTTATTTCATCTAAAGAGATAAAAAGCAATACTGGCTGACACAGCAAGGTCTTTGGAGCCTTTCTTAGCTGCGTAAGTCTCTTCACACTTCTCTCCTAAGCGCTCAGTATCCCATGGCAACCTCTTTTCTTCAGGGAGCTTTAGATTTTGACATATCATTAATACATGAGTTCAGGAAGTAAAGCTGCAGAGCTGGAGATTGGCTCGTGGATTTAGCTGAGGTAAATAGCGAAGAAATGTAAAGGCAGGCCGAAACCAATTTTATGGTGCTTCCTTTGGGATTAATGCCTAAATTTGTTTGCAGGGTAATGAAGAAATTTTATCACACACAGGAAGTAGCAGGTGCAAGTCTAAATTGTACTGTTAAGGGGTTTTTAAAGGAAGAAGTTGCAAGGTAGCAAACACTAAGCATCTTTTTAAGACCAGCAATACCAATTGTTAATTGCAAACAAATGCTACTGTGATTCATTCTAAAGAACAATGTTACACAAAGCCAGGATGGCAAAAATATCTGAAAGAGGTTATTCATTAGAGAAAATAAACTAATGCTAAAGGGTAAACTCTGATAAAAGTCCTTCCCCTCTTCTACAAATTGGCTTCAAAATAAATGTTAACTTTTATAAAGCTATGTATTAGAATTGATTAACAAGTAGAGACTCCATCTAGTCTGTGAATCAGCAGCTACAAAGTTTATCCCTTCGCACAGAAATGTGCTTCAGAATCTCATCTTTCTTTTTTTTTTAAAGTATGTTAAACACCATCATTATTGCAAAGAAAACCTTGGCGGATGTCTAACAAGTAGAAACCAAACCAGCATTATCCTGAATTTGCAGATACCTGAAAATAGTATCTTTGGGAATTATAAACTGCCCTTATGCCTCTCATAAGGGTGTTGAACCTGAAACCCAAAATGGAAACTTTAAATATCCACACTGTTAACTATTTCACAGCTGATCCACTGTAGCAGAAGCATCCAGATGGTATACTTCTGTCAACTTGAAAACTGCCTGGTGTGGAATTTAGCCTCTGTGGTGTTTATTTTTGTATTACTAGTTATATTATTCAATATCCAATTTCATTAACTGAAAAATGTATTTCTCATTTAGATCATGTTGCTGCACAACCAACAGATCTTGCAACATTATTTTTATTATTAATTATTAGTTTGTATTGCACTAGCACCTAGAAGCCTAGTCTTGCATCCGGCAAGCTGTACAAACAAAGCTTACCATCTAAGAATAAGACAAGAGACACGTGCATATGATCTTGTTTAACAGCAAATATTTAAGAATTATATTGTGTGTCACTTTAGATGACTACTATCAAGACAAGGTAAGTCTATAGGTATTTCAACAGTGCAAGAACTAATGGCCAAATTGATGTTTTTAATGTCCTTATTCACATTGAGAAGACCCATTGATTTCATTGGGGACAATTACTCAGCATCAGTAAAACTGGTTGAATCTCTTCCAGTGGTAGTGGAAAAGTGAGCTACATGTGCATGGGGATGTAATTACGCATAATGGAATGAAATTATGAACAAAAAATTAGGATGACTATTAGGAAAAATTGCTAGACATCCATGTGTATTAGTGTGTGGGAAAGATTCTTCTGTGAAAAAGTGAACGCTTAGTTTAGTATGAACATTTAGAAGTGGACTTGGAAAACAGTAATAAATGTATAATAGGGAACCATCTTGAATTGGCAAAGAAATAGATTAGGTGATTGAGGTCTGTCAATTACAGTTTCTCACATCGGTCATTTTGTGTATGACCAGATAGGAGCACATGCACTAAATATGGACAAATAAAATGACAGAAATATTCTCAATTCATACTACACAGTTTTGGGTGCTTAAATCTCATTATACTATGGGTGTTACAAAGTAAAGTTTCTGGTTGGCTTTTGGTAAGCCATGCTTGTGCTAATAATTTGCCACACATAGGTGTGTAATGTAATGTTGCCTTCATAATAATTCAAGCCTAGGTGCATACTTTCTTATTTATGTATGAATTGTTTTAAATGTGGAAAAGTTATTGTTGTTGTTATTAACAACAATAATAATTTATTGTAGCCCTTTTGAGCTAAAAATTATTCTTAAATCTTATGATTTTACAGCCAGTCCTGTGATTTGTTCGGGGGGGGGGGGAGAGGGGAGGAGCAGACTATGGATGTTAGAATCTTTGGGGTAGGTAATACCGAGTTACAACATAACATCTACCAAGCACTAAAGCTAGTTAAGGGTAATGGCTGAAGCAGTTCTGTCACTCATCCCCTCTTTATTGTTGCCTGCAATTTAAGACTATATTTCTGAGGATAACTTCTCAACAAATGAATGGAGACAGATGCTTGAGCATCATTCATTTCTGTAAGCGATCAAGCCTTTTCTCCACACAAATTAAATGCATGAGTCTGAACCAGTAAGGAGTGTGAATGGAATTATGGAAATGTTTTACTGTAAGGAACCTCAATTGCTCATCTAGGCCGGTCCCATCCACTCAATGCAGGACTAAGTAATAACTAAACCAGCCTTGGCAGGTATTTGCCTACACTGCATGTGGAAGGCTGGGGGGAAGGTGGTGGTTTAGACCTTGGCTTACAAAAAATGCAACAGCTACTCTTTGATATCCCTCTGATATTTTATAGAACAGGAATTCCTGCTCTTGAAGGGTATTTAAATATAAAACTGCCTATGAAAACTGCAGCAGCTAAACAAAATGAACATAAATATGCTGTTTTTGCTTGTCGACCCATCAGTTTGAACTGCCTATATGAGGCATTTCTTACAAACGTAATAACAAGCAGTATGCTACAGTCCTTAAGCTCATTAACATCAAAAAGGCATATGCCTTCTGTGGGGGTGGAGATGCTAGTGAGCAATGTGTTTCATATCCTATTCTTTGTGAGTCATGTTGCACATCATCAATAACAAACCACAACATCCATTAAAAAAAAAGGGAAGACTGTTTTTAGCTATGACCACACATAAATGACTTGAGTGGCTAAAGAAGGCTTCATGAATAATAAAATAATTAAGCTATAAAAGTATCTTTGAATATATACACATACACACACACACAATATGTTAGCTTCTAAAAAATGTACATTACAGAAATTTCATGGCATAACTTTAGAGATTTTAATTTTTAAATAAATAAAAAGTCATTAAAATATAAATATTTGGGGGGAGAAAAATCTATTGCCTCTAGAAATTTCTTCAAATATTCTGTGCCATGTGATTTTATAGGTAAATTAGGTCGGAATTATATTTTTATTGTATTGAACTTCACAGCATTTACAGATTTGCTAGTAGATTTACAAAACTAATAAAAGCTGTTGCAAAGCCACAAAAAAATCCCACCCAAAAAGCTATCTCTAGGCTTTTTTCAGAGTCTGTTCCGAGTGCTTGTTCTGGCAGTGTTCTTAGTTTCGGATGCCTTGCCTTCTCTCTCTGTTTCTGTAGTGTTTCTCTTGTTTATATCTCTCTGTCTCTGTATCTGTCTCTGTCTTGACACAGACACAGACACAAGCCTGGTCTACACTAGACCCAGAAGCTTGGCTTAAGGTACGCAACTCCAGCTATGGAAAATATGTAACTGGAGTTGGCTGCCCCAAGCTTGGCACCATCCCCAAAGCAGAAGGACAATGGGAGCAAACGCTCCCGTCAGCTTCCTTTACTCCTTGCAAGAGCAGGATTACTGACCGCTGGTGAGGGCACCCTCTGAGTTCGATTTAGCAAATCTTAACTAGACTCACTAAATCAAACTCGGGAAGATCGATTTGTGGCAATGTCTATCGCAGCAGCATTAATTTTCCATGGAATGAATGCAAGGCCACAGACACAGATGCACAGACCTCTGTAAGTGCCTCAGCCCCTATGTTTGGTATACCAGTCCATGGCAAAAATTAATTGGGCCGCTTTGTTCAGCTTCTACTCAAGGCTGGCCTTGTGCCTATGTTTTGTGTGGAAGTTCCTGCTGTTTTATTTCCATAAAGGGTTCTTACTACTTTCTTAAATGGATGGTGATGGGGATGTCTGCCGGGTTCAATGAGGCTTCATGCAATCCCTAAAAGGCTTTTTAATACCCTCTCATTTTCATTTTCCTTCCCTTCCATTTCCTTCAAACTGTAGAATGTCTACTGTGGCTGATTTTTCAGAATACTGTCACTGGGAGCTAGCACAGAATTAAAACAATGGTCAGCATTAACAAAACAGAGCAGGACACTGAAAGCAACAGGAAGTCTAGAAATATGAAATAGGGAGTCACGAATTCTCAGAAGTGCTGTATAAACATCATGATCACCAATACATATGCTTTTTTTTCATGTAGCTTTCTCAAAGTCTTACAGTAATAGACTTGCTAAGACCATGCATACTGAGCATTAATCACACTCTAGTAGAGAGTGCTTCAAAAGAGAGCTGCCATCTGCCTTATTTAGAGAAGCCAGTAGCAAGTGCAGCCTACAGCTTTGTCTGAGGTGTTTGAATTTGTTGCGAGAAAAGAAAAAGTAAACAATATAAGGAAGCTGGGGATAGCTAACGGTATAGGTGGTCAATATAGAGATGCATATACCAAGCAAGACCTTCAGACATTCCTTCCAGTTATATAGCAGCATTATAATGTCCAAATTTTTCTCATTTTGTTAAAGTTAATTTTGTCATGTTAGAAGAAAAAATCCATGAGGACAGATTTTAGTGCAGGAGATATAGCTTTAATTTTAATGTAGAAAAAGCATAGGGATAAGATGTGCTGTTGCCAGATCCCGTAACATTAATCAGTCATGTTTCATAATCAGTCTCATAATCTTATTGTACATACATCTTTGATGCCAGTATATAACCAAAGATTTTAATTTGAGATATGAACTTCTGTACTGTCACTGATGACTAAAGTAGCTTATTGATATGTCTGTTTTCTTTCAGTTATTATGTATTAAAAGTCACCTAATGCAGGTTCAAGGCACGTAGGGGTACAAATAGATTTATGCAAGTTCTAGGCACACATATTTTACACACAATTTTTATGAACTCTTGTTTTTCAAATTCCGTGCACATCAATCTGAATATATTAGCTGTGTTAGCACTCAAATGTATGACTTTTGTTTAGCAAGTTCATAGAGGTTAGTAGATAAGAACAAGAGTTGTGTTGAAGGGACAGTATACAACACATGGAGATGCTCAAATAATCTCTCTAGTGTAAAATAAAAAATCCTGCGTGATGACAGAGCAGCAGCATCTGCATCCTCATGCTGTCGCCACTGCTTGCCTCCGCCTCTGTCCTCAGCCACTTGCTGTGGCCAGTCTCAGTACCATCCTCTCCGGGCATGGGCTGCTACAGCTCCACCTCCCGCATCACACGCAGAGAAGTAGCAGAGGCTGGGTCCCCTCTGCCATTCAAGCCCTCTCTCTCCCCGCCCCCCAGGCTGTGCTGGGTCCCCTCCACCATCTGAGCCCAAACCTCCCCCTCCCTCCCCAGGTCGTGCCAGGTTCACTCTGCCATCCAAGCCTGACCCTCCTCCTGAGCTAGGCTGGGTCCCATCTGCCATCCGAGCCTGACCCATTGGCTGCCCCATGTCCTGTTGTGCAGCTGCCACCGCAGCTGCCACCACAGCTGCACAGAGGCAAGAGCCACACACGGTTGCTCCAGGGAGCCATGCAGCCTCCTCCCTCTGCCATTCCATCCCTCCATCTCTGCCAGTGAGTGGGATAGGGATTGGAGTTCAGGAGGAGATGAGGGTGCAGAGTCTGGACAGGAGGGAGGGTGCAGGAGCAGCCTGGGGGTAGGGTACAGGGCCAAGGGGAGGATGCAGAAACAGGCTGATGGTAGGGTGTAGCAGCCATAAATGAGGTGGGGTGGGTGGCATACGTAGCAGCCAGAGATGGGGGGCAGGTGGTGCATGTAGCAGCCAGAGATGGTGGGGAGAGTGACGTGCATTACAACTAGAGATGGGGGGCTGGCAAGCATAGCGAGAAGAGGCCCAGCTTCCTAGTTGTTATATAAGTGATTGCTCTGCTCAAGAAAATATTGAAGATGTTAGCACTCCTTTCTGAGAATTTCTCTCATGCGTCTTTCAAACATACCCTTTGAAGAACCAGCACTATTTTGTTTGATCAGCAGAAATATTTCTCAGACCTGCCAATGGGGCTAGTATGAATTACTCCATGGCACTATGAGATCTTGAATTCAAGTTCCAGGCTCTGTAGACTGGCCCCTGTCAGTGGGTAATACCTTACACCATTCATTTTCAGTTCTGGTAAGACAATCATAGAATCATAGAATCATAGAATAATAGGACTGGAAGGGACCTCGAGAGGTCATCGAGTCCAGCCCCCCGCCCTCAAGGCAGGATCAAGCTCCGTCTACACCATCCCTGACAGATGTCTATCTAACCTGTTCTTAAATATCTCCAGAGAGGGAGATTCCACCACCTCCCTTGGCAATTTATTCCAATATTTGACCACCCTGACAGTTAGGAATTTTTTCCTAATGTCAAATCTAAACCTCCCCTGCTGCACTTTACGCCCATTACTCCTTGTCCTGTCCTCAGAAACCAAGAGGAACAAATTTTCGCATTCCTCCTTGTGACACCCTTTTAGATATTTGAAAACCGCTATCATGTCCCCCCTTAATCTTCTTTTTTCCAAACTAAACAAGCCCAGTTCATGAAGCCTGGCTTCATAGGTCATGTTCTCTAGACCTTTAATCATTCTTGTCGCTCTTCTCTGTACCCTTTCCAATTTCTCCACATCTTTCTTGAAATGTGGCGCCCAGAACTGGACACAGTACTCCAGCTGAGGCCTAACTAGTGCAGAATAGAGCGGCAGAATGACTTCACGAGTTTTGCTTACAACACACCTGTTGATACAACCTAGAATCATATTTGCTTTTTTTGCAACAGCATCACACTGTTGGCTCATATTCAACTTGTGGTCCACTATGACCCCTAGATCCCTTTCCGCCATGCTCCTTCCTAGACAGTCGCTTCCTATCTTGTATGTATGGAACTGATTGTTCCTTCCTAAGTGGAGCACTTTGCATTTCTCTTTATTAAACCTCATCCTGTTTACCTCTGACCATTTCTCTAACTTGCTAAGGTCATTTTGAATTATGTTCCTATCCTCCAAAGAAGTCGCAACCCCACCCAGTTTGGTATCATCTGCAAACTTAATAAGAGTACTCTCTATCCCAATATCTACATCATTGATGAAGATATTGAATAGTACGGGTCCCAAAACAGACCCTTGAGGAACTCCACTTGTTATCCCTTTCCAGCAGGATTTAGAACCGTTAACAACAACTCTCTGACTACGGTTATCCAGCCAATTATGCACCCACCTTATCGTGGCCCTATCTAAGTTATATTTGCCTAGTTTATCAATAAGAATATCATGCGAGACCGTATCAAATGCCTTACTAAAGTCTAGGTATATGACATCCACCGCTTCTCCCTTATCCACAAGGCTCGTTATCTTATCAAAGAAAGCTATCAGATTAGTTTGGCATGACTTGTTCTTCACAAACCCATGCTGGCTATTCCCTATCACTTTATTACTTTCCAAGTGTTTGCATACGATTTCCTTAATTACCTGCTCCATTATCTTCCCTGGGACAGACGTTAAACTGACCGGTCTATAATTTCCTGGGTTGTTCTTATTCCCCTTTTTATAGATGGGCACAATATTTGCCCTTTTCCAGTCTTCTGGAATCTCCCCTGTCTGCCATGATTTTTCAAAGATCATAGCTAAAGGCTCAGATACCTCCTCTATCAGCTCCTTGAGTATCCTGGGATGCATTTCATCAGGACCTGGTGACTTGCTGACATCTAACTTTCCTAAGTGATTTTTAACTTGTTCTTTGTGTATCCTATCTTCTAAACTTACCCTCTCTCTGCTTGTATTCACTACGTTAGGCACACCTCCAGACTTCTCGGTGAAGACCGAAACAAAGAAGTCATTGAGCATCTCCGCCATTTCCAAGTTCCCTGTTACTGCTTCTCCCTCCTCGCTAAGCAGTGGGCCTACCCTGTCCTTGGTCTTCCTCTTGCTTTTAATGTATTTATAAAAGGTCTTCTTGTTTCCCTTTATGCCTGTAGCTAGTTTGATCTCATTTTGTGCCTTTGCCTTTCTAATCTTGCCCCTGCATTCCCACGTTGCTTGCCTATATTCATCCTTTGTTAGTTGTCCTAGTTTCCATTTTTTATATGACTCCTTTTTTATTTTGAGATCATGCAAGATCTCCTTGTTAAGACAAGCTGGTCTTTTGCCATATTTTCTATCTTTCCTACACAGCGGAATTGTTTGCTTTTGGGCCCTTAACAACGTCCCTTTGAAATACTTCCAACTCTCCTCAGTTGTTTTTCCCTTCAGTCTTGCTTCCCATGGGACCTTACCTACAAGTTCTCTGAGCTTATCAAAATCTGCCTTCCTGAAATCCATTACCTCAATTGTGCTGGTCTCCCTTCTACCTTTCCTTAAGATCATGAACTCTATTATTTCGTGATCACTGTCCCCTATACTGTCTTCCACTTTCAAGTTCTCAACTAGTTCCTCCCTATTTGTTAAAACCAAATCCAGAACAGCTTCTCCTCTGGTAGCTTTTTCAACCTTCTGAAACAGAAAGTTGTCTCCAATGCAGTCCAGAAACTTATTGGATAGCCTGTGCCTCACTGTGTTAGTTTCCCAACATATGTCTGGATAGTTGAAGTCCCCCATCACCACCAAATCTTGGGCTTTGGATAGTTTTGTTAATTGTTTAAAAAAGGCCTCATCCACCTCTTCCACCTGGCTAGGTGGCCTGTAGTAGACTCCTAGCATGATATCACCCTCGTTTTTTACCCCTTTTAGCTTAACCCAGAGACTCTCTACATAGCTATCTCCTACGTTCATCTCCACTTCAGTCCAAGTGTGTACATTTTTAATATACAAGGCAACCCCTCCTCCCTTTTTTCCCTGTCTGTCCTTCCTGAGCAAGCCGTACCCTTCCATACCAATATTCCAATCATGCGTCCCATCCCACCAGGTTTCTGTAATACCAATGATATCATAGTTGTATTTATTGGTTAGCAATTCCAGTTCTTCCTGCTTATTACCCATACTTCTCGCATTTGTATATAGGCATCTAAGATACTGATTTGATCTTGCCTCCCTGTTGTGCCCTGACCCTCCTTTCTCCTTGCCATTATAGGCCGTAGTCCCCCCCAGTTGATATGTTCCTGAGAGTGCAGCTTTCCAGAATGATGGTGATTATAGTTTGAGACTGGATGGGGGCAGAGGGAGTAGTACAAAATAGGAAAGAAAACCAGGGAACTTTGTGGGTTTCAGTGAGATATGATGGTCCCTTCAAGTAGACAAAAAAAATTGTAAATATCTTCCTGCAGGTTAAATGCTCATCTCTTCTCTTTTAAATTCCCAACTGCTACTGATATTTTTTAAAATTGTTTCTCTTCTTGGATATTTTCAGCCCTGGTTTTATGGCTGATTTTTACAGATGGCATAAAGTAAATGTCACCTCTTCTTTTTCTTCTTCTCTCATTGCTCATATTGCTCCCAGATGTTCTCTGGCACTGGCTCTGCTATTTAGCATCACAGATCACACATACTAGCCTAGCCACATGGTTTCGCACATTTACTGAAGTAGCTTGTTCAGGGAAGTTTGAATTACACAAGTTTCTACTAGAGAGACAAGGTGGGCAAAATAATATATTTTATTGGGCCAATTTCTGACAGTGGAAGAGACAGAAGATGGTCCAGTAAAAGATATTACCTCACCTACCTTGTGTCTCTAGTATCCTGGAATGAACATGGTTACAATAACACTGCCAACAACAAGTTTCTACTCCGTTTTGATGGAGTATTTACTTTAGAGATAGGAAGTTGTGTCCCCCTCAGAAGAAATAGGAAGGTCATCAGTATCAGAAATATGCAGATCCAGAGAGGTCAGGAGAGTTGCTGGAGGCAAAGGGTTTTCACATAAAGATCCCTCGCTTCTGGTTGTTGTTAGCTCCTGCAATAGCTATGTGGGTAGGGGATTCCTAAATTACACCCAAAATTCACTTCAGTGAGTGTAGGAAACCATGCAGGTCCTTATAGAGTCTCCCTGCAGTAACACATTTCTGTTTCCAGTACAAATGAGAAGACATAAGTGACCTGCCAGAGAAACATTGGGATCTAATAAATCAGTGTTCGCAAGCCTCCAGTTTTGTGAATGACCAGCAAAATGGAAGGAAAGACTGAAGAGTGATTGATAGGTTTGTACATAATTAGATCTGTTAGAAACTCAAAGGCTCAGATCATCTATTTCCAAGGTAAAACTTATGGTAGGAGGGTGAGAGGCAAGATATTTCTCTGATGATCTCCTTATGGAGGTCCAAGGCAATTGCTTTGTCAGGTGTAGAGTGTGACACCTCCCACCCTTCACTACCACCTTTTGGAATGAGCTGCAGGGCCCACCTCCATATCTAGCCCATCCCCAGGAGCCATCCTCTACACCAGCCCTGGCCATTGTGGAGCATGGCTCTTATGAAGCTGCATGATAGAGACCCTTCTAGGCTGCAGCTGCCCCAGGGAACTTCAGGTGGTGAGCCATAGCAAAGATCATACAACCCCAGGGAGCATCCAGGACTGGAGAGGTGATGGTATGTGTCTTAGCCTGTCACCCTTGCCCCAGTTCACCTGCTCTTCACTCTCTCCCCTGGGAAAGAACCCAGGCCCATGTGGCTCCTCCGTGAGTGGCAGAGTGTGGGCAGACGATGTGGTGACCCAGAGGGAGCTGGCCCTCCATACCCTCTTTCCTGGCAGGAAGTGAGAAATCCCTGCTTGAGTAACACCAACGTAAAGAGCTCATGACTGGCCTGTAGGACATGTTGAACCAGTCTGCAAAGGAATAAATCCTGACCCTGTTCGCCTTTCTCATGTGAGTAGTCCTGTCAGAGACACTGAGGATGGTTCAGAGAGTAAGGGGAAAGCAAAATTTATCCCACGCAAGTGGGGGAGAAACAGTCAAGAATTCTATTTTTAAAAATGTGACAGAAAATCCTTTGCCATTTAAAAAATGGCTCAGGCTTGTTCTGCAATACCATTCCTGAAAATAGTTGGATGTAAAAAGTTATTTTAAAGGTTAAATTCATAGGAAAAAATCAGGCTGAACTGAGCCTTACATTTGTATAATCCTGGAATTTGAGATATTCAAGGGAGAAATATTTTATGGGCTAGGTTTATTTTTATAGTATTCTAGTCTTTTGAGTCTAACAGCTTTTTGATTCATCTTGTACATCATGTTGGACTTAATACTATGGAACTGAGAAGGAGGTCAGTTTAATGAACTGATATTCAACCAAAGTTGTTTGTCACAGTACTAGGAAAAGTGATGCAATAGAGAAGACTTCGTTGTAATAAATGTAGTGTTGTAAACTTCATATCATATATAAGAAAAAGATCACTGCTACTTCATGTGTCCAAAAATAATATTATTAACCTGCAGAAAAATCTGTTTATAAACCCAGGTAGGAGTCATGATCCCAACTCTTTACTTATAGAAGTGGTACTACTAAATGAAATGGCACTACTCACATGAGTAAATAGTTGCAGGATGAGGCCACCTGGTGTTAGAGTGATTGCTATAACTAGTGAACAGCCATATTTCCCTAAATTTAGAACAAAGTATGTCTTCAGTACCCCCAATATCTGAATATGGTCAGTGTTGGTGGATATTTGTGTCCCTTTACTTCCAAGAAAACTGCAAAAAAAGGATATAGGGCCAGAGTCTCATCTTAGCTGTGCTAATGTAAATACAGAATAACTCGATCAAGGTTAAGGAGTTAACTCTGATTTACTGTGGTAAACTAACAGAAGACTTTGACAAACAGGCCTTTGTCTAAATCTGTATTTTCTCTTATTTATTTTGTACTCTTGTGTGTAAACTAAAACAATCTGTTATGGTATTTTGGGGGCAGCCCCTGAGGTCAGACATAGTCTTTTTCCTCAGTCCTTATTGATCAGACTCCAACTGAGCTCAGTTGGAGTTTGCCCATTTATATACTGAGTTAATGATCTCAGGATTTGGGCTTGTAGTCTGAGAGAGGTCAGCTGATCCAGATAAAATATTAAGTATACCCCTTCCTTCTTGAGTCTCTGAAACTTCACATGCCTTTCAAATCAAATCTGCATGAAGTTCAAATGAATTTGGTGGTTATATTCCCCGCTCCTCCATGTTTACTTTCATCTTCATTTCTGGTTCTGGAACGATCAGGGGAAGAAACATCATAGAAAGGTAATTGCTGTTCCCTCCTGGTGCCAAGCATTCAGTGCAGGTACTTGGACCCCTCATGGAATGTGACTTGATAAACAGGAGCTGGAAGTGGACTTTGGTGAAGGCATCCCCTAAAGAAGCTGGGGAGTAGGTTTGGGAGTCCTGAAGTCTGGTACAACAAAGAGTCACTCCCTTTCTCCAACTCCATAGCCCTAATAAGAGGAGAAGATGATGAGGTCTCAGCAACAGGCTGCAAGCAGACTTGAAGGATTGGGTGGCTCATGGTAACCCCTCCCAATTAGATGGACGCAAGTGGGGAAGGAATGATCTCCTTGGGTATGTCTACACTACAGCGCTAATTCGAACTAATGCATCCAGACTAAAAAACTAGCTTGAATTAGCGTTTTGCTAATTCAAACTAGCATGTCCACACAGAGTGGACCCTGAACCGGGGTTAAGGATGGCCGGAAGCAGTGCCGACAGGGCATCAGAGTAGGACTTAGAGCATGGAGCTGCTGTCTCAGGCTAGCCCAGGGCTGTGCTTAAAGGGACCTGACCCCCACCCCAAACAGACAGTTCTCAGGGGTGCCCCGCTTGCAAAGCAGTCCTGGCTTGGATTGCCCGGAGTACCCACACTGGGCACATCATAGCATTCGGCCATCAGACCAGCTGCACTTGCCGCAGGGGGGCTGCAGGAGAGGTTCCACCCCCAGAAGCCAGCAGAGAAAGCCCAGTCCTCCCCATCAGGGGCTCGTACCCCATTCCTCCCTCACCTCCTTCCACTTACTCCTCCCTAAACCCCCTTCCTGATGTTCAAAATAAAGGACAATTGTGTTCAAAAATAGAATCTCTCTTTATTGAACAAAACTGGGGGAGACTGGGAAAAGGAGGTGGGAGAGGGGAAGAGAGAGGGTGGGAGAGGGGAGAGCAACTACAATGATCAGGGGTTTGTAACAGGTCCCATATGAAGAGAGGCTAAAGAGACTGGGACTTTTCAGTTTAGAAAAGAGGAGACTGAGGGGGGATAGGATAGAGGTCTATAAAAGCATGAGTGGGGTGGAGAGGGTGCATCAAGAAAAGTTCTTCATTAGTTCCCATAATAGAAGGACTAGAGGACACCAAAGGAAAGGAATGGGTAGCAGGCTTCAAACTAGTAACAGAAAGTTGTTCTTCACAAAGCAAAGAGTCAACCTGTGGAACTCCTTGCTGCAGGAGGCTGTGAAGGCTAGAACTGGAACAGAGTTTAAAGAGAAGTTAGATAAAGTGATGGAGGTTGGGTCCATGGAGTGGTATTAGCCAGGGGGTAGGAGTGGTGTCCCTGCCCGAAGTTTGTGGAAGGCTGGAGAGGGATGGCACGAGACAAATGGCTTGGTCACTGTCTTCGGTCCATCCCCTCCAGGGTCCCTAGGGCTAGCTGCTGTCGGCAGACAGGCTACTGGGCTAGATGGACCTTTGGTCTGACCCAGTACAGCCATTGTAAGCTCAGGGCTCAGGGTCGGGGGTCTCAGTGGACCACCTTGATTTTCATGCACACCTGCTCCTGGGTGGCCAAGCTGGCAGCTCTTCTGCCCTAGACGGCCACTTTCCTGTGCCTAGTGCGGAGGTCGTGGACGAGGTCCACGATGTCCACACTAGACCAGGTGGGTGCCCGCCTCTTGCGGTCCCGGGCAGGCTCCCGGGAGCCGCCAGCCTGGTCCCGGGAAGAGGGGGAGGGCTGGGGGGCATTGGGTGGGTGGCTCGATCCGTGCCAGGTGCAGGGTCTGCTGGCTGGGTGCTGGCAGGCTTGCACCTGGCACGGGCACCGTAGCCAGCCCGTGCCCCTTTAAGGAGTCCGGGGCCGGGAGGGGGGCATACGAGTTTCCCTGGTGTTGGCCAGAGTGGCCACCAGGGAAAGCTGGGGAGGGCTAGCCTCCCACTAGTTCGAATTAAGGGGCCACACACCCCTTAATTCGAACTAGTAAGTTCGAACTAGGATTAGTCCTCGTA
The DNA here is from genome assembly GCF_052426305.1 of Pelodiscus sinensis. NCBI lineage: Eukaryota > Metazoa > Chordata > Testudines > Trionychidae > Pelodiscus > Pelodiscus sinensis. The sequence continues at coordinate 151,983,270 of NC_143053.1, forward strand.
GAATGAGGTTTACCTAGTTCGAACTAAGCGCTCCGCTAGTTCGAATTAAGTTCGAACTAGCGGAGCACTTGTGTAGCGCCTATCAAAGTTAATTTGAACTAACGTCCGTTAGTTTGAATTAACTTTGTAGTATAGACATACCCCTTGTTATGAAGTAATGCAGAGCGGTTCCCACGTGAGTTAAATTAATCAAGTTGTTTCTTAACTAAACTACATCCCTTGTATCTTCCTCCCAGCATCTCTATGACAAAAATGTGACAAAGTCTGTTCTCATGTAACTTCAAGCGTAACTGATCCAAGGAGTACTGGAAATCCTGTGAAAGAGCCTGTACTCGCAAGATGCTCAGCCCAGTTTTCCCAAGCCAAGGATAGGGTTACCCAACACACTTATTTAGATCCTTGTGTAAATGGAATTTTGAATCTCTGAACCTTCTTGGATTCACTAATTGTTATAAACTGCAATGTAGCTTATTTTAATAGCAGAAGAAATATAAAAGTCCTTGAACCAATTTCTGTTATAACACTGGTGTAAATCTGGAGTAAATCCATTACGTTACTTGTATTTATATTAGTGTAACTGAGAGAAGAACTTTGTCTTCCATCTGTAGCCCACCTAAGGTTCTATATGGCTTGCTTAGGATCTGTAAAACACACTGTTATATGTCTGGGAAACTTTCAGTATGAAGAAGGTTGTGTCCAAATGTATACAATATATCCAATACATACAGTATGTAACTGTCTTTCAATTAACAAAACATAAAAGGTAAAGCAATTAACATTATTTCACTCTAGTTTTCTTGGATATTTAATTTTAAAAAATGCTTTATCGCTATATTTATTCAGATAGTGCACATATGCTCAGAAAAACTAGACATGCTTGAGGAATCAAATTGGGGAGAGACTTCATGGATTTGAATACTGACAGCAACAATCAACTTGCTTCTTTTTTCCCTCCAGCTTCTAGCAACCACACTTTTTCCCTAGTGGCTAATTTCAACAACAAAAACAAAAAACATTCCAGAAGTGATGCAAAACAAGCAATTAGGTGACATCGTGATCAGAAGGTGGTCAGTTCAGCAAATTTCTAGTTAGCACATGTGGGAACACACCAAAGGTGTGATTTCAGAGCAAAGTGGACTTGGGTGCTTACTTGGGGTGTAACTCAGGTGTCAGTCTGCAGTGTGGCTGCTTGCGCTTGAACTGGCTTAACCCAGAACTCAGACCTATCTCAGACCTGGGTGCTGGTCTCCTAGGTTAACTTTGCACGAAAGACATGTAGAGATATGTAGAGAGAACCATATAAAGACAGCCTTTAATTATATTGCTCATATAATAATATCAGGAGAGGAGAAACACAATTCGCCAAGGAAATGTCAGTTCAAATAAAATGGGGTATTTCTGAAGTATCTCATAGAAACACCATACAAGTAATTAAGCAAAGCTAGATGTGACAGAATGACTGACAGATGCCTTCCCAGAGTAATAACTGTGATGTCTTCCTGCTGAAGGCATTGTTGCTGCTGTCTAAAGTATCTGATTTTCTTTCTGAATGTTTGCATTCCAAATGTAATTTTTTTCATATTTGGGTCTACTGTACCATATGCAGATGTTCAACAAATAAAACATTCCATCACAGGTTGGAGATTACTATACAACAGAAATTGAGTTAAGATCAGATAGTATACCTTGCAGAATTTATCAGGGTATACATATGGAGCTGGGTCTGAGGTGAAAAAACATTTGCTTTCTCATGTGGATTAAAATCATGTTTATTTAGTTTTGAGGAGTATTAGCAAACTTTATACTTTCTTGCACCATCATCATAATCATTTTTGTTGATGTAAACATACTAAACACATTTCTATTCAGAACTAACTTAGCTTCAGACCATATTGGTTTTTTTTTCCCCAGCCAAGTTGCCACTTTACAATCATTTTGTTCAAATAGTAGGTTGGACAAATACATTCTATCATACTTATAGCTCTAAACTTGGTGTGATTAAATTGCGTGTCAAATGCTCCCCATCTTATATACACTACTAGTCCGAATGAAGTCAAGTTCCTTTGAAAATTAGTTTGGAGCAGCAAAAATGTCAATTATCATAGAATTACAGTATAAATAATGAAAAATCCAGAGTCTAATACTTAATATTTTTTAACTATGTCAGGATCAATTTTCTCACTTGGAAGCCCTACCGTCATTTTTTCTCCCTCTTTGCACACCTTGATCTGTAATTCAATTGTAAATGGGCTTTCCTTACTTGTTTTCCCTTTCAGAAAGCTGTGTGAAGACTTTCACACTGATATTAATTAAGCAGAGACACGCAGCTTGCTATTTATTAAGAACTCCTGTGTTCTTATCTTCTTGCTACTTTCTTTCTCAATATTTTTCTGCATCCAAACCAAAGCAAGCTGTTTCCATTGCTCATTACTTACTCCCCCTAAGTACCTGCCTGCTGTAAAATGAAGTCATAGGCATATTTCTGAAAGCAAGAGTTGCAGGATTGGGATAGTTTTAATAACTGGCTTTACAAGTTCCACTTGATATGGTGTTTCTGTGCCGCATGGTGTCCAGCAGAGCTTTGGATTTGAAAAGGATTTTTAAAAAATCATATAATTCAGAACCTACAGCCTGGTGAGAACTGCTGAAAAGAACCCTTCTTGAGACTCAGCCTTAACCAGGTGTGGAGAACAGCAACTGTGAAGTGGACCCCAAAGTGGCTGTCCCTGAAGGAACATAGAAGAATGTTCCTGCAGGAAGCATTGCTTACTTTTGATGGCAAAAAACGGTTCAGTGCTTTACTGTAAAAAAATATGAACTATATACGTGATAGGACAGGGCTGTCCAAACATCCAGAAATTCTGACCAATCATACCCTCCTTCCTTAAAAAAAAATTGGAATCCTTTCGCTACACTATGTCCAGTGATTTCCCAGCTGCCACTTCCCCCTTTGTAGCTACAAGTATGATAATGAATTCTACATGCCAAAGCAACCTAGTATTTGCTCAATCCACAGGCAAATAAGTTTGCTGTGGTTTTCAGAGAGCATTAATTAACTTGACATTCCAGATTTTTTTCCTTGATACATGTGATTTTCTTAAGCTGGTTGTTGCTCCTGTGGAGTTCAAAGAAATACCGCCATGCTGAAAGGAGCAGAACATGCCACTTCCATCTTCCCAGGCTGTGAAACCATTTGCAGTGTTTGAGTCTATGTTAGTAAGGATTGCTTGGTTGAGCAGGGATTGCAAGATCAACTACTGTGTAGCCAAAGGCTGTCTCTAAAATTCTACTTTGTCCTTCTTTGTTGGGAGGTGGTTTTAGGACCTCTATTCTGCTGCAAAACTTGGGATGCACTTGCACTGTAGTGAAGGTTACAATTCTGAACCAAAAACACTTGATTTTATTTCTGGATATTCCTTATAAAGTATTGTTAAAGGTACATACTGTTTCAAAATTCCTTTGTGGGGGTGGGAATGAAAAGTAGTCCTAATGTGGCAGACTCTCTACAGAAATTAATGTTTAATAATGTAAATGTTAGAGGCCTTATTGATTCTTAGTACCTGAAACTCTAAGCATTGTCTAACTTACAGTGTATGTTTGTGCAGCATAAAATTGACTCATGAAATACTTTGCAATTCATTCATAATATGAACAGTCAAGGTTAATGTATAATGAAAGGGAACAATGGCTAGCAGCAGCTCTTACTGTATTAGACTTTCTTTTTTGCCTAAAGAGCTTACTGTAGGAAATTAAACTTTCTCTTTTCTCCTTCCATCTGGTATGTATGGAGAGGGAACAAAATAAGGACTCGTTTACATGAAACAAATGGCTGTGAACCCTGCCCTTTCTAGAAGAAGAATGGTTGTTGTCATTCACATGTGAAATCAGAAACAATGTGCTGACTGAAATCCTTTTTATATTCGGGCTTGGTGGACTTTGATAAGAGTTACAACTGAGCACCTATTGCCCTTTAAAGCAAACATTAGAAATTTTAAACTCTGGATGTTCAGGAAAATCATAGGTAAGATCCACAAACCAATCTCAACTCTTCCCCGTCTCCTCTCCCAGCTTTCACTTATGGGACAGAGACTGTGACTGTTTGCCACATGAAACTCTGAGTAGGTGAATTCTAATTCATGATATGGTAATATAATCTGCACTCTCACCATCACTCTAGATGGAAGAACAAGATGTGTTGTGCTGGGTCTGTATTATGTGTAGAGCAGATCTTATGGCAGGAGGACAACTCTTTGATAGTTGCCAGCATGTGAAATGGTAGCCGCTTCACCTGGTGGGAGAGCATGAAGTTTTGGAAGTTAGCTGAGCCCATTGGTTTTCACAGGCAGGATCATATGGTTGGTCCTTCTTTGGAAAATGGGGAGGAAGGAACTTCCCTTTGGTGAAGCTGATTCTTGGTTCCTGCACTGAAAACTAGATCTAGTAGCATGGCCATTTTCGTGGGCTACTATTATGATTGCTAAGGCTAGTCCCAAAGTCAGCAGGAGTGAAAGTCACTGCAAGCCTACCTGGAGCCACCCAAAGGCAATTTAAAGGGCCTGGAGCTCTGGCCACCAATGCAAGTACAATAACAGTAGCAGTGGCCAGGAGCCCCAGGTCCCTTTGAATTGCGGGTCCTTGGGGCAATTGTCTACTTGGTGCATACACACACACCCCATCAGCAGGCCTGCCCAAATTTTTCATGGTAAACATGAGATTCAGGCACAATTTAGTGTTGAGGTTGTCTTCATGGGCACTGGAAGTTTGAGAATTTCTAGAAGCTGAAGACTGGCTCCAATAAATCTTACCGAAAACTTTTTATGGCATCAGGAGGCCAAAGGGGTTCCATGTGTCTTGCATCTGAGGAGAGATGTAAAGATAGGGGGGGAAAACTATTCACCTGCTTTGACAATTCTTGATGCACAGGGAACTTAACAACATTACAGTGTAAGTTGAGCAATTAAGGTGGGTGGAATTCTGCAGAGGAATGGCTGAGAGCAAGTCATGGACCACCCTGGTGATGATTTTGTCTGATTTCACAATCAACAACAGAGATTTAAATTTGCTGCTGTTTTGGTTTGTGGTCTGGGGCTATTAGGGGCTGATGGTGCCGGCTCTTAAAGGGAATAGGAATCAGATTGTTCTAGTGGTTCTGGATTTATTTCTTATTGCAGCATGGTGAATGTGAGTAGTATGGGCCAGCTAGTGGTATAAGTTACTTGTGTTTGTGTCTTTGTGTCTCAGAATAGCTAGTGTCAGGTAGACTTGCTAGGCAGGCTTGGGCAACTTATTAGTAGGGTGACCTGGAAAAGGGTGCAGCTAGCATAGGCGAAGAAGCTTGGGCAGTGTAAGATCATCTCTGGTCTAGAGATGCCAAAGTTCTGGGGAGATGCACATGATAAATATACAGTGAAGTACTGTGATGGAGTGCTTAGACACTATGCTGCTACAGCCACCAAGAGCGAGAGAGGGAAAGCTGCTACTTCCCCACCTGTGGCTAATAATTTAACCAACAACAGCTGGGATAAAAGGCTGCTGCTCAGAGAGGTGGTTCCTGCTGCTACCAGGGAGCATGAAGAGGATTTTGCATTGCTTGCCATCAGGAGGGAAGCAATGCAAGGAGCTGGGGCCGCAAGGACAAAACATTGGGACAAACCAATCTTTGAGAAGGGCCTGGAGGTAGATGAAGGGAGGAAGTGGCCCAGAGAAGCAGCAGGAAGCAAATCATAGTTGTTTACTACGGGGTCCTATGCTGGAACTCCAAGATGAAGGGGCACCAGATTTCTGCTAGAAGCACTAGAAGCTGTGAGGGGATGGAATGTGTTCACTTGGAATGGAATCGTCAGAGATTTTAGCTGTTCAACTCTAAAGTTTCTGCTGAGCGTATGTAAACTTATTTTATTTTCATGGCTTATTGTGCAAATTTAGGTGGATTTTTGCAAGAATCAATGAAAGGCATGCCCTTGACACACAGGTTCAACCAATTTCATGTTGCTACTTCAATTTCATCTTTTCTCAAAGAAAAGTCACCAGAATAATAGCATTGCAAAATAATGTATTTCTCCTAAACTCATTCTGAGAAATGACCAAACCCTTTTCCCCAAAGTTCACCCTGAGATAGATATCCAGAAAATTTTAGCTTAAAGTGATAAGCAACTGAAAAAGGGACTTGCAATTGTGTCGAGCAACCTTAATAATAGATCAGAGGGGTAGCCGTGTTAGTCTGAATTTGCAAAAGCGGCATGGAGTCCTGTGGCACCTTATAGACTAACTGAAGTGTAGGAGCATAAGCTTTCGTGGGCAAAGACCCTCTTCGTCAGATGCATGACGAATGCATCTGACAAAGTTGGTCTTTGCCCACGAAAGCTTATGCTCCTACACTTCAGTTAGTCTATAAGGTGCCACAGGACTCCTCGCCACTCTTAATCATAGAGGGTGCTTTCAGCTCAGTTACTAATATGCCTATCTATATCATTGATCTCATAGCAATGCAAGTTGGATAAAAAGAACAGAGAGCTGATGAGCCCTCTGAATGACACACGCTGTAGGTTATTCTCTGGTGTCAAGATTAAACACATCAATATCCTGATTCTTTCTCTAATTGATATTAGCAAGAAACCAATGACAAGGCTATCCAACATAACACCAAGCAACAAAAGATTACACATGGTATTAATCATATATGTACTATACGTTACAGGACTTCAGAGAGTATTCACTATTGTCACCAGGGA